>NC_087203.1:75199904-75222404 GCF_015104395.2 Macrobrachium nipponense | reverse complement strand
ATGTATATACCATATATATATTATTGGTATATTAATTATATATATATATATATAGTATATATATATATATATTATATATATATATATATATACATACACATATATACATACATATATATATATATATATATATATAGATATATATATATATATATATATATATATATATATATATATATATATATATATATATTATATATATATATAGTATATATATACATATATACATATATATATATATATATATACTATATATATATATACATATATATATATATATATATATATATATATATATATATATATATATATCTATATATAATATATATAATATATATATATATATATATATATATATATACATATATACATATAAACATATATACAGTATACACACACACACACACACACACATATATATATATATATACTATATAATATATATATATATATATATATATATATAAATATATATACATGTATACACACACACACACACACATATATATATATATAAAACATATATATAATATATATATATATATATATATATATATATATATATGTATTATAACGAATTCCACTAATTATGAAGAACTTTCATAACTCCGAGATGGAACCAGGGTCTTTTAATTTGATAATTTCCACAATAGATGGTTATACAGTGGAATAAAATAATCAGCAAGGCTTAACAAATCTATTTTCACCACCTTACATATACACAAAAGCCATTACCACCAGATCAGAATAAATATGTATTGCCACCACCACTAGATATTGAACTCAACCAAAATAAGCCGTAAAATCTCCGACATAAGTTTTTCCAAGGATGAAAAACAGAATTGAAACTGAAGTAAATGCAGCGTTACCAAAAGATGGCGTTAGAAGTTAAGTAATTTCACTATTACCAATAGATGGCATTAGGAGTTTGAAATTTACATAAACCTTCAAAGTAAATGAAATTGGTTGGTTTCTGAAAATATATATATATATATATATATATATATATATATATATATATATATATATATATATATATATATATATATACACATATACATATACAATTATGGAATTCCATATCAAAACTAACATGGCCAGACGAGGAAGGATGAACGTTTTCCGTAAATTATTGTTATGAATATTATTTTGCGTCTTTGCAAGGAGTGTTCTTAATAGTTTTGAGAAATCATGCATTATTAGAAACGAAAGCATTGTATATGAACGCAATCGTTGACATAGAAATAACCAAGTGATGAAATCAAATCATTCATATTTACTCATCTATTCGTCCACCTAAATTGCTGTTCTCTCCATAAATCTAAACTCTCTCTCTCTCTCTCTCTCATATAGAAGTTATTTTACCCTCCCCAACACCTTAAAGCTGATAGCAGATTTGAATAGAGAAAGCAAAAATGTAGGGCTGAAAATGATTATGAGTAAAACTAAGATAACGTTCGATGAAAATGCAGATAAAACAAATAAGGGTTATGGACGAACCTCTAGAGATTGTTAACGAATATACGTATTTACGCCAGACAGTGTTTCCCCAGGATATGAGACCGAAATTAAAAGGATAAGTATGGGATGGAGAGGTAAACAATATGAGATTATAAAAAGTAAAATGCCACTTTCTTTAAAAAGAAAAGTATTTGATCAGATAGTCCTACCAGTATTAACTTATGCATCAGAAACTTGGAACCTTAATAAAGCCTTAGAACATAAGCTAGTTACAACTCAAAAAGCTATGGAAAGAATAATGATGGGAATAACACTAAAAGACAGAAAAAGAGCAACATGGATACGAGAGCAAACTAAAATAGAGGATATTCTAACAAGAAAAAGAAATGGACGTGGGCAGGGCATATAATGAGAAATAGATGGACAAAAAGAATACAGAATGACCGAAGACGATGGATTAACGAGCTAAGAAAATCTGCGGGCATAGACTGGCAGAGAAAGACCATAAACAGACGGGAATGGAAGGACAAGTTTTAGGCCTCTGTCCTGCAGTGGACTAGCAACCACTGATGATGACGATGATGATGATGATGATGATGATATATGTAATATAGTATGTATGTATGTGTCTGTGTGTATTACAGAAGGGCCTGGATACCCAGGATGGAATATAGAATTTAGGCCAGAGGCCAAGCACTGGGACCTATGAGGTCATTCAGTGCTAGAAAGGAAACTGAGAGTGAGTATGTTTGAAAGGTGTAGGAGGAGGAAAACCTTGCAGTTGCACTATGAAATAAATGATAGCAGAGGGTGGACAACAAGATGGAAGGAAAATAATATGAATGGAAGTACAGTAAAAGGAATAAAAACGGTTGTAGGTAGGGACCGAAGGGACGCTGCAAAGAACATTAAGCAATGTCTACAGTGCACCCTATGAAGTACATTGATGAGACAAACCTCCTACGGGGGCCTGGATACCCAGGTACCGCGAGAATACGTGCAAGATATGAGTGAGTGGCGCAGTATGTGTAGGGAATTCGTCCCTGCTGATGATCCTTCAGTGTACGTGTATCAACCTAAGAATTTTTTGGAATTTTGACTGCACTGGGGTTCATCCATGAGTCAGCAGTTAAAGTATGAACATGAAACTGACTGTTTCATTGTTTTCAATCTCATTCCACCCGCCACTTTTCATGAAGCGACTTTCGGCCACCACAGCTACTCCCTACCTTAAAAAAAAAAAAAAAAAAAAAAAAAAAAAAAAAAAAAAAAAAACGTAAGAATAGGGAAACTGTACCATCTAAAATCTCAGGTTGGATAATGACCTGCTTCCTGAGAGCTTCCAGCCATAACGTAAAATTAAATACCGCGAGGTAAAGTCATATATTTTCCTTCCCTACCTACACAAAGACAGGCAGTCTTAAAGGCGGCCTTTTTGCCGGAGATCCTCTTAACTTTAAAATGGCAGGAAAGAAAAGAAAGCTTTTAGGCCTATATTTTTTTACCTGAGTCCTGGAAGCGGAGAGTAACTAGGACGTTCAATGATTACTCAGTTAAAAATAAACAATTTCAGTTATTGATTTGTCTTTGTTTCCAGTTTATTTGAACAATACATTATTTTTAATATTTCTTTTCACTCATTAGTTATCCTCTAGAACATTTTGGGGGTTTTAATAGGCTCCATATACCAGGCAGGTTTTCTTTAACGAAGGAACTGAAGCTGAATTTACATCCCTGACAATGATTATTGAAAAAAAAAAAATTAGGTTATAGGGAAAGAAGAAATACAGAAAGGAAAACATTCCATTTTCGCTGTAAAAATGAGCATAATAGTGGTAAAATACACGATTCTGACTTTCCTCTCGTCTTTAACTTTTTCCTTCTTTTAGCGGGAGGCCGTTTTCGACGAAATGTCAAATGTCAACTTCAAGAAGCTTTTGCCCGGAAGACTTTCGTTTATATATTCCTCAGGATTTGACGTTCGAGCCTACAATTCTGGAGGTGAGATTGCATTCTGTGATTAGGGATTACCATTTACTGAAAAACATCTCTTTAAAGATTTTTACTTCTATTATAATAACAATAATAAATAATGAAGATAATATGGATTTTTTCACTGTCATAATAATAAATGATAATGATAATGGTTAAAAATTAGAGTTCAGCTGGTCCAGTTTAGCTTTGATCTGAAATTGAATTTTCCCCAAGAATAAAATAATAATAATAATAATAATAATAATAATAATAATAATAATATAATAATAAATAATAATAATAATAATAATAATAAGAAAAACTCATAACTACATG
Source organism: Macrobrachium nipponense (assembly GCF_015104395.2). Classification (NCBI taxonomy): domain Eukaryota; kingdom Metazoa; phylum Arthropoda; class Malacostraca; order Decapoda; family Palaemonidae; genus Macrobrachium; species Macrobrachium nipponense. The sequence goes on along the minus strand of NC_087203.1, from coordinate 75,218,633 downwards.
AGTCAATATGATGAAAAAGTAAATCCACAGTAGTATGACTGTTTGATTTTTGTTATTTAAAATATATAAAGTTTTATATATTTTAAATAACAAAATCAATCAGTCATACTACTGTGGATTTACTTTCCCAATAATAATAATAATAATAATAATAATAATAATAATAATAATAATAATAATAATAATAATATACTAATAAGAAGACCCAGAAATATACAGAGACAGGAGAATGACAAACAGAACAGAGGACTGGCACAACAAACCAATGCACGGACAATACATGAGACAGACTAAAGAACTAGCCAGCGATGACACGTGGCAGTGGCTACAGAGGGGAGAGCTAAAGAAGGAAACTGAAGGAATGATAACAGCGGCACAAGATCAGGCCCTAAGAACCAGATATGTTCAAAGAACGATAGACGGAAATAACATCTCTCCCATATGTAGGAAGCGCAATACGAAAAATGGAACCATAAACCACATAGCAAGCGAATGTCCGGCACTTGCACAGAACCAGTACAAAAAGTGGCATGATTCAGTGGCAAAAGCCCTCCACTGGAGCCTGTGCAAGAAACATCAGCTACCTTGCAGTAATAAGTGGTACGAACACCAACCTGAAGGAGTGATAGAAAACGATCAGGCAAAGATCCTCTGGGACTATGGTATCACAACAGATAGGGTGATACGTGCAAATAGACCAGACGTGACGTTGATTGACAAAATCATGAAGAAAATATCACTCATTGATATCGCAATACCATGGGACACCAGAGTTGAAGAGAAAGAGAGAGAAAAAATGGATAAGCATCAAGATCTGAAAATAGAAATAAGAAGGATATGGGATACGCCAGTGGAAATCGTACCCATAATCATAAGAGCACTAGGTACAATCCCAAGATCCCTGAAAAGGAATCTAGAAAAACTAGAGGCTGAAGTAGCTCCAGGACTCATGCAGAAGAGTGTGATCCTAGAAACGGCGCACATAGTAAGAAAAGTGATGGACTCCTAAGGAGGCAGGATGCAACCCGGAACCCCACACTATAAATACCACCCAGTCGAATTGGAAGACTGTGATATGCAAAAAAAAAAAAAAGAAAAAAAAAGAAATAATGATAATAATGTGTGGCAGAGTGGCAGAGTGGGTTAGGTCGTCAATTCACTGGTTAAGCATCAATGGGGCTGGTCAGTCGTTGGAAGAGTGACCACTCTCTTCGGCGTTGATTCCTTGGGAAAAGATCTTTGCCATAATTTCCTCAGTCTACTCATCTGTAAATGAGTACCTATTCCTGATGGGGTAGGGTCCAGCTATGGGTTAAATAGCAAAACTCTGCAATGATGGAAAGAAATGAAGAATTAAATGACAACTACGTAAATGGAACCTCTGGCAACAGAGGAGCTTCGTCCGGCAGCCAGATATTCAGCTCAATTGAAGGGGAAGACGGTCGTCTTCCAGCAACTGACCACCACGACGACAGTAACCAACAACCAGAGACAGGAGTTACAGAAGCAAACCAGAGGAAGAGGTGGACAAGAGAAGAAAATAAGGAAATATGGAGATGCTACATCAGAAGCAACCCGACGGAGAGAGGATATAGAAGAAGGTTGGTCAACATCTGGAATGAGAGGAATAACACCCCCAAAACAGAGCAGGGGCTGGCAGACCAAGTAAGGACATAAAGAAAAAGAACTGGCTCTCCCCAACAGAAAGAGAGGAACTGGAAAGGGAAATGACACACGGCAACGAATTACACGAAGACGAACTGAAAGACAATGCCACAGAAGACGACAGGGATGATGAGGTATCAAACAACGACACACGAAGAAACACCGACGAAGTTACAGACAGGACGGAATGAGTAGAAAAGATCAGAAAAACTAGAGGCTGAAGTAGCTCCAGGACTAGTGCAGAAGTGTGATCCTGAAACGGCGCGCATAGTAAGAAGAGTGATGGACTCCTAAGGAGGCAGGATGCAACCCGGAACCCCACACTATAAATACCACCCAGTCGAATTGGAGGACTGTGATAAAAAAAAAAAATAAAAATAATAATAATAAAATTATGTAAAATCAGCGTTAGAACCACAGAAATAAATCTTATAATTTGTTAAAAATAATCAAACAAGACAAGGAACCCAACTATGAATAATAACCCCTAGTCCAACCAAGCGGATGCTTATAGAGGCACCATACGACCAACAACTTTAAATGCCGATTTGTGGGAAGTTGACCCACACCAGCTGGGAAAGACCACCACCAAACGCAGCTAGAATCTTCCATGTCACCTTCAAGAAGAGATTTTCAACAATTTCCTTCTCAGCATAACAGTAGAAGACTGGTCAAAGAAAAGACAACGTTCAACACCAAATTCCTACAGTTGGGTTTGGATAAAGTTGGGCATAAAGCAGCACTTATTCTTGTTTGGGTATGGCCTGCAAGTATGGACCGCTGTTGAAAGCTAAAAGACGACTAGTGAGGACTTCTGAACTCACCATGCCAACTGAGACCATGCACCGGACGACTGACATCCATATGCATTGGAGTCCTTCTCATTCACGAGCCCAGACCTACCCCAGCGCATCAAGAGCAGGACAAAAGTGGCTAATACAAGTATATGAAACTTGAACGACCAAGAAAACATAAATCTAACGGTAAAATCAAATAACAAAAGTACACATTAGGAAATGAAACATAACAAAATAATAATAATAATAATAATAATAACTTTTTTGTAACACTAAGCTGTTTCCGTTAACAGCGGGTAGTCGAAAGAAAAAACCACAATAGCCTCTACCATATTCATACTTTAGCTGCAGAATAATAATAATAATAATAATAATAATAATAATAATAATAATAATAATAATAATAATAGTAAAAAAAATAATCATCATCATCATAATATGATAATAGTAATAATAATCAAAGTAACCCGTAACCATTTTAATCAGATTAAACAGAAACGAAAACCCTTTTATTTACAGTGCAATAAAAAAAAGCAACAACAAGAAGGAGCAAGCAAGCACCCGAGGCTTTTGTCCTGGGTTTTATTTACACTTGCTTTCGACATCGTCTCAGAGGATTTGAGGACCATAAGATTAGCCAAGTCTCTGGTTCACATTCGTCTGTTTTTCCCAGAATTCTTTTGGGATAAAAAAAAAAAAAGATACATAGGGAGAAAAAAACCTTTGTTGACCAGCGAGTGTGTTGCTTCGAGATCTTTTGCCGACCGTATTTTGCTTGTAGTTCAGATCTCGTTCTTTATTTTAGCCTTTTATTTTCTTGACTTTTCTAACTGATCTTGTAAGCGATTGTGTTGCACACTGCAAGGACAATGTTTATTTTTCAATGGGCCTTGTAAGCGATCTTGTTGCACAGAGCATGGAGGGTTTTTATGTTCTAATAGGTATTGTAAACAACGTTTCACATAAAATGTAATAGCTTTTATTTTTGCATAGGTCTAATTTTTAAAATAAGTCTTAACGTAGCCGCCTGCCGCATAACGGGGACATTTTTTTAATTTCTAATTGGTCTACTAAATAGTTTTGTTTCACATAATAGGTAAAGCTTCCACTTTTAATAGATCTTGTAAACAAACTTATTTCACATACAAAGGACATCTTATATTTGAATGGATCTTGTAAAGTGTTCTTATTTATCACGATCACGACAGCGACAGTTTTTATTATGTCATCTGGCTTTTGAAATTCAAAAACTGTCTCTTCTAAGTTCAGTATTCAAATCGAATGTACATTTTTGTTATCAACCTTAATAGTTATGTATTGACATACTGTATACAAGTATGCTTTTACAATATGGCAGTTAATTCGAATTGATTCTATTAAGCATTAATTTGCTTATTGCATTCTGGCTTAAAAAACATAGCAAGATGTTTCGTTATGAAGGAAACAGTGTAGCATTTAAAATTTGTGCAGGTGTAGTAGATTGATGACAACATTATTAAAGACACCATTATAAGGATAACAATTCTTCTCAGACAATTCAGTGAAGTTCGTAATACATTAGCTGCTTGGACCTTATCATCATGGAAGTGAATGGCTCCTTTTGTGAATTTATGTGGAACATTCTTAGAATATGCATAAATACTTGACTTTATAGAAGAAGTGCTGTATAGACGAATCGGTGGCAATGGCCAGTACAAACATAAATCAGTCATTAATCAATCATCTTGGGCATTTAAGAATAAAAGGTCACCCAAACAACGCATATAGATTAGAGCTTGTAATCATTACTGAAACCGTAGATACGAAGGTGTTTTTTAAGTGTTTGGCGAAAGCTATATAGTCGCATATGATCATCTGGTCGAGTAAACTATGATTTCATATATATATATATATATATATATATATATATATATATATATATATATATAATATATATATATATATATATATATATATATATATATATATATATATATATATATATATATATATATATATATATATATATATATATATATATATATATATATATATATATATATGTATATATGTACATACATATATATATGTGTGTACTATATACACATATAAAAATGTATACGTATATATGTGTATGTATGGGTTTGCATGCTTGGTGTGTATGCAAGCAAACAAACAAACAAAACACCCACACACACACATATACACATATATACATACGTATACATGGGTTGATAAACCGACAGATATTTTATTTAATTTTTAAATTATTGTTGAAACATATTGCAGTATAATTTTTTTTAAATCTTGCAAAATCGAAGATAACATAAGGCAATAATTATGCCGAAATTCCTATCAACGTAAACGACGAAACCCATATTAATCATGGACGAACGACCCGCCACCAAACGTTAGGTCTTCCTTTGATGACACGAACATCATTTATCCTCTCTAGTCAAATATTGCCACCGCTTCGAGAGCCTCTGACTGTCTGGCGGGCGGGTCCTGTCAAATATTGAATCGCTCTGTCAACAAGGTTACGTCATGGATCCCGGATGGCTGGCCTACGGGGGACTAAGCCGCAGCCAATTGAAACGCTTCGGATAAAGGCAAGTGATAAAGGAGCTTTGTGTGATGATAGACGTCGAGGTTTTTTTTTTATTTTATCTTATTGAACAAAACACTATTACTCAACTCTGATTCATGTATGTGTATGAATACTCAAACACATACACACACACACACACACACATATATATATGTGTGTGTGTGGGTGTGTGTGTGCGTGTCATGTAAAATAACCAATTCGCTTAGGAACATTTGAACCTCGAGGTCTAGTACTAAACACGGTGAAACAGTGATTCATCTATACTGTTTCGCCGTGTTTAATACTACAGTAGATTCACATCAGCCGTGCATTTGATATCTAGGCCAGTCCCTTACGACCCTCCTGATTGGCTGTTGATAAGCCAGTCGCAGGGCTGGATACTCTCAGTTTCTCTCTAGAGTTCACATAGGTAGGATGTACTTTCAACCTCTCCTGAAAGACGTATCCCGCAGGAGAGGTAGAGCATAGATAATACCCATGTGAACTCTTGAGAGAGAATGAGAGCTTCCAGCTTATCAACAGCCAATCAGGAGCGTCGTAAGGGACTGGCCTCGACATCAAATGCACGGTTGATGTGAATCTACTGCAGCCGTGGGGGATAAAATGTCCCTACGCGCATTTGCTCCCCCAGGGGCTAGTACTAAACACGGCGAAACACATTTGACTCCCAAGGGACTATAGTACCAAACACGGCAGTGCAGATGAATCACTGTTTCACCGTGTTTAGTTCTAGCTCTCAGGGTTCAAATGTTCCTAAGCGAATTGGCTATTTCACATATGCCCTAGGAACTTCGTAAATCCCTGGATTTCACATATTCCTTGTAACACACACCCATACATACATACATACATATTCACACACACACACACATGCACGCACACATACATATATGTATATATATATTTATATAAATATATATATATATATATATATATATATATATAGTATATATATATATATATATAATTAGATATTAAAGGACATTTGTAGCTCGAATGATCTACATGATAATTATTCAAATACATATATATATATATATATATATATATATATATATATATATATATATAATATATATATATATATATATATATATATATATATATATATATAATATATATATATATATATATTATATAACGTTTCAGCTCTGGACAGATATCCAGTCCTGAGCCCATATCTTCATGCATCTGTAGGACTTTATATGTTTTTGTCTAATAAATGTAATCACAGTGGCTCCTATTTACCTGTGATTTATATCTTTTAATTAAGTATCATATACAGATGGAGGCAAGACCGTACTTTTATTATATTCTTCAATTCTACTAACATAACGGTACATTGCTATGAAAATTATTCCTTCTTGGATTAGAGAGAGCGAGAGAGAGAGAGGGATAGAGAGAGCTACGGAGAGAGAGAGAGAGAGAGAGAGAGAGCCTTCTAGTTAACTTATCCCTGCTGAATGCATTTGACAGTCCCATTAACATCTGTAAGATTCACGGAAATATATTTGAATTTCGTCACAGACACTGGACAAACCCAGACACACGGACACACGCATATATATATATATATATATATATATATATATATATATATATATATATATATATATATATATATATGTATGTAATAATATATATATATATATATATATATATATATATATATATATATATATATATATATATATATATATATATATATATATATATATATATATACGCATACATATATTCTGTCACTGTCTTTTCTTCATACCCCACTGACTTCCATACCCGACTGGCAATTCTTCAAATATCTGCAGTGTTACAACACAGCTATTATTTAATCATTCTTAAGCCGACAGCCGTTCCAAACATTTCGCTTCAGAGCCAATTGACTTTCGCAATGGAATTGCATCTTGATATGAAGCAGATATATATATATATATATATATATATATATATATATATATAATATAATAATAAAAGGAGCCCATAAAAACGCCAAAATACAAAAGGTAAGTTCTATATTGCAGAGATTGTACTTACTTTCTATATTATGGCGTTTTAATGGGCTCCTTTTATTAGATGGAATTCTGTTGTAACAGAACATATTTACCATATATATATGTATATATATTATATATATAAATATATATATATATATATATATATATATATATATATATATATATATATATACACACGCACACACACACACACACATATATATATATATACATACATATATATATATATATATATATATATATATATATATATATATATATATATATATATAAATATATACACGTGTGTGTCGGTGTGCATGTTTGCTAATATGTGTGAGAGCGTGTACATGAGCAAGGGGGAATTTAAAAGTATTTAGGAACACATAAAATGCACATAAAGAAGTGAAGCCATGAACATTCGAGCAAGATTTGTTGCCTGATAAGGAATGCAATTTTGTCCCTGCGCCCTTCCTCTTCTAAACATAACTGGAGAGGAGGTTGTTGTCATGATGCAACTTCCTTTTTAATATAGTTTTCCCAGAAATGGCGAGGTAGCTCGACATTATCGGATTTTTTTCCCCTCACATTCATGTCTTGTCGCTTTCTCTTTGTAACTTTTAAAACTGCCTCTTTTTCTCTGTCAGTCTGCGCTTCGCGTATGTGTCTGTCTCCATGATTCCAGTATTGTTAAGTATCTCCCTCTTTTTTATTTATACTGAGATTTGACTAAGAGTATATATACTTTTTCATTTTGTAAGATTTCATTTGATGCTATCATCATTATTATTATTATTATTATTATTAGTAGTAGTAGTAGTAGTAGCAGTATAGCAGTAGTAGTAGTAGTAGTAGTAGTAGTAGTAGTAGTAGTAGTAGTAGTAGTAATAATATTAGTAATAGTAGGTTATCGATTGAGAACTGCTATATCAAGTAAATTGTTAATTCCAAAAGTTTCCTTTTTACCTCCATAATCTAAACAATAGCTATATTTTCATATCCCTTTATCGACCACAACAGAAGAAAAATACTTCATCTTTCTAATTTCTTTGATCTGATGATGTCAGAAGAAGAAAAGTAATGTCCTTATGTAACCCAGACTTAAATGAATCGAAAATAAAATAAGATTCTTTGGGCTAAATATCTTTATGTGAATGTCAAGACTACACGAACGTCGGAAGTATATATAATACAGTATATCTATGTATATATGTAATGGTAATTTCTTTATAGCAAAGAAAGATAAAGGAAAGGAAAACGAATCTTCGAGAAGTTCTGCAGCACGTAGGCATGTGCGCATGTTGTTGGAGGTGCCTGTTCTCATGATGGTTCTAGAATTGGCAGGAATGTTATGGAACTTGACTAACGTCGACGTGTCGTGAGAAACGCCGCGATTTCTGATGCAATATTCCGTCGAGATTCTTCTAAATCATTCCCGTAATCTCGGGAGTCTGTGACGCTCGCCGTAGGCCCCGCCCCCAGAATGCCGTATAAATACGACGGACGAAGCAGAGTAAGAGATCATCAGTTAGTCACAGAGTAAGAGATCATCAGTTAGTCACAGAGTTAGTCACAGAGTAAGAGATCATTAGTAGTATCAGCAGCAGAGATCAGAGATCATCCGAGAGAGATAAAAGAAGAAGGAACCGACGAAGGATCAGAGAGAAAAAGGCACTTGTGAGTTTGATCAGATTCTGGTCAAGTCGTCTTCAGGAGTGGACGACCGAGTTATTTCGACGTTGAGCCAGACTTCGGAGAAGAAACGTCCTGCTAGAGGTTTTGGGGAGTTCCTGCCCTTCAAGTATCAAGAGTAGACATTATTTTCTGCAATACGGAGGCAAGAAGGCGTCTACCATTAGAGTTCTCCTTTTGTGAAGCCATCGCTTTGAGGTAAGCTTGTAAATAAACCTTTGTTGTGTTAGTGTTTCTTTCTATATTTGTATCCCCAGTTTCAGCTGTTGGCGTTGAATACTTTTTGTTTAAATAATATCAAACCTGAAGTGGACCTCTCTCGGTTCGTAACATTGTGGCGACCTTACTTAGAATAGCACTAACAGTTTGAAACAGGGAGATTATAGAAAGAGCCAGAATGAGTGAGATGGTGAAAGAGTTTTTTGAGTCAGGTAAGTTCCTAGGTCTAGAGGGGAATGATCTCCGTGAGTATGTTGAAAAGAAAGAAAGAGAGATGAAAGAGCGGCTGAGAGAGAGGAAAGAGCAGCTGAGAGGGAAGTGCAGCAAGTGAGAGAAGCAATGAAAATGCAGCAGGAAGAAAGAGAGAGAGAACGTATGCATGAGTTGGTAATTGCTCGGTTAAGGGAAAGTACTCGTAACAGTCGGACAGGCGAGAACAAAAACGAAGCTGATACGTTAGGCATGAGTGCAGTGCTGAAATTAGCACCAAAGTTTGATGAGGAAGATGTAACGAAATATTTCATGTGTTTTGAGAAGTTGATGGAAAGAGTAGGTTCTCCTAAAGAAATGTGGACTTTATATTTACAGTCAGTTTTGAGTGGTAGGGCACTTACTGTGTATAGTTGCATGTCTAAAGAGGAATGTGATAATTACGATATCGTGAAAGAAACTGTTCTTAGCGCATATAGGCTAGTACCGGAGGCGTACCGTAAGAAATTTAGAAATTTGAGAAAGGATGAAAATATTACGTATGTAGAATACGGTGAGAAGTTAGAAAGGCTGTTTTTTGATTGGTTAACTTCTGCTAAAGTTGAGGATTTTGATGCTTTGAAGAACTTAGTGTTGTTAGAAAACTTCAAAGATAACGTATCCCCTGAGATTAAGCTTTATATAGGGGATAGGGGAGAAGTATCTTTTGCAGGAGCAACTAGGATAGCTAACGAATATAGTCTAACTCATAATTTGAGTGTTAGTAAGAAACGAAATGATCCTTCGTCTGGTAGAGTACAAAACAGTAAAGGTTTCAGTCCTAGTAATAGCAATGCGAGTAAAAGTGACTATTCCTGTTATACATGCGGAAAACCTGGTCAAATGGCATCTAGTGGCTCAGAATTAACTTGTTTCCGATGTAATGGGAAAGGGCATTTAGCGAGAAATTGTGCAGTAGAAAGGAAGGACGGTAAGAAACCAGTAGAAAGGAAGGACGGTAAGAAACCAGTGTCTCTAGTTAACCTTTCGTCAAGTAGGAATGATGTGATGAGAGAAATTTTTTGGTGAATTTCTGTCAGAAGGTGTAGTTTCCTCTCTTGGAGGAGTATTTTCGAGAGAAGTGGTCTTGCTTCGAGACACAGGAGCTGCTGTCTCACTGATTAGGAGAGAGAGTGTGCCAAACAGGGCAGAAATCAATTTGGAAGAAAAAGTGATGTTAGGTGGATTTCCTAACACTTGTGTTCTTTGTCCTATGTTGAAGTTGAACTTAGAAAGTCAGGTAGTGTCAGGAGAAGTGAAACTTGCAGTAGTTGACAGTTTGCCCGTGGATGGCATTGATATTATTGTCGGTAATGACTTAGCTTTATCCAAGAATGTGAATCCTGTTGTGAGGGATATTCTAGTGCCTGAAATGGTAGTAACTAGGTCAGGTTTAGATACAGACATAGACTACGGACATAATTTGTTCATGGATTCGAACGAGAGTGAGTGCGTGGATTCGAACGAGGGTGATCTTGGCATGAGTGTGGCTGAGAAACCTGACTCTATTGTTGACGTGATAGCCAAACGGAAGGTGTAGCTGTCGAGGGTAACGTAGTAAATGTACCGGTATCTAGTACTAGTTACGGTGATGAATTAGGTACGAACCTTGTGAATAAGGATGAGCCAGTCAAGTTGGAGAGAGAGGATGAGACACTAACCCAAATTTTTGAGTATGAGCTGGATGATGATCTCGATGATGTGTGTAAGGAAACTTTTTGTTTAAAGGACGAAGTTTTCTGTTGTTATGTTCGACCTCAGTCAGGTAGTAAAGGGGAAATCACCGAGGATTTGTGGTTCCTAGGAAGCTTCGTGAACTAGTTTTGAAGTTAGCACACGATGAGCAAGGACATTTGGGAGTAAATAAAACTTTCAAGTGTATTAGTAGGGCGTACTTTTGGCCTAAAATGAAAAATGATGTAAAGAGGTATGTTTTAAGCTGTCATGAATATCAAATTGCCGAGAAACCAATTCAAGTAATTCCCAGAGTTCCGTTGTGTAATATTCCTTCGGTAGGCGAACCTTTTGAGAATGTAGGTATCGATATGGTCGGACCTTTCCCTGTTAAGTAAGGGTAGAGAAGATTGCACAACTAATCTAGAGTATTATAAAAACAATTTAAGAGATGTTTGGCAACTAGCGGAGGAGAACGGAAGCACGAGCGGAAGTCAAGGGGGGACTAAACGGAAACATGATCTTAGAGCGAAAGAGACAAATTTCCGTGTAAGGGATAAAGTTTTAGTACTAGTCTAGAAAGAAGGTTCCGCTTTACCTCATAAGTTCGAAGGTCCTTTTTCAGTGTTAGAGGAGAGGGGAAATGCACATTATGGAATTAATATGGGTAAGAGTAGAGCAAAGTCAGTGAATGTAAACTCGCTTCAGAATTATAAAGAACGCCCCGTACCATGGCCACCGCCAGTGTTCTATGTGACAGTGTTACTGAGAGAAATTAGTTTTAATCAGAGATCAGAAGTTTTAATCACAGATCAGAAAATGGAAAAAGTAAGAGAGAAGGCTGATGTTATAGCAGGTAGCTCTCTAGAGATTTCTCAGAATGAGTAGCCTAATGACCATTTTCTATTTTGGCACGAGTGGTTGAGTGAATGAAGATGTGTTAAAGCTTTATACAGAATTGTTCCCCTGCTGTTTAATTCTTGTTTCTCTTTAGAAAAAAATAAAATCAGTTGATTTCATTTTTTTCTCTTTTTGGGGAGGACATGTAATGGTAATTGCTTTATAGCAAAGAAAGATAAAGGAAAGGAAAACAAATCTTCAAGAAGTTCTGCAGCACGTAGGCATTCGCGCATGTTGTTGGAGGTGCCTGTTCTCATGATGGTTCTAGAATTGGCAGGAATGTTATGGAACTTGACTGACGCCGACGTGTTGTGAGAAACACCGCGATTTCTGATGCAATATTCCGTCGAGATTCTTCTAAATCATTCCCGTAGTCTCGGGAGTCTGTGATGCTCGCCGTAGGCCCCGCCCCCAGAATGTTGTATAAATACGACGGACGAAGCAGAGTAAGAGATCATCAGTTAGTCACAGAGTAAGAGATCATCAGTTAGTCACAGAGTTAGTCAGAGTAAGAGATCATTAGTCAGATCAGTGAGAGCTCAGCAGCAGAGATCAGAGATCATCCGAGAGAGATAAAAGAAGAAGGAACCGATGAAGGATCAGAGAGAAAAAGGCACTCGTGAGTTTGATCGGAATATGGTCAAGTCGTCTTCAGGAGTGGACGACCGAGTTATTTCGACATTGAGCCAGACTTCAGAGGAGAAACATCCTGCTAGAGGTTTTGGGGAGTTCCTGCCCTTCAAGTATCGAGAGTAGACATTATTTTCTGCAATACGGAGGCAAGAAGGCGTCTACCATTAGAGTTCTCCTTTTGTGAAGCCATCACTTTGAGTTGCAAAACTGGTTAGCAAGTACTTTCATTACCTCACTGTTCCCCCAGTTTATGCAGTGTAAGATTTTACCTTTTTTATGTAAATAGGAGACAATATTCTGCATTTATCTCTGTTAGTAAGCTTGTAAATAAACCTTTGTTGTGTTAGTGTTTCTTTCTATATTCGTATCCCCAGTTTCAGCTGTTGGTGTTGAATTCTTTTTGTTTATAATAATATCGAACCTGAAGCGGACCTCTTTCGGTTCGTAACAATATATATATATATATATATTATATATATATATATATATATATATATAAATATATATATATATATATCTATATATAGATAGATATATATATATATATTATATATATATTTATATATATATATATATATATATAGATTTTTTTTAGTATATATATATATATATATATAATAATATATAGTATATAATATAGATATATATATATATATATATATATATAATATATATATATATGATATATATCTATATATATATATATTATATATTTTATTTTATTATTGTTATATATATATATATATATATATATATCTATATATATATATATTATATATGTGTGTGTGTATGTATGTGTGCGTGTGTGTGTGTGTGGTGTGTGTGTGTGTATACATACATAATAAACACACATATATATGGGTGTATGTGCGTATATATACAGAAGTCGCCGAGTGAAATTACCAACGGTTTCTCGAATTTCTGAAATGTTTCAACTGTCAGAGAATACAGATAAGCGAGGTAGTGCAACCAGGAATATTCACATTTGATTTTACTTTCCAAAAACTCTGTTTACCAAACGGAACATTGTATTCGAAACAAAAATTTATATTCATGGATTTAGAGAGAGAGAGAGAGAGAGAGAGAGAGAGAGAGAGAGAGAGAACTATATAAGTCTATTTAATGATAAAAATATATTTTCATTGCTGACTTGTGTGAGATAGGTTGAAAATTTCCGACGACGTGAAAAGACAGAAACAGCTGACAGGGAAATATCATGAAAAATACGCAAAGATGACTTTTAATGAGCTGTCTTAAACACGCGTCATTTAGAATAAGATCCCCGGTCTGATATGTGTGTTTGGAGTAAAGTTTTTTTTTAAACTATTACACGCTTGCTAATTTTGGTGTGAATTTAAGAAATAAACATACACATACACATAATATGAAAATCATATGATAAACTATAAACAAAAATGCTAAAAAATGTCAGACAAAATTTCTTTACGGAAATGGGGAAAAAGAATGTCCTGTAAAAATAAAAAAAGCTATAAAATAGAGAAAACTCCAGTATGAACGAAAAAAACAAACACAGTGAGGTCAAAGATAACATCTAACGTCCATCGCAGTAAAAATACTTTGTCACTCCTGTTATCATTACCATCATTTGCTTTTTCATCTCCTGTCCTTCTCGAGTAATCCCAGAGATAATATCCTCGTCAGTTATCGCTCTTGGCAAGAAGCCATCTCTTTGCAGTTTCTTTCTGGCTACAGATAATAGTCATTTTTATTTACCGCTTTCAACCCCTGCTGCCCCTGTTCTTTTTTATGTGAATGAGGTACTCAAAGGCATAAGGTTTCGTTTTTTGTTTAGTACTTATATCCTGGTGGATGGGACTTTTCTCTCTTAGATTATTTCTACTTTTCTGTGAAGCGAGATTTTTAACAGAGAGCAGAGGAATTATATATATATATATATATATATATATATATATATATATATATATATATATATATATATATATATATATATAGAAATTACTGGTAATTTTTCAACAGACTCGTAATAGCAAACATCACAGTGGCCTCTCAATTTCTCGAATTATTCACCTACATTTTTTTTGAGGAGGGCGGGGTGGAATTGGCCCGTCTCTACGAAGCCTGAGACCCAAGCGCAAGAATATGAGGAAATTCTGGCGTCCTTAGTAGGAGTCGAACCTGCTCTATTATTATCATTATTACTCAGAATGTCGGAACGAGGGCACGTAACCAACCTGACTACAAGCTATCAAACCAAGGCTCGAATACTGTTATGGACATCAGAATTTCTTTATAGAGTTCAAGCTTTGCAGCAGGAAGTGTATCGTCCGTACCCCTTCCCCTCCCCATTCCCCTCCCAAAAAATAGTGTGATGAATTCGAGAAATTATGAAGGCATTGCGATCATTACGATTATATATATATATATATATATATATATATATATATATATATATATATATATATATATATATATATATATGTTAACGTGATATTAAGAATCTCGTTTTTATTTGGTAAACGTGGAACCCCGAGCGTCAGGCAAACTGACACACACAATCTCATCTCTCTCTCTCTCTCTCTCCAAGCGACCGCTCTCTCTCTCTCGACAACCCCTCTCTCTCTCTCTCTCTCTCTCTCTCTCTCTCTCTCTTTCGGCAACTCCTCTCCATTCTAACAGGTAATCAAAATGAGAGTCAAAGTTATATAAAAAATAAAGGTGTTTATTTAACAAAGGAAAGATAATAATCCAAGTCTCACAGACTAACTTAACTCAGTTAACCCCCCAACATTAAAATGTCTAAAACAGTAATTTGTCACACCAATTGTCTATTCTCCCATACGGGACCCTTGGTCCCCCCCTTGCCAAAACACTCAATTCCCTCGCCAGAACCGTCTGTTGCAAAGACACGAGAAACACACTCGTTAGCACTCATAAGTTTAAAGACAAAGTTAAAGATTAAACATTTTTACAATGTATTAACAGGCCATTCCTTTTGGCTAAAGTAATGTACACTTACCCATTGCCAACCAGAATTCTCACTCATTCATAAACAAAAACTCTTTGGCCTCTGCCATCGTGGCTCTGCCTTTCTCCCTCGGATCTCTGTGCAAGTCTTCCCATAGACTTGGCTAAGGATGCCATTAAGAATAGAAGAGGCGCACACACACATACGAATGCACACTTCGACAATGCCTCTTATTACTAGCTACAACCAGTTTCTCAAAGCCACTTTGAAAAGACCCATGAACTTGTGAACATTGACCCGCCTTACTATGCACTTTTCATATCACGCCACCCAGAAATCATTTATCAGCTTTTCTCGGGTCGTTGCTTCGGCTCTGTTCTCCGCATTCCAAAAAGGTCACAACGATCATATTAAATACATTATTAATTACAACCCTAGGACTCACACACACACACACACACACATATATATATATATATATATATATATATATATATATATATATATATATATATATATATATATATATATATGTATATCTATATATAATATATATATATATATATATATATATTATTATATATATATATATATATATATATATATATATATATATATATATATATATATGTACCATATCGGGGAGAGAAAAGTGCCATCCTATATAAAATAGCTGTTCATCGAAAGGTGAAACAGAATCGGTATGGGAAAGGAACCATAAAAGATGATCTTTCTTTAGAGCCTCAGACAAAATCTCTGCTATGTAATGTTATTTTCGAGCTAACAGATTGGTGACTGAAGGGAATCAGACGTTACTGTATATAGCCTTCCTCTATTTGTTAACTTCATCATTGTTTACGTATCTGTATATATTGTCTATTTGCTGATATTCCTTTCTTTGTTACTTAATCTCTCCTATCGTTAACTCTTGACTTTTTTTATATACTTGCTTTCTGCTCTGCGTAAAACTCTGCAAGCTCATGGCATTTGGAGTTTGTTGTTTGTGAATATTGGCACGTTGTGAATAATAATAATAATAATAATAATAATAATAATAATAATAATAATAATAATAATAGCCTGCCGGGCTACCTCTCTCTCTTCGAGGTCTTGTCACGCTTCCTATTCAGCATTTCACTCATTTTTCCCTAGCCATAGGCAAGATAAGTACACCAGCTGTTTCCGCCAGATAACTTCACTTAAGAAAATTGACTTCCTCTTCCACAAATGTGAAACTATTCGGTGCCAATAATGATTAGCGGAAAATAAAGGGCATGTGATGGTCTTGTGGGGTTCGTTAAACGTGGCAAATGAGTGATTTAACGTACTTACAGAAGCTACAGACGGAGTGACCCAGATGGTTAAAAAGCGTGTTGAATCATAATGACCTATACTGATATAGCTTCCAACGAATTTATTCTCCGTAGTAGAGTAGTGCAGTGAGTGTCCCTGACTGCATCCACTTTTAGTCATTTACTTTACCTCCGTTACCATTTCCTTTCTCCTATTTTGCTGTCCAACCACTCCACCTCCTTCTTTTCACTGTCTTGAGCGCTGAATGACCGAAGTGACTCAGTGCTTGGCCTGACTAAGCCTCATAAATCAATAAACCAACGATATCATATTTTGAATTCATCAATAGCCGAGATATCTGGCACATATCTAAAACAGATTCGTCTTTTTACTACGCTCAGTAGTTCGCTAGGTCATTTTTCGCTCTCTGGTTTAACTGTAGCAAAGTGACGCTCGCATTCGACATATGTGGTGTGTTATAATAGTAAGATTCATGTGTGTTTTTTTTTTTTTTATAGAGTATGGTCGTTATCTTAAGTCTCTACTTTCATTTGGATAACAATGTTTAAACTTTGCTCCTGGAAGCCGGTTGTTATGTCATCTAGAGATCGGACAACGTTAATTTCAGTGATGTTTAAGGTAATTTATGTGCCTGAGGCGTTTGGCATTCAGTGATGTTAATTATCTAAGTAAAGCTCAAATGATGCTCGACTTTACAGATCGTAAGACAGCAGCGAAACAAAGAGATGTCTGACATAATGGATTGCAAGATCTGTAAAGTAATGATCGTGTTACTGCAATAGAAAATTTTGCATTTACTCAGACAATTGCCTCTCTTACCAGGCTCTTCCGAGTTCTGTTGCAAGGTCCTGTCCCTCCATTGAGTTAACTAGCAATCTTCTCCTCCTCCTCCTGCTGTTAAATACAATAACAAAAGTTACCTCAAAACAAATAAGGAAAAGAGCAAACTAGCTTTACCATCAACATCCTTCAGACGTAGGTTACTCTGACCTCCAGAAACTTGTTTCCAAGAGGTTTCCCTTTTTCGAAAAATGTCGACTTACGTGAGCACTGCCATATTGTGAGTGAGGGTCCTACATCTGTATCTACAACAGAAAGGAACTGTAAGGTATATTATTAAACGATGAATTAGGTGGTCTTTAGGAAGGATCGAGTTCGACTTATGTTCTTACGATATGCGCCGCTGGCTCATTTGTCACCATTTCTATTGTAAGTGGTCTTGTTATTTTATCACCATTTTTATTATAATTTACTGCTCATGACACTTTTTCAGTCAGGCCTGTCTCTCGAAACATCCTCTTTGGGTATTATTTCAGTTTCAACCATTATGGGAAATCTATTATATTGATATTTTTCCCGAGTAAAGCACGTGATAACAAAACACTTCTTCTCAATACATTATTGTCGCTAATGCATACTTACAGAGAAAAAAAAAGATTAAGTTTTTACCTCGAATTTTTCCTAAGTCGGGAGAGGTGTTTCCTCTACGGTAATGTTTACTTTTAATGAGCCCTCTAACTTACTTTCTTACGCAAACAAAAGCAGTTCCAGTTACTCATTATTGGCTGAGAGGTGTGACATCGTTATGACGTCATGGGTTTCATAACCAATTACGAATGACTTGAGTCGAAACTAAGTTTCACTAGCATTTCAGCATGTCCACTGGTATCCTTGTTTGACTGAATACTCGAATAATGAAGCAAAAAACGGCATTTTGTCTTCCTGTACCTATGGCAGAGGTAGTGGCTGGCCCTTCTGGCATTAAATTTTGACAGACCTTCGATTTCCTACCGATTGTTTGCAGTGCAATGTGGTCGTCGGGTACCTGGCCACTTCCTACTTTAAGTTGCATGTCAGGGAACCTTGCAACGGCTTCACGTTTTCCCTCAAAGCACCAGCACATTTTTATCAACCAACAGTTTAAGGTAAGCTTCATTAATTTATAGAGTATATTATAATGGTGGTAGTATAACGATGTATACAGCAGTACCATCACTTTGGATTTGGTTTGATGGATGTTAGGTAGTGGCCTTAAGGGGGGGTCGCGGGGGAGGGGGG
>NC_087203.1:75127404-75194904 GCF_015104395.2 Macrobrachium nipponense | reverse complement strand
AATACCATGAACATCAAGAACAAAGCCTCTCTCTCTCTCTCTCTCTCTCTCTCTCTCTCTCTCTCTCTCTCTCTCTCTCTCTCTCTCTAATAAAGTACTCATCCGAGTACTTTATTCGAATTTTTTTTTCTGAGCGGAGAATCCGTGTTTTAAAATATTAAATAAAGAACAAAATCTGAAACTAAAGAAAAATTCATTGTGTTTTCAAGACTTTAGGATACTTGAAACTGATCTTTAAGTAACTAACGTTTTCTAAAATATTTGAGAAATTTTTATCTTATTAAAGAGACATTCTTGAAAGTTTCCGACACTCTTATAAGGCACAATCTCCTTAAATTTTAGTGAAAAAAATTATTTTCTAATTTTGTAAATAATTATCGATGTTTATGAGTTACCATACCATACGATTATAACTTACAGAAAGCAACAGCCTTATATAAGAAAAGGTAGGAGATATTTTATCTTGAATGCTGTTAACAGACTGTACAATGAAACAACACCTTGAAACGCAATTTAGAATATTTAAGAAATTTGACGTATTTTCTTTGAATGAAAAAATGTCATTGAATATGATACTGATTTGCATCGTTAAATATTCTAAAAAGTCTTATATACGAAGAGAGTCGCAGAAAGAGGACAATAATAACCTTGAATTTGTGGGAAAACTAATGGGATCTGGGAAATGTGAAAGGCTGAGACTGCAAAAAGAAAGAGAAATATATATATATATATATATATATATATGTATATATATATTACATTATATATACAATTTAAAAATTAAGTCAAAATTATATCGCAAAATAAAAAAAGGGAAATTATAAAAAGCAAAGTTTGAGATAATATACACTTTAAGTTTAAGATAAAAATATATACAAAATAAACAGCAAACTCGTAAAGAAGACCAACCATAAGATATGTTAGTAGAAGACTGACAAGGAAACGGGGAAGGACGTAGGTGTTGGGGGGGTGGGGGGTGGGGGCTGGGGAAGGGGGGCCGCCATCAAGAGAGGCAGAGAGGAATGGAGACAGACTGCTTGTTTTAGGGGGGAACAAGATGCTTAATGAATGAAGACTCGGTAATGGCCAAAATTTGTTGGTTAGATGCCCTGCCTATAATCTCAAAGTGCTTATATTGGATTTTATGCTTGCATTTCTCAGTGTGCTCTCTGATGTTAGAAAACTCAGGAGATGAAAGATTTTAGCCTGTTCTGTAACTGACAGCATTATGGCTGTCAATCCGGACATTGTGCAACCTTATTGTGGTTTATAATTTACTTGTCCTCGATGTGATCGAGGAATTTATATCGGATCTACACTAATGTTACTTAGTTATAGAACAGGCGACAAACTTTCATCTTCAGAGTTCTCTAACATCAGAGAACATACTAAGAAATGCAAGCATAAAGTCCGATATAAGGACTTTGAGAATACAGGCAGGGCATCTAACCAACAACTTTTGGCCATTACCGACTCTTTATTCATTAAGCATCTTGTTTCCCCCTTAAACAAGTAATCTCTCTCTTCTCCTCTCTACCTCTCTTGAGGACGCCCCCCACCCTCTCCCCCTCCCCAACACCTACGTCTTTCCCCGTTTCGTTGTCAGTCTTCTCCTAACAAATCTTATGGTTGGTCCTCTTTACGAATTTAATGTTTATTTTGTATATATTTTTTATCTTAAACTTAAAGTGTACATTATCTCAACCTTTGCATTTTATAATTTACTTTTTTTTATTTTTCGATGTAAAATACAATGATAATATAATTTAACCTTAAATTCCTTGAAATTTATTATGTATAATATATATATGCCATACTTGTGTTGTGTGTGTCTTGTATATTATTAATATAGTATATAATATATATATATATATATATATATTTAGAGAAAAGAGAGAGAGAGAAGATGAGAGAGAGAGAAAAAAGTGCGAGAGAGAGAGAGAGGAGAGAGAGAGAGAGATATCTCTATTGGGGTTAAGTGGAGTGAACATGAAGATGGATCTTTCACGGTACAGTGGAGAAAGATTAGTCACCTGGAGATGGAAAGACATTGTCACAGTTTTTTTTTTTTTTTTTACGTGTTACCTCGCTTTACTTCTTTCGTAATCGACCGGAACACGGTATACATGTGAAAGTGTAGTACACGGTATTAAAACATCTGTAAACACAGACAAGCATCCACGTGTGTAAGAGTGTATGTATGTATGTATGTATATATATATATATATATATATATATATATATATATATATATATATATATATATATATATATATATATATAGTACTTCTATCAACGAATGCTCAAAACAATTACACATCGGTAACTCCAGGAATACATTTTGTAATAATTATGGGGGGCGGGGTGGGGGGGGGGGAGATGATATGCAGATTTTTTCCTCACCACTATAGCACGTTAGTGCAAAAATTATTATAACATACAAGTGAAAATCTACATACTCTGGACAGAAACGTACATGCCTAAATTTTACATTCCAATCCCAATTCCAATTCCATACACCTACGCATATCATTTCATATGTATGTATGTGTGTGTGTATGAAAAAAAGTAAAACAAATTCCATCACTTACTGCGAGAGCACTGCTGAAATCTTCAAACACGCACCACTTATATACATAAAGTACTAAACTCCAATGGTGAGATATTTCCATGCCGAGACTAACCTGGAAAACCATTATGAAAGATAATGTCAAATGTTTAAAGAAAATCATCTGTGATGACAATTAGTATACTAAAATCAGGCAACGAAACCTAGACCTGGCTCGGCTTCGCCAAGGCATTTGAAAGTATATACACTTCAGTAACAACGAAACCTAGGAACTGGTGATAAATATTCTTCACCTCAAAGATACACTATCACATAATTCAGTTTATATTGATTGCATTGTGTCATTCTCATTAATGGGCTCTAACACTCTAAACTGTCAAACTGTAGCTCTCTACACGTTTCAACAATCAATATGTGTATATTACTCACAATAGAAATTACAAAAGTTCTTGGAAATCCTCCCATTATAAGACCTGAAGGCACACAGGCTATGGCCTAAGCGAGATAATCCTCATTTCCAGAGAAAGAGGTCAATTTTAATAATCATTGCTTTTACGTAGTAATCGCGAAAAATGGCTGATCAACTGAAGGCATTACTAAATTTATATAATATATAAATATATATATATATATATATATATATATATATATATATATATATATATATATATATATATATATATGTATGTATGTATGCATATAATAGTACTATGGTAAAGGATTTCAATATCTAACTGTTATTCTTGTTTCCTGCTTATTTTACCTTCCGTGTTGTTTCTGGATGCATGATAATTTTGCTATTTATTTCTGACTACGGAGAGTGATAGATTTTTGAGGAAGTTAACACATGAAGAAGTGGATTTTGTAAGGAAAATCAAGAAGGCCTCTGTTGAAAGATGATGGTTGAAACTTGTGATGGCAGAGGTTATTTCAATGCACACACGTTTGTGTATATATACATACATACATAAACACACACGCATATATATACGTATATAAAGGAAAAACTAACTATTAGAAAAAAATTCACATCACCTTGGGATTAAGTTACACCTAAAAATAATTACGGTAAATACATCTGCCTGAATCCTAGCAGGGGGCGAAACATTTATGTCATATAATTCGTTTTGGGTGGAAGTTGTAGTCCCTAAAGAAAAGTGAACTCAATATTAAATATAGTCTTGGCTTAATATTTGCAAATCGTAATGCGTGAATTAGTGACATTATATATATATATATATATATATATATATATATATATATATATATAATATATAATGTATGTATGTTTGTATGAATATATATATTATATATATATATATATATATATATATATATATATATATATATATATATATATATATATATATATATATGCATATTATGGGTACCTTGAAGAATGCAAGGATAAAGATAATTCTGTTAAAATGCCATAACCTTTATTGCAAACAGATAATGAATGGCCAGTGCACAAATAAAAGATAATCAATCTTCACTGTCAAAAAGCTTAACAATTATTAATATTAACATGAAAAATATTTACAATGACATGAAAACAACCATAACATAAATTAATATAGTAATCCTGTTATCTATTTAACCTCATAACGAAACCAAAAATACTAACACTTTTCATTAATATAAAATCACTGGCACATTTCAAGAGAAAAGTTTCATGCTTTGGCCATTTAATAATCACTGATAAATCCTAAATAAAGCATCAAATGTAACTATTAACTGATTAAATGGTTCTTCATTTTCTTCAAAGCATAATCAATATGTCAGATAACTCTAATCTCCCACTTTCCTGTGATGCGCACATCATAAGCATTGCAACATAGAAGTCATTACGACTACCCGGTCATCACTGATTACAGAATTAAAAGGTTTAAAAGTCGCTCGTGTGTGGCAGAGGCAAGGGACAGGTCACTGCACTGTCGTACAATGTCCTTAAAACTGAACATATACGATCAGCGCCCAAATCCTTTTTGCCCAAACTACCCCAAAGAATAACAAATAAAGCGTGCTAGTTCCTCCTCAATTTAGGAGCAGGTTTTACCCTCCACAGTAAATATGTTGATTAAGGCCGAACTCATAAACCATTCCCTGATATTGCACCACAAAAGTCAAACTCCATTTTTTAAAGGCGGTCGAAAAATGTCCCACAGGAACGCTACACATGAAAGGCTGGATATGAAAAGCAAATTAATTCTGTCGTATATTCAATTTAACTTTTTTTCTCTCTCATGTAAGTTTACTGTGGCGAAGTAATTACAGAAATGCTAGAGTGGCTTACGTAAGGCGCTACGGTCCCTCTGTAATCCTCTGCGTCAATGGGTAAAATGAAGCAAGCTTATTAAACATTAAAGAGTAAGTACTCGTGTCCCATAGAAATGCTCCTGAATTTTCCCTTGAGCGCTCGGATGGTTAAGTGAGAAATTTCGAATTAGAATTCCATTCTAGGACACCGGCATTTCAACAAATTTTTGAACAAATGTTAAGGAAGAACTACCAACGTGCTTTTTGTTCACATAGGCACTATAAAACAATTCTTGGAAAAACAGGCGGGTGGTGCTGATAGCTCACTGTATTCAGGGAAAGGCATTTTGTTAAGGCGGCCCACAGAATTATTATTAATGAAACATCCGTAGGTGAAAAGAAAGACTACGCTGGGCAGATATTTCTTTGTGAAATCATGAACAAGAGATATGAGGGGACAAAATTTTACTGATATATTAGAAGCAGAAGTTCAGGATGTACTTATAAATGAATGAATGATTTTTTTTCAAGTAGAATCAGCAGAAAAGAAACCTAGCAACTGGAAAGCATCAGACTATATTGGAATCAATGCAGAGATGACCGTAGCTGAAATGTTATGATACTTCTCATAAAATACACTCATTGCAGAAAAATGGAATGAGCAAACAAAGCTTGATGAATGGGTGTTGAAGTCACAAAAAGATATAAAAAAAGGTGACCTCATTGAATGTTTAAACTATAGAGGCATTGATCTTATGCATTTTTAAGTTAAAATACTCGGCATGCTCAACACGACTGGGATGTCACCATTCTCGTATATCCTTCTCGTAAGTCTTACAATAATTAAAATTGGTCGGAAATGGAAGATGAGGATCTGACTGGAAAAACGGAAAGTTGAGGCTTACAATATGCTGATGGTGATGTCATACTCAGCAAAACACCACATGATTTACAAAGCCTGCTTATGAGACTGCAATTTATATCTAGAGACGGGGCTTAAGATAATTCTAAGAACAATTGAAGTGATGAAGGCAGAGTTTACACAAAGTGAAGACAATAAATTAGATGAGGAAAGAAGGGATTAATGAGAAGTTGTACCAAACATTTACGAGCAATGATACTCAATACATATTCTCATTAATTGGAGTTTAATAAAAATTTCAAAGGGCACATCAAACAAGAAGCAGGCTGAATCTAGAAATCAAGACGACTAAAATGCATACGGAAGAAGAATTAGAATTGTTAGTTTAGTGCGATTTTTATTGCCGTAAAATTACGAACTGCAGTATGATAATAAAAGTATATGTAACAGATTTCGTTAACTTAAAAATAAAGCTTTACGAAGAATATTAGAGGTCAGATGGCAGGATAAAGTTAGAAAAGAAACCACAGGGAAAATGAAGTTGGTTCCATTCGCATAACAGATTATGATGAAAGGACGACGAAGACAGCTTAAAATGACCTTCGCAAAGAGCGATTGAGAAAAGTCCGTGATAGTGTCAGTGTGGGCTCATGTGGGCACCAGAAAAGTTAGAAGGACCAGATCTACTTGGATGAGAAATATGAGAAGGAAGGCTGTAGATCAGTGAAAATTTGTAGCAGTAAAATTCAGAGAAGCCAAGAGTGACGGAATTTGAAAGAAGCCCTTTTAGTGTCGCGGTATGAGGACGTGAAGCAATGTAGATTTTTATGGCGAAGAGACAAAAAAAAGAAAGAAAGAAAAAGAAACAGTTTTGCGAAAAAAGTGGGCTATACAGACTCCACAAAAGATTACTGTTGCTATAGATGACATTGGCCTTATCTATGTATACAAGGGCACTTGCCCTTTGCCCTGTCCTTCCGTACTGATATAAAGCAAACCTCTTATCAAGAGGATAGACTCTTGATTCTGGAGATACATTGTAACCAGAACGTTAAAGCGCATTAAATATGATTCAGTAAATTCGCATTCTGTTTGGTAAATAATTCTGGAGTTATGCCGGAAACAGAATTCCGTTTGAATAATCAATAATTAATTACTACAAACTGTGAACAAGCAACAGAAATTTTAAAAAGTCTGACGCACACTGAAATGAGTTATGCTGAGGCCGGAGGGTAAAGGAAGTGTGTGTGAGGTGAGGAAATAGAAATGCTTTGTAAAAGGTATATTTCTTACATGGAAAAACCTGATCTTTACAAAAACTGGTGGTGAGTAAAATATGCAGTTTTGCATATTCTGCAAATTCTCATTTTTAATGTAGTGTACATTTTCAAATCTTTGTTAATTTCTCGCTTTCTAAAAGATATCACTCAGTTTCTGTTTACATCACTTTTCTCTTTTACATTATATCTATACAAATGCATATTCGCACACACAAACGCATAAGTTTGTGTGTGTCTTTTATTATGGCATGACTTTCCTTTCAAGGGATGGCGCCAGTTTCTCAGCAATTCCAGAAAGTGAGGTTGCCAGCCCCACACATTTTTCTTGTGCCCAGCAGAAGCTGTTGGATGGGCTGGTGAGAGGTAAGTTAGGAATTATCCACTTGAGAGCGTGAGAGCGGTATCACACAGCTTAGTGCCTCTATTATATATATATATATATATATATATATATATATATATATATATATATATATATATATATATATACATATAAATATACATTTATATATATTAAATATAATATATATATTAATATATACATTATATATGTATATATATATATATATATATACGTATATATATATATATACAGTATATATATATATATATATATATATATATATATATATATATATATATATATATATATATATATATATATATACATAGTATATATATATATATATATATATACTATATATATATATATATATATATATATATGATATATATATATATAATATATAATATATACTATATATATATATATATATATATATATATATATATATATATATATATATATATATATATATAGTAGAGGCACTAAGCTTAATGATACAGATCTCACGTTGTCAGGTAAATGGAAAATTTCTTAGCTTACCTCTCGACCCAACAGCTTCTAATGGGCACAAGAAAGATCCAATAATGTCTGTTGCTGGAAATTGCAACTAATAAATTAGTGTGCGTGTGTGTGTGTGTGTATGTGTATATATAAGCTACAATTAAGTATGTATGTATAGTATATATATATATAGTATATATATATATATATATATATATATATATATATATATATATATATATATATATATATATATATATATACACACACACACACACACACATATATATATATATATATATATATATATATATATATATATATACATATATATATATACATAATAATTTATAAGCTACAATTTCCAGCAACTGGCACTATTGGATTCTATTTTGAAGCATATCGATGTGTAATTTTTCACGTTATTTGTTCAAAATAATCCTTTCTAGCAGCCACATAAAATGAATTTTTTTTAGAATAAAAAAATGGTCAACAGCCCTTGTTCCTATTCATTATAAAACGCTCATTGTTTCCCATCAATAAAACAACAAAACAAAAATATTACGATTCGCTGCTTCTCTTTTATATTATTTCGGTAATAATTTTTCAGTGAACGCACGCTTTGCTGAATAATCATGGAAAACACGGCATTTAAAACACAGAGAGTTCTGTGTTCGTGCGCAAAATGGTAGATTACTGCTCGGCAGAGGTTTCACGTTTGTTAGTTCAAAATAAAACGAAATTGGTAACTATACCTCGCAGTTTCTGGAAATGACCGTCCATAAAGCAAAGAAATATTTCTATTTATATTTTTTATTTGATACTTAAACTTCCAATCAAGTGCATCCAAGCTTTTTTGCTGCATACATCATATCAGAGAAAAAAGGGTACTAGAGTTTATACATTTTTTTTTTTTTTTTTTTTTGAGCAGCAGTAGGGAAAAATGCCCCATTTCGGCTCAACCTCAACACCCGACCCCCAATTCGGCTCACAGGCGATAAACCCCATAAGCTTGCCTTTATCTTAACCTCATGTAAGTTGACCATAAACGACTCCACGGGAAAACCACCAAATATTTCGCTCTAGTTCACAAAAGAACCCCAAAATGGCTCATGAAGAACTCTTCGGATAGGAGAACCATGGTTTCACTTGACCCCTTGAAAATACCCAACCCCATTTTGGCTCAAAAAACCGTTTCACGACCCCTTGAAAATGCCCAACCCCATTTTGCAGATTCGGTGAAAGATGTTACTACAAACATCCCAATGTATGTCACAATTATGAAAAGTATGGTAAATGTGCATACCCAGACGGCTATGAGCATGAATGCAGAGATCTACATCCTAAAATATGCAAAAACCTAAAAGAAGGAATAGGATGTAAGTCCAACAAAAAATGTAAATATATGCACCCTGTAGCCATGAATCAAAATCAATTAAATAATCAATTAATAATAAAATCCAAAATAGAAAAGAAACAAATAAAGAGAGGAACAAAGAACATGAGGTGAAGGAAAAAAACAAGCCATCACCGCGCTATGGAGTGTCAGCAAAGGATTTGCAAGCATCAGCCCCAAGATATAGCTCAAGAGACAAATACTGTATATACAATGCTAGGGGATGGTGCAGACACAGAGGAAAATTGCAGATTCATACACAAAATGAATAATTATGATGAAGGAAAATCAAATATATTGGAAAAGTTGGATTTTTTAAATGTCAGAATTTCTGGAAATGAAGAAAAGAACAACATATCAGAACAGGAAAGAGACATGGGAAAATCCTTATTATTACCCATATTAAATGAAGGAGATAACATTCAAACCATCATAGTGATGAGTGTGCAGGGTTTAGTTACGAGTAACTCAAAAAGAAAAGTAGAGTTCTTAGAAGAACTAACCCAAATTGAAAAGAAAATAGATATAATGAATATAAGTGAAACCTGGTATTCCCAAGAGACTGGTAATGATAATCAAATAAAAGGGTTCCAAACTTATAGATCAGATAGAAAAAAATAGTAATCAAGGGGGAACCGTGATATATGGGAAAGACATAAAACAAGGAAAAATATATGAGAAATATAGTAACTCAGAATGTGAACTAATAGCGGTAGAAATTGAATCTGAAAAATTAATGAACATAGTGATATATAGACCCCCTAATACTAGAGAGTTTGACACAATATTAGAAAAATTGGATGATATATGTAGAAATCACAAGGGCTGGACTATTCTCCTACCCGGAGACTTTAACTTTCCTTTCGTAAATTGGAAAGAACACATAGGAGATTGTGGTTGTATTTATACATATAAAAAAGAGAGTAATAGTAGTGCAGAAGATAAGAGGCAATTTGCAAAGCTATTAGATATGCTACTAAAATACAACATTTAACAAATAAATCACATGCCAACAAGAAAGGAAAATACTTTAGACCTAGTATTTGTGAATGAGGTGAATTATGTTGAAGAAATAATAGTTCATAATCCGAGTATTTCAGACCATAATGTCATATAATTAACAGTCCATTCCAAAGAAAGTGAAAACAGAGATAAGTAAGAGATGAAAAAGTAGGAAGGATATGGAAAATACAATTTCTACAGTAAAAATATAAAATAATCAGAAATAAATGAAGAATTAAACAAAGACTGGGACAACATTTTCGTAAGTGATGATATACAGGTAAATACGGAGATATTATATAAAATATTAGAGAAAATAGTGGACAAATATATACTGAAGAAGAAAAGTAAACATCAGTCATGCATACCAAGAGACAGAAGGATCTTGTTCCAAAAAATCAGAAAGTGGAAAAAATGTCTTGCAAAAGAAAAAAATGCTTGGAAAGTGGTGGAACTTAAGAAGTAAGATGGAAAATGCAAAACAAAAGATTATACAATTAAAAGAAAATGAAAAATGGGACTTGGAAGAAAAAAGCCTAGTAAATATCAAGCAAAACTCCAAACTATTGTACTCGTATACGAAAAAGATGAATAAAAGAAGAATAGAAATAGGCCCTCTAAGAATTAAAGGGAGATTAACGAATGAAAAAAAAGAAATATGCAACATATTGGCAGAAAGATATAAGAGAGAATTTTTACCCCTACAATTGATAATGAAGATAATAATATTCAGAAATAAGTGATTGAAAATGAAAACTCAGTGAATAATTTATCAAAGACAGATATTGTAAACTGTAAGCCAGATATAGTGCAGGCTATTAACGAAATTAAAAATGGAGCTGCAGCTGCGCCTGATGGTGTCTCTGCTGTTTAGTTAAAGAAAGTAGTTCATTCTATCGCAAAGCCCCTTGCAATATTATTAAAGTAAAGTGTAGATACAGGCAAGATTTATGATGAGCACAAATTAGCATATATTGCCCCTACTTTCAAAAGTGGATCAAGACTAGAGGCAAATAATCATAGGCCTGTGATTCTAACATCACATATTATAAAAGTGTATGAAAGGGTAGTGAAGAAAAATATTATGAAACATTTAATCAAAAATAATTTGTTTAATATAGGACAACATGTTTTTGTACCCAGAAAAAGTACACAAACCCAACTGTTAGTCCGCCGTGAGAACATATACAAAAATATGAAAAACGGAAAAGAAACAGATGTAGTTTATCTAGACTTTGCAAAAGGCTTTGACAAGGTAGATAATAATATATTAGCGAAGAAAATTAGAAAACATAATATAGTGGACAAAGTAGGAAGATGGTTAAAAGAATTTTTACACAACAGAAAACAGATAGTTATTGCAAACGATGAGTAATCGGATGAAGCTAAGGTAATATCTAGTGTGCCACAAGGTACGGTGCTAGCTGCATTGCTGTTTGTTATTATAATTGCAGACATAGACAGTAATGTTAAGGACTCGGTAGCGAGTAGTTCCGCCGATGACACAAGAATAAGTAGAGAAATTACTTGTGATGAAGATGGGAACGCTCTACAAAGAGACCTTAACAAAGTATATGAATGGGTAGAGGTAAATATGATGGTATTTAACTCTGATAAATTTGAATCAATAAATTATGGAGATAGAGAAGGAAAGCTATATGCATATAGGGGACCTAATAATGAGACAATCACAAATAAGGAAGCTGTTAAAGACCTTGGTGTGATGTTGAATAGGAACATGTTATGCAATGATCAAATAGCAATTCTATTGGCAAAATGTAAAGCAAAAATGGGAATGTTGTTACGGCACTTCAAAACAAGAAAAGCTGAACACATGATTATGCTTTATAAAACGTATGTTCGTAGTCCACTTGAATATTGCAATATGATATGGTACACACACTACCAAAAGGATATTGCACAAATAGATAGTGTGCAAAGGTCCTTTACAGCTAGAATAGAAGAAGTTAAGGGTCTTGACTAATGGGTTAGACTACAATTTTTTAAATTATATAGTCTAGAAAGGAGAAGAGAACGCTACATGATAATTCAGGAATGGAAACAGATAGAAGGAATTGCCGAAAACATCATGGAGCTAAAAATATCAGAAAGAGCAAGCAGAGGTAGATTAATAGTGCCCAAAACTATACCAGGAAAAATACTCCACTACGACATTAATCCACTACGCACCAGCATCGACAATGCAGCGTCTATTCAATGTCTTGCCAGCTCATTTGAGGAATATATCAGGAGGGAGCGTAGATGTGTTTGAGAATAAGCTCAACAAATATCTAAGCTGCATCCCAGACCATCCAAGATTGGAAGATGCAAAATATACCGGAAGATGCACTAGCAACTCTCTGGTAGACATTAGAGGTGCCTCACACTGAGGGACCTGGGGCAACCCGAACAAGATGTAAGGTCTGTAAGGTCTGGCTCAAGATATAATCTATGGATGAAAAAAAACCACCATTTCACATATATATGAATATGAGTGAAAAAATTCTAAGTACCTTAACCTAACCTAACCTAACCTAACCCACTGAGTGAAAAAATTCTAAGTCACTTAACCTAACCTAACCCAACCTAACCTAAACTAACCTAACCTACCGAGTGAAAAAATTCTAAGCCCCTTAACATAACCTAACCCAACCCAACCTAACCTAACCTAACCTAACCCAACCTACTGGCTCAAGATATACTCTAAGGTTGAAAAAAAAACCCATTTCACACAAATATGAATATGAGGGAAAAAATTCTAAGGTCCTTAACCTAACCTTACCTAACCTAACCCCATTTTGGCTTAAGATATACTTTTTGGACGAAAATCTGCCATTTCACATAATATGAATATGAGGGAAAAAATTCCTTAACCTAACCTAACCTAATCCACATGAGTATATGAAAAATATGAATATGAGGAACAAATTCTAAGTCCCTTAACCTAATCTAACCCACGTGAGTGAGTATATGACAAGATATGAATATGAGTAACATAAATTATAACTCCCATAACCTGACTTTCTTCATGACTCACTGCCAGGTACACAACATGTCATATCATGTGATAATATGAATGCGGAAACATTTCTAAACTCCATTCAAATTCAGATAAGCAACTGATAAGCTCCCACAACAGTCACCGTTTTCTCCATGAGTCACTGCCAGGTGCACAACGTCTTCTCACGTGATAGTATGAATGCGAAAAGATTTCTCAACTCCATAACCGAACATAATGAAACTCAATGGAAGGTTGAACAATAAAGAATGAGGGTAATAAAAACCAATTATGACCATTCACATATTTTTATTACATAAAACGGTACACATTAACATGTGTCAGGTTCACCATTTTCTCCCGAGATGCATTCAAAAACAATACCACCACGAATCCTTACTACCAACCTCAAACTGCTAAACAATTTTACAATAAAAAACCACAATCTTCTAAACCCATTATCTTATACTGCTTGACGTAAAAAATCAATAGAAAGCTAGTGTCTTTGTCCAAATAGTAATAAACCAAAAAAATAATAAACGAATAAAATCGTGGAGAAAAATGTAACATAAAATAAGAGACTAAATTCGGCTTCTGAGTCGAAGGAAATTCGTCTCATTTTCATACCAACGAAGCTGCTTCGAAAACAATAATTCAGGTTGATGCTATTTTCTCCAGCTAATCATTGCTGGTGATATATTGATGCCATTCTCTCTCTCTCTCTCTCTCTCTCTCTCTCTCTCTCTCTCAGACAAATATAATCTACAAGTGTCTGACAAACAAGCATTGTTTACTGAACAGATGTCAAACTTCCTAAATATCATTGCTAGCGATATAATGTTCTCTCTCTCTCTCTCTCTCTCTCTCTCTCTCTCTCTCTCTCCAAGCAAGCATCGTTTACCGAACAGATGTCAAACTCGGCCACCTGATTTTCTTTACAAGAAAAGATTAAAAAGCTCAGTACATCTGCATTGCAATCTAGAACAAGAACATCTGCAAAATCCCAGCACCAACAAATGTTTTGTCTAAATTTCAGGGTAAATTTTCCTTCACAACGGTGCGGCCGCCAATTGGCAATACGATAATAGTCACTCTCAATTCACAACTAGCTGTATTTTGCGAGAGAGAGAGAGAGAGAGAGAGAGAGAGAGAGAGAGAGAGAGAGAGAGAGAGAGAGAGAGAACATTTGGAGTTACATCAAGCGTACCAAATCGTTCAGTGAAAGACCTATAATATCACACTCACAAAGTGAGTATGTATCTAATGAGATATAAATAAATAAAAAGAAATAAGAAATAAATATAAACACAAGGTTAACCCCAGAAGAAAATATTCTGTTGTTGCACTCGTCACCATAACATTACAAAGAGAACGTTGATATACTGGAGACAAATGATTAATTTCCGTTTTTTTTTTCTCTCGAACATATAAGAAACAGGCGGAAACTTCCACGGTATGCTGAAAATCCAAAACTCCGAACGGAAGAATTTCGGAAGGAAAGGCATAAAAACACTCGTACTTGCAGTATCCTCACGGATCTCGCCTATTTTACTACGCCTTCCTGTAACCGATGAACGAGACCTCGGGGGATTCAAGGAATTACGAAATCTAAGGCTATATATTATAGGCAGGCACTTGGGGTGGGGGGCCACTTCCAGCTATTGGGGTGCTAATATTCA
This sequence comes from Macrobrachium nipponense, assembly GCF_015104395.2. Taxonomy (NCBI): domain Eukaryota; kingdom Metazoa; phylum Arthropoda; class Malacostraca; order Decapoda; family Palaemonidae; genus Macrobrachium; species Macrobrachium nipponense. Next base: position 75,180,012 of record NC_087203.1, on the reverse strand, counting down.
CGGAAAGAGGAAGCTGGCATGGCTGGACATCAAGACGAAGAGATCCGGAAAACAAAGAGACTAAAGACGAGGAGGATCTCGAAGTGAGACTTGAGAAAAAATAGACAGCTGTCACGAAGGAGGAACAGTTTGAGAAGTTGACAAGAACAAAGAAAGGAAGAGCTAATGGACATAAAGAATAGCCGAGGGAAAGCCACTGAGTTACGGAAGCTGCGGTCGCATTTCGAGAGAAATGCACAGAGAAACTGAGGCCCCAGATGATAATCTCATCAAGAAGACACCATGAAGAATGCAGACATCGGCCTAACCTGCAGACCCAAAAATCAAACCAGTCATAGGCAACCTGACAAACCAGCAGCATATTTTTAAGTCTTCTCAAGAAACGGCTACTACCCAGAATTGAATGATGCTAAGTCAAATGTGGCAGAGCGCTCCTACCCATTTCCTCAAGTCCCATTCGTTCTCCGAAGTCTGGAGTCCCAGACTCCACACTCCGCCATAGCATCGGTCATCCCCCACTAACATGCTGCTTCAGATCTACTGGAATCTCTTCCTTGAAGGGTGGGAAGCATTCAGGAAGCAGCAGAACTGATTAGGAAAAATATAATTAGAATTCAGCTCAAGACTGAGGGGTGGTTTACCCCGAAGTCGTTTTAGAATCCTTGACGCTCCAGGTCTGGCCTGCCACCCAGTGAAGTTCGACCATGAAAGGAATAATGAAATGAAATTCACATGCTGACGCAAAGACTCAAGATAAAAAGATGGATTAAAAATGAACTGTACACCCAACGCTATAAGGTTCACTGGATCCAAAGACTCTAGATGCAAGCTTCTAGATCCTTAGAAGCCATCTTTGAAGGCTTCGGAGCTCGCATGCGTCTGATTTTAAATCTAAGGTAAATGGAAGCTCAGAGAAAAGAATAACAGAGGAGGACGACGATGCGACAGCCCTAAAAGCTTTCCAGAGAGAAGCAAGCTGGAGACCTGAGAACCAGATGTAAACAGATGGAATCCTGGATTGTGGAAGACGGAGGGAGGATCCCAAGTTGAGACTTAGGAAAAAGCAGGCAGCTGCAACGAAGGAGGAAAAGTTGGAAAAATAGACAACAAGAAGAAAGGAAGAGCTAATAGATATAAAGGGATTAGCTGAGGTAAAGCCACACAAGTACGGAACTCCAGACGTAATTGGAGAGAAAAGCGCAGAGAAACTGAGGTCCCAGAAGATAATCTCATCAACAAGACACCATGAACAATGCGAACATCGGCCTAACCATCACCTGCATGCCAAAACACAAACCAATCATTAGGCAATAACAGTGGAGGATGAAGATTAAGACGCACTAAAAGCTTTCCAAACAGAAGTAAGCTGGCGATCCCAGGACCAGATGTGAGCGGATGGAATCCTGGATTGCAGAAGGAGTCACCCAGTACTTAGTATATCAGACGATAAAGGATATAGCAGAAAGGTTGATGAACTAGGAACCAAATACGTAATACTGGAAGAAGCAAAGGAAATGACAGCAATCTTTTGGTGTACCTTTTGCCAGGTAAGTATAACTCCAATTGCAAATAGAAGCAATCTATTTGGTGTACCATAAGTCAGGTAAGTATCATTCCAATTACAACTAGAAGCAATGTATTTGATGTACCCTGTGCCAGGTAAGTATGCTTCTAATTACAACTAGAAGCAATTTATTTGAAATACCCTGCACCAGGTAAGTATTCTAATTTCAACTAAAGACAATCTATTTGGAATGCCCTGTGCCAGGTAAGTATTATTCTAATTACACCTAGAAGCAATCTATTTGGTATACCCTGTACCAGGCAAGTATTTATCTAATTAACACTTGAGGCAATCTATTTAGTGTACCCTGTGCCAGGTAAGTATACTTCTAATTACAATTAGAAGCAATCCATTTGGTGTACCCTGTGCCAGGTAAGTATGCTTCTAATTACAACTAAAGGCAATATATTTGCGTACCCTGTGCCAGTTAAGTATGCTTCTAATTACAGCTAGAATCAATGTATTTGGCATACCCTGTACCAGGTAAGTATGCTTCTAATTACAATTAGAAGCAATCCATTTGGCGTACTCTGGGCTAGGTAAGTATGCTTCTAATTACAATTAGAAGCAATCCATTTGGTGTACTTTGTGCCAGGTAAGTATGTTCTAATTACAATTAGAAGCAATCCATTTGGCGTACTCTGTGCCAGGTAAGTATGCTTCTAATTACAATTAGAAGCAATCCATTTGGTGTACTCTGTGCCAGGTAAGTATGCTTCTAATTACAATTAGAAGCAATCCATTTGGCGTACCCTGTGCCAGGTAAGTATCCTTCTAATTACAATTAGAAGCAATCCATTTGGTGTACTCTGTGCCAGGTAAGTATGCTTCTAATTACAGCTAGTATCAATGTACTTGGCGTACCCTGTGCCAGGTAAGTATGCTTCTAATTACAATTAGAAGCAATCCATTTGGTGTCTAATTACAATTAGAAGCAATCCATTTGGTGTACCCTGTGCCAGGTAAGTATGCTTCTAATTACAATTAGAAGCAATCCATTTGGTGTACCCTGTGCCAGGTAAGTATGCTTCTAATTACAATTAGAAGAAATACATTTGGTGTACCCTGTACCAGGTAAGTATGCTTCTAATTACAATTAGAAGCAATCCATTTGGTGTACCTGTACCAGGTAAGTATGCTTCTAATTACAACTAGAAGCAATGAATTTGGCGTTCCCTGTACCAGGTAAGTATACTTATAATTACAACTAAAGGCAATCTATTTGGCGTACCCTGTGCCTGGTAAGTATACTTCTAATAACAATTAGAAGCAAACCATTTGGTGTACCCTGTGCCAGGTAAGTATGCTTTTAATTAAAACTGGAGGTAATCTGTTTGGCGTACCCTGTGCCAGGTAAGTATGCCTCTAATTATAACTAGAACCAATTTATCTGGAATACCCTGGAATCCATTTGGTGTACTCTGTGCCAGGTAAGTATGTTCTAATTACAATTAGAAGCAATCCATTTGGTGTACCCTGTACCAGGTAAGTATGCTTCTAATTACAATTAGAAGCAATCCATTTGGTGTACCCTGTACCAGGTAAATATGCTTCTAATTACAACTAGAAGCAATGAATTTGGCGTTCCCTGTACCAGGTAAGTATACTTATAATTACAACTAAAGGCAATCTATTTGGCGTACCCTGTGCCTGGTAAGTATACTTCTAATAACAATTAGAAGCAATTCATTTTGGTGTACCCTGATGCCCAGGGTAAGTATGCTTTTAATTAAAACTGGAGGTAATCTGTTTGGCGTACCCTGTGCCAGGTAAGTATGCTTCTAATTATAACTAGAACCAATTTATCTGGAATACCCTGTACCAGGTAAGTATTCTAATTACAACTAATGGCAATCTATTTGGAATACCCTGTGCCAGGTAAATATTATTCTGATTACAACTAGAGGCAATCTATTTGGAATACCCTGTGCCCGGTAAGTATTATTCTAATTACAACTAAAACTATCTATTTTATGTACCCTATGCCAGGTAGATATTATTCTAATTACAACCACAAACAATCTATTTGGCATACCCTGTGCCACGTAAGTGTTATTCCAATTACAACTACAAACAATCTATTTGGCGTACCCTGTGCCATGTAAGTATTGTTCTAATTACAACTACAAACAATCTATTTGGCGTACCTGTGCCGGGTAAGTATCATTCTAATTACAACTCGAAGCAATCTATTTGGCATACCTTGTGCCAGGTAAGTATTATTCTAATTACAACTACAAACAACCTATTTAGTGTACCCCTGTGTCAAGTATCATCCTAATTATACAATCACAAGCAATCTTTTTACGTGTACCCTGTGTCACGTAAGTCTTATTCTTCGAAAATAAGCCAGAAACTCGTCTGTCTTACCTAGCCTGACTTGAGAGTAAAATTCTAAGATGGCAATAATACTAACATAGATGGTAATAAATAAATAAATAAATAAATAAACGATATCTGAGCCACCAGTTGCTGCCTAACAACAATTTTTGTTGGCCTACTGGGGAAGCCAAATATTTTTGCGTGTCCCTGATTATTTATTTAACTAGTCGTACACAATAAATCAGACTTCGTGAGCAAGACCATTCTAGACGTATATATCTGCCCTAGACCATTTCCTGTTTATTTCGATGTATTTTGGACAATGTTCATGTTTGCCCCTTGACGTAGCTTTTCCAACTGGCTAAACATTAAATCTTAAAACTCTGTACAAGCTTGTTTAGCCATATTTAACTCAATATTGAGAGAATTTTCTTGCTTCTAGTTAGCATAAACGAATATCTAGATACCTAACCTACATGAGACAAGGGAAGTTTTCGTCATGCGACGGGTTTTTAAGTCGAAATATGACTTGAATACGACTCGTTGTGATTGTGAACTAAATTATTTTTTTCGTTAACAGATTATGTTAGCGGTATGTTTATTGAGTAAAAAAATTACTTGATTCCGATCGCTATTTTCACGATATTTATCTTTTATCTATCTTTTATCGACGTGAAAACAACAGTAAAATGTGTTCTTTCAAACACAGTAGTTTTGATTAAAAAGTTTTATCCTTGTTGCCGATGCACGATAAAAGTCATTGGCAGCTTGAACAGTTTTCTCAGCTTCAGCTACAACATGGTTGACATAAAACGTCATTTATAACATAACTACGGTAATTGTTTACTATCGTACGATGGTTGTTGTTATCCAATTCGGTTGTAATTAGCAAAAAAAGCGGTTTCTCGTTCGGTTGTTCATGGCTGTACACATTTACGCAACGAGTATAATGTTAAAACAATACTTTCATCATTCTCTTTTGCTGTTTTTTGAACTTATTTAACTAGAAGATGGGATGAAGTTAGGCTATTGGAATTTGGTCTCTCGTAAAATTGGATTATCGTAACTTGAACCCTACCTGTGCAGTGTATGAAACCTTATTATATGTTTAAATACTCTTTCTATTATGTTTTATACAATATTTGTAATATAGAAATGTATTTTCCTCATATAATAACATGAAACATAAAAATATTGTGTGGCATTTTGAGGGTTGGAACGGATTAAGGGCATTATAAGTATTTTCAATGGGGAAAATTGATTTGATGTGCCAGCAAATTGAGCTACGAGCTCGGCCACTGAACGAATTAAACTTGTAGGTCAAGGTACCACTGAAGACTAATGAAGAAAAGTAAAGAAAATGGTAAAATGGAAAGCATTTTTCAGAGGATCCAATTTTTGCAATACCCTCTGATTCTGAAGTACTCTAAAGCTATAGCGACCATTTCCTAATATTAGTGTTATCAGTAAACCCTACATATCTGATAAGGACTTTATAAAATCTTCAAAGGACAAGAGGAAGAGACAATATACTTAGATCAGAAGATGAGAGCTCCAAGAAGTTTGTCGCGAGAAAGGAAGGGGGTTATTGCAGAATCAAATCTGGGCAGAATGGCAGAAATGAGTGAAATTACAAAACAGGTAGCAAAGAAGAGGTATTGAGAACATGAAGGAGAACGAATGTAAAGAGGAAAAATATAAAGAATACTCTTATGTTAGAAGACAAACTCAAAAAAAAAGGCAAATTGATAGAAATTATATTTACTTGAAATAATAAAGCTATAAGGAGGAATATGAAATAAGAGTGCATGCACTAATGGAAATAGATATAAAGCTAAACACGAACTCTCTCTCTCTCTCTCTCTCTCTCTCTCTCTCGTAGTAGCCATCTTGCTTGGTGAGACGTACCCGCGTGAAGTCACAATAATCAACAGATATCACAAGTTTAACATACGACTAGAATTTGAGAAATATCTAGAAGTGTTCGTGAACTATCGGTGATAAGATTAGTGTGAAAATAGTAGGATAAAGCGTCTTCTAAGTTAGTTTATCAAGTGTAATACTATAAATCAGAACAAGATGGCAGTAAGTTCCAACTGCGGGAAGAGGTGGCGTAATTTGGCGTGTTTAGCAAATTCGCAATACGATGAGGTAGCAGGAAGGGAACTGGCATTTCTCATCTATGAAATCAGCAACAGTCCTAACCAAAAAGATACAAAAGCATTCATAGATATATTAGAAGGATATAATCCTTCAAACTGGAACAAATCTAATGAAAACATCTTGAAAATAATTGAAGAAGTTCCAAATAAAATCCAAGTGGTCAAGAGACTCATAAAGAAAATATACATAAACCAACATATTCCGACAAAGAAAATGAATAAGGTGAATCTTGTGAATATCCTAATTGATGCATTAGGAAAAAGAATGCCAAAAGCATGCAAACTGTGTAAGGTTTGGTATAGCATAGTCAATCCACAAAACCTAATCAGAAAATGTGCTGCCATGCAACATTCCGACCCATCCACAGTGTGCTGAGGTAATACAAGATTTGAGAAAAGATACAAGAATTTTTTGTTGAACATGTCTATCATGGATAGACAATGTTATTAAATCAAGATTGAATGTACAAATAGTTGAGGATGAAGAAGAAGAGGAAGAGGAAGAAGAAGAAGAAAAAGAAGAAGAGGAAAACGGAAGAGAAGTAAACAAAAATGAAATGACAGAAAAAAATAAGGAAAACAAAGAACAAGATAAAAGTATGGATGCAGAGATACTCATTGATACTACATATGAGGCAATAAAGCAGCATACCTACGAAGAAATAAATTACGATATGACAACAGAAAAGCAAATCCCGAAGAGGCTCTACCCAGATCTATACAATGACGGGAAAGAGGAAAAAATAGACAAGAAAGACAAAATCTGCAACCTTTTGAAAAGAGGGAATTGCAGATTTGGAGAAAGATGTTACTACAAACATCCTAAGATATGTCAAAAACTATGAAATATATGGTAAATGTGCATACTTAGTGGATATGGGGATGATTGCAGAGATCTGCATCCAAAATATGGTAAAAAACCTCTAAAAGAAGGAAAAGGATGTAAGTTCGACAAAAAATGCAAATATAGCACCCTGTAGCCATGAATCATAATCAAATAAATAACCAACCAAGTAATAAAATCCAAAATAAGAAAGAAACAAATAAAGAGAGAAATCAAGAATATCAGGTAAAAGAGAAAAGCAAACCACCAATGAGATATGCAGAGGTGTCAGCAAAAAATTTCAAAGCATCAGCTCCGAAATTCTACTCAAGAGATAATAACTGTATTTATTATGCAAGAGGATATTGCAGAAACGGAGAAAATTGCAGATTCAGACACAAAATTAATAATTATGATGAAGGAAGATCAAATATTATGGAAAAGTTGGATTTTTTAATGTCAGAATTTCTGGAAATGAAAAAAGAACAACATACCAGAACAGGAAAGAGACATGGGAAAGAAAATCCTTATTACTACCAGTATTAAATGAAGGAGAAACACGCAAACCATCATAGTGATGAATGCGCAGGGTTTAGTTACGAGTAACTCAAAAAGAAAAATAGAGTACTTAGAAGAACTAACCCAAAATGAAAAGAAAATAGATATAATGAATATAAGTGAAACCTGGTATTCCCAAGAGACTGGGAATGATGATCAAATAAAAGGGTTCCAAACTTATAAATCAGATAGAAAAAATAGGAATCAAGGGGAACCGCAATATATGGGAAAGACAAAAAACAAGGAAAAATATATGAGAAATATAGTAACTCAGAATGTGAACTAATAGCGGTAGAATTTGAATCTGAAAAATTGATGAACATAGTAATATATAGACCTCCTATAACTAAAGAGTTTGACTTAATAATTGAAAAATTGGATGATATATGTAGAAATCACAAGGACAGGGACTATTCTCCTATCTGGTGACTTCAACTTTCCTTTCGTAGAATGGAAAGAACGAATAGGAGATTGTGGTTGTACTTATACATATAAAAAAGAGAGTAATAGTAGTGCAGAAGATAAGAGGCAATTTGAAAAGCTATTAGATATGCTACTAGAATACAACATTCAACAAATAAATCACCTGCCAACAAGAAAGGAAAATACTTTAGACTAGTATTTGTGAACGAGATGAATTATGTTAAAGAAATAATAGTTTATAATGCGAGTATTTCAGACCATAATGTCATAGAATTAACAGTTCATTCCAAAGCAAGTGAAAATAGAGATAAGCAAGAAATGAAAAAGTGGGAAGGATATGGAAAATACAACTTCTACAGTAAAAATATAAAATGGTCAGAAATTAATGAAGAATTAAACAAAGATTGGGATAACATTTTCGTAAGTGATGACATAAGGGTAAATACGGAGATATTATATAAAATATTGGAGAAAATAGTGGAAAAATATATACCGAAGAAGAAAAGTAAACATCATTCATGCATACCAAGAGACAGAAGGATCTTGTTCCAGAAAATCAGAAAGTGGAAAAAAGGTCTTGCAAAAGAAAAAAATGCATGGAAAGTTATAGAACTAAAAAGTAAGATAGAAAATAAAATGCAGAAAACCAAAAAGATTTATACAATCAAAAGAAAATGAAAAACGGGACTTGGAAGAAAAAACCCTATTAAATATCAAGCAAAACCCAAACTATTATACTCATATGCGAAGAAGATGAATAAAAGAAGAATAGAAATAGGCCCTCTGAGAATTGAAGGGAGATTAACGAATGAAAAAAAGGAAATTTGCAACATACTGGCAGAACGATATAAGAGAGAATTCACCCCTAGAATAGATAATGAAGATAATGATATAGAAGTAAGGGATGAAAATAGTGAATATTTAGCTGACATAGATATTAATGAAGCTTGATATTGTGCAGGCTATTAATGAAATTAAAAATGGAGCTGCTGCAGGGCCTGATGGAATTCCCGCTATTTTGTTAAAGAAAGTAGTTCATTCTATCGCAAAGCCACTTGCAATATTATTAAGACAAAGTATAGATACAGGCAAGATATATGATGAGACAAATTAGCATATATTACCCCTACTTTCAAAGTGGATCAAGACTAGAGGCAAGTAATTATAGGCCTGTGAGTCTAACATCACATATTATGAAAGTGTATGAAAGGGTAATGAAGAAAAATATTATGAAACATTTAATAAAAAATAATTTGTTTAATAAAGGACAACATGGTTTCGTACCCGGAAAAAGTACACAAACCCAACTGTTAGTCCACCGTGAGAACATATTCAAAAATATGAAAAGCGGAAATGAAACAGATGTGGTTTATTTAGACTTTGCAAAAGCTTTTGATAAAGTAGACCATAATATATTAGCGAAGAAAATTAGAAAACACAATATCGTGGATAAAGTAGGAAGATGGTTAAAAGAATTTTTACACACAGAAAACAGATAGTTATTGCAAACGACGAGAAATCGGATGAAGCCAAGGTAATATCCGGTGTGCCGCAAGGTACGGTGTTAGCTGCAATACTGTTTGTTATTATGATTGAAGACATAGACAATAATGTTAAGGATTCGGTAGTGAGTAGTTTCGCAGATGACACAAGAATAAGTAGAGAAATTACTTGTGATGAAGATAGGAACGCTCTACAAAGAGACCTTAACAAAGTATATGATTGGGCAGAGGTAAATAGGATGGTATTTAACTCCGATAAATTTGAATCAATAAATTATGGAGACAGAGAAAGAAAGCTATATGCATATAAGGGACCTAATAATGAGACCATCACAAATAAGGAAGCAGTTAAAGACCTTGGTGTGATGATGAATAGGAACATGTTATGCAATGATCAAATAGCAACTCTGTTGGCAAAATGTAAAGCAAAAATGGGAATGTTGTTACGGCACTTCAAAACAAGAAAAGCTGAACACATGATTATGCTTTATAAAACATATGTTCGTAGTCCACTTGAATATTGCAATATGATATGGTACCCACACTATCAAAAGGATATTGCACAAATAGAGAGTGTACAAAGGTCCTTACAGCTAGAATAGAAGAAGTTAAGGACCTAGACTACTGGGAAAGACTACAATTCTTAAAATTATATAGTCTAGAAAGGAGAAGAGAACGCTACATGATAATTCAGGCATGGAAACAGATAGAAGGAATAGCAGAAAATATCATGGAACTAAAAATATCAGAAAGAGCAAGCAGAGGTAGATTAATAGTGCCCAAAACTATACCAGGAAAAATAAGGAAAGCACACAGGACATTAATCCACTACGCACCAGCATCGATAATGCAGCGTCTATTCAATGCGTTGCCAGCTCATCTGAGGAATATATCAGGAGTGAGCGTAGATGTGTTTAAGAATAAGCTCGACAAATATCTAAACTGCATCCCAGACCATCCAAGATTGGAAGATGCAAAATATACCGGAAGATGTACTAGCAACTCTCTGGTAGACATTAGAGGTGCCTCACACTGAGGGACCTGGGGCAACCCGAACAAGATGTAAGGTCTGTAAGGTCTGTAAGGTCTCTCTCTCTCTCTCTCTCTCTCTCTCTCTCTCTCTCTATATATATATATATATATATATATATATATATATATATATATATATATATACATATCATATACACACACACACACACACATATATATATATATATATATATATATATATATATATATATATATAATACCCAGAAGAACGGAGTTGTTCTAGATCTTTCGTGTTAATTCCAAGGCCTTTGTGAATAATCTATATTATTACAAACACTCTGTTTTACAACTTAAAAATGCGATTAAAAAAGTAAAAAATAATTCTAATGCTTAAAATGGCCAGTACAATTGGTTTAGCTCTTTAGAACAGGAACAGCTGTCTTAGACTGAACCAGATACAGAATTCACTAAAGAGAAGCAAAGTACAATAACCTGGACAACTGTTAGTGGTTCCCAAACTATCTTACCTGACGGCCCCTTTTTGCTTCCAGTAGACCAGCACTCACCCCCCCCCCCCTTCCTCTTTTGTTCATGTGATATGATTCTTGCATTTATTTATTAGCATTGTTCAGGAAAACAGATTTCTGTTTGTATTAAATTTTAATAATGAAAGCCACTCAAACAAATAATAGTACATTTCAGGGAAATTTTTCTAATATCAAACAAATATTTTTGAGCAGATGACTTCACGCCCCCCCTTGTATCCTCCTCACGCCCCCCTAGGGGGGCGAGCCCCCTAGTTTGGGAACCACTGGAGGGTCAAGCTTAACTACTTGAACGTATATCAAATTAATGTTGTCAGCTGCAATAATGTAGATTCTCATGAAGTGTGTATTCTTGGTAAAATGTCAGATGTCTGAATCTTGATAAATATTTCAAATGCCAAGAAGTAATGATAATAGTAATAATATCATTAACTTGCCTGTAAAATTGCCATTGCCTCCTAACGAACTTCACCTTTCCTGAAAACATTCATTTCCTCCCAAAGACCGCTGTTCATGATGGTTGAACAATTAGAAATTCTGAATAAATACCAAATTAAAAAAAATTATGATTATCTATCTTTATCGCTGCAAGTCAATCTTCAGTAATCATTATATGTTCATTATGGAACCAAATATCCTTGAGATGCACAAACAATAGTGCTTCTGGTTTTACTGGTTTTACCATTTCTCAAAAGAATGTAAGAAATCTTAATTTCAGCTCTGGTATTCGCCAATGTGTGTGTGATATCCAGGTTTTTGAGGTGACATAAACTTAGAAATTGTCAGGCAACTGAAATATTGATAAGGAAGACAAACTCATTAAAAAAAACAGAAAAGGTAAAAAATCAAGCCATAAGAAGAGGCAGGTAAACCATACCAGAGAGCACAGGTGTTTGTGATGTTAAGGAAATTTATTTGAAAATGAATTTTGCATAAAACCAAATGTCAGATGTTACCTTTTGTATCATTCTTAACATAATGATCGCGTTCATGTTCAAGATAATCGGTTTTGTGATTAATTCATAAACATCAATTAGATTAGATGTGCTACATATTTGACAATAAATAAACCAATAAATATGAATATCCAAATGAATAAATGAATACATAAGCGAGCAAATAAGTAATATGCAAACCCACACATAAAAATATAGATAGGCCAGGGGGTCATAAGATTGTAAGCAATCGAGCAAGTAAGGGATGAAATCAGGAAGCAAACAAGTAAAATTTGTAAGCAATGAGATAAGTAGATAAACAGATATGCAGATAAATATGCAAAGAAGTAATTCATGTTCAATGATAGCATTCACAGAAGACTTCTACCTACTTGAGTCATAGGTATTTCAATATGAAGAATAAGCCTATTTGAAGAGAGAGAGAGAGAGAGAGAGAGAGAGAGAGAGAGAGAGAGAGAGAGCCTCGTGTATTTTGAGAGTTGGTTTTTGGAAGTTATTGGGTCAGTATTACCTCATTGTTCAGCGAGCAGAGCGAAAATAGCACTATTTAATAACTGAATGTGTTTTTCAGCTTGCCTCACGGTCGATGTTCGTCAAATCGCGGCCCATTTGTGAGAGGATACGAATGTCTACTGGTGCGCTTAAGTGTGAATGTGGTCTTCGGCTATCATAACCTAGACTCCTCATGATAGTGGAAATGGCTGAGCACCACAAAAACACTTGAGTTGTTAAGACTTAGATTGACGCTAAGCATGTAGGGGAAAAAGTGCATAAATGAAGAATAATAGAAGAATGAGCTTAGATTAATGAGGAAAATTATTTGCCCATTAGATCAAAGTATTGAGTAAATCCAGTCACTATCTGACAGTTTCAAGTACTGTGGTATTATGGAAAAGTATTATATCGTTAAAACTTGGATTTAAGGCAGCATTCTCAAAAGAAAGGCAGTAGAGATAAACTAGAGACCAATGTCAAAATCATATCACTCCCTTAAAATAATACAGCGCAGGTTTTGAGCAAGATAAGATTTTCATGATGACCGAAATAATTAAGGTACGGACATCAGAATTACTTCATATATTGCATCTGGCTCTAAGACTTTGTAGTGACATTCTCAGCCATAAAGTGTAAGTGCGTATCATGTATCATGAGAGAAGTTAGAGGACATCCTGTTTACACACACACACACACACACACACACACATATATATATATATATATATATATATATATATATATATATATATATATATATATATATATATATACATATATATATATATATATATATATATATATACTATATATGTATATATATATATATATATATATATATGTGTGTGTGTGTGTGTGTGTGTGTGTGTGTGTGTGTGTGTGTGTGTGTGTGTGATGCCACAGAGGAAAATGGAAAGGCAAGAGAGCCAAGAACTTTCTCTCTAACACGACCGTTTACTTAGGCACAACTGATCGTAACATAATTTTCATATACTCATGTGGGTTAGGTTAGGTTAGGTTAAGGGACTTAGAATTTTTTCCATCATATTCATATTTATGTGAAATGGCGGTTTTTCGTCCGAAGAGTATATCTTGAGCCCAAATGGGGTTGGGTATTTCATGTGGGTTAGGTTAAAAGACTTGGAATTTTTTTCCCTCATATTTATATTTGTTTGAAATGTTTTTTTTTTTCACCCATAGAGTATATCTTGAGCCAATAAGTTGGGGTGGGTTAAGTTAGGTCAAGGGACTTAGAATTTTTTTCACTCGGTGGGTTAGGTTAGGTCAGGTTAGGTTAAGCTACTTAGAATTTTTTCCACTCATATTCATATTTATGTGAAATGGGGGATTTTTCATCCATAGAGTATATCTTGAGCCAAACTGGAGTTGGGTATTTTCAAGGGGTGGTGAAATGGTGTTTATTTTTTATTTTTCATTTTTTTTTCATCCGTAGAGTATATCTTGAGCCAAAATGGGGTTGGGCAGTTTCATGGGTTCGTGAAATTTTATTATTCATTTATTTCTTTATTTTATTTTTTTTTTTATCCGAAGAGTATATCTAGAGCGAAATATATGGTGGTTTTCCCGTGGAGTCGTCAATGGTCAACGTACATGAGGTTAAGATAAAGGCAAGGTTATGGGGTTTATCGCCTGTGAGCCGAATTGGCGGTCAGGTGTTGAGGTTGAGCCGAAATGGGGTCTTTTTCCTTACTAGCGGCCATCATGATTAAGCTTTCCCATTAAGGCTCTGGCTATTTACCATCAGCCAAAAAAAAAAAAAAAAAAAAAAAAATAAAATCAAATATAGTAGAATCATGTGCTCACAATAAGAGATTTGAAATATTAATATTTTCCAGAGATCATCTTCAAAAGAAACCTAACCGCCCCTATGTTCTTTTGATATAGATAGGAAGGAAGACTGCGCAAATTCAATATGGCAGTGTTCCAAAGAATGGGATTATTTGTTTTGATGAACTTTCTGTATCTCATATAATTCACTGCAAGAGTCAATATACGCAAAATAGTATTCAAGGGGAAGTATGTAAATCACTCCATCTCCCAAGATTAAATTTTCAACTTCTTTCCTGCGTTTCTAATTACATCTACTTCACCATCAGTTTATCAAAATTAGTGTATTCGTTTATTCCATCACTCTAACATGTATAATGTCAATTTCAACAACAATGAATCAGTTTTCTTAAAGAGTATTCAAAAACTAAGATAAAAGTGGTCTGAAGCTGTTTTCTAATTTATATATATATATATATATATATATATATATATATATATATATATATATATATAAAAGTAAGATCTACGTAGTCCATGATAAAAAAAAAAACTTATATTTTGAGTCCGTAATTTGTTTTCATTATTTCTGTAAACTGTGGTAGAAAATCAAAGTATGTATATATATATATATATATATATATATATATATATATATATATGTATGTATATATATATATATATATATATATATATATATATTATATATATATATATATACTACAGAGAGAGAGAGAGAGAGAGAGAGAGAGAGAGAGGGCGAGAGAGAGAGAGAGAGAGAGAGAGAGAATGTTAATAACATTATTTAACTGGATTATTGTAATATTACTGTGGACAATGCGTATATGAAAATTTTTCACTAACGACTTCATATATGCACAAATACCTATTTAAATATAAACTTTAATTTTCAACCGCAAATTACCGAGATAATGAAAAAAAGCAATTAAGGCCTCAAAATATTAGTTTTGTTTTACCTTGGATTAGCTCTTACATTAATCTGAAAGATCTGATATATATATATATATATATATATATATATATATATATATATATATATATATATATATATATCAAGCCTTGGGTTATTCTCAATTAGACAGCATGGAGATTAGCGTAAATTCACAGGAAAGGATTAACTGTAATAGAAAGAAACAAGACTCGCACACGACGCACAACCACCACAACACACACCACACACACACACACATATATATATATATATATATATATATATATATAATATGAGATTCAGGGCCTCTGTAACACGGTTTTTTCGCAATAACTTTTTATCTATGCATTTCATAAATATAACGCTTATTAAGAATACATATTATATCAACACATAAATTTTGAGTGTATTCTGCACTACGTAGGTTGAATAAATTTGGTACTTATTATGTAAAAGTGACCTTTTTTGAAGACGGGCCAACTTACTCAGAGAAAAGGTATCAAACGCACTCGTTACGTAACTTATGACAGCATTTCTTCCCCCTTTCTCGATGGATGATTGGCTATACGTAACGAAGGCTAAACCTCTGGCAACAATGACATACAAATTTAAATACAAGCAAAGCTGTACACCTTTATGAACTCTGGAACCTCTCCACTGATAATTGTCATAATGAACAAACCAACAAAATATGTTAATAAATACAAAACACTTGGATATTAGTCTAACTCCCAAAATAAGTTTCCAAAGAAATTACAGTCTACTTTATAGGTCACAATCAGATTGACAAGATGTAGGGAATAGTTGGTAATTATCAAAAACATAGTAGACAAGCTTGATTTGATAACTGCTATATCCAATGTCGAGCAATTTTTATTTATTGGCTATCTACCTATTTACTGAAAAAAAATAGCCGGTACCGTATATTGGCTTTAAACTTCACCAATAATTATCGACAGAATGGTGACTTCATGAGGCTCCACCCACTTTCGCCTCGTTATAATTCAGGATAACACTGAAGGCTACCATGGGCATTGTTGGATTAGAAAATTCAACTTCTGGCTATAAAAACTAATTTCTCGAGTAGTTGTAAAAAGTGCTAAATGATCCTCAAGGATCCCAGCAGTTGGCCTAAACGTTTAATTCATGTATATTATTGCTATACTGTTGCGGCACTACTGCTACAGTAGTATTACTACGCTAGCACTGATACCCCACCCACATCTATGTATCGTTCCGCCATTCATAAAGTCTTTGGGTTTCAGAGCCAATGGAATTTCTGTCTGGTGGATGGGCGGGGCAACATTTAGTAAAGAGGTGTTTGTTTACCTTGCTTACGTAATGAATGTTTTTCGACTCTTGGCTCGTAATCATTGGCCATGGCGTCGGCTAGATCATTTTTACTCTATAAAAATTAAAACTATCGGGTTTAGGTTATTGATAATGCTGACAAAATTTGTGTGTGGTTGTAAAATATACATATGTCAACTTTCAGCTACATCCGATGCTTTGACAAGGAGCAAAGTCCAAAAAACCGTGTTACAGAGACCCTGAATCTCATAGTAAATATATATATATATATTATATATATATATATATATATATATAATATATATATATATATATATATATATGTATATATAAAACTACATACATACATACTTGAATAACTCACTCTGCTATATACATCACTCATCACCACAGTGGAAAAATAAGACTGGTTGTAGGGCCTGACCATTTTATTCGTAGTAGAAACTCACAATCTATATACGTATGGCGGGCAACACAAACAAACACAGATCGCTGGAAACCAGAAATCCACACCTGACAAGTGCCATGAGGTGGAGTCACATAGCTCATTCGTGCTAGGGTCAGGCACTTTGCTTACAAATTTGATTATTCACTTTCCACATATATTAACTGGCGTCCTGGAAATGTAAGTATTCTATATAGTATTTCTTTTGACATTAATGGATCAATTTTATACATGACATGATTGATATAGTCATGTAATTGCAAAAGCTTTCTTTTATAAAACTAGAATCAGTGATTTTCTATTCCAGTGCATTATTGGAATAAACTTTTTTTTCCCTGCCCAGTTGATTGCACGACTGTTTTCACTAACATATGCAGAAATTCCACTGTTCACATGTCTACATCATGTATATTTCATATTCGGTTATTCTACTCTAATTTCCAATGTTTTTCCAGCTTGACCAATATAAAAGTTATCACAAGACTTACATGGACTTTTACAAACACAGCATTTAGTATTGTTGGAAGAGTTCTTTATGAGTTCGAATCATTATTTGATTATACTTAAATGCTACATTAGCTCACAAATTTTAAAGTTGATGTTGATATATTTCAAATTATTGTCATTTGGTAGTAGAAGCGGGTTTTTTGTGTCGTAAGTTTCTTTTTTGTTTTCATATAGAATACTTTTTTACCACTTTTAATGAATTGTCCACTTCGGTCATGTGATTTCTGTTTCTTGCCTGTATGCCTAACCTTATCTATTTCTTCTTCAATGTATTCATGGCTACATATACGTAATGCTCCATCTAGCACATAGATATATTGTGAGCTTCAGCTATTATGCATCAGTTCTTCATCATTGGCTTAAAAACTTAAATGCTGAACCCTTTTGAAGGCACTACATGTAAATAAGAAAATGTTAATGGTAATAAAAAAAACATATACTCACAGGAATTCTTATATATGCAGTAATAATGAGACACGAGTATATATTAACATAAAATTTTCTTTACCTTAAAGAATAACTTACACCCTACGGGAATTATAACTGATATCTGCATTTCTCGGTTATAATTCACCTTGGTTGTAAGTTATTCCTGGAACTATATACTACTACAACTAATAAAAGGTTTATTAACTGCAGTTAATAAACCTTTTAACTGCATCAGTGACTCACCAGTAAAAGATGAAAATCGGAGCAATAAAATGATCAAGACGTCGTACGGCTAAATAGTAAGAAACCTGAATAAACAGACAAAAAGTAATAAACTGGAAGCAACGCAGCTGGGGCCAGATATTAGTCCAGCCTACAGTTCGCCTGTTAAGGAACACTATTCGTGCCCATTCCTCACAACAGCTCAGTGTGGACAGCATAAATATGATGATTTTTTATCCCATATATATATATACGTATATATATATATATATATATATATATATATATATATATATATATATATATAAAGTGGATATATAGTATTATATATCTATATATTATATATATATATATAATATATATATATATATATATCTATATATGGGGTAAAATTCGTCATATTTATGCTGTCCACACTGAGCTGTTGTGAGGAATGGGCACGAATAGTGTTCCTTAACAGGCGAACTGTAGGCTGGACTAATATCTGGCCCCAGCTGCGTTGCTTCCAGTTTATTACTTTTTGTCTGTTTATTCAGGTTTCTTACTATTTAGCCGTACGACGTCTTGATCATTTTATTGCTCCGATTTTCATCTTTTACTGGTGAGTCACTGATGCAGTTAAAAGGTTTATTAACTGCAGTAGTAGTTGTAGTAGTATATAGCTCCAGGAATAACTTACAACCAAGGTGAATTATATATATATATATATATATATATATATATATATATATATATATATATATATATATATATATATATATATATAAATATATATATAAAATGTACGACAAGTATGCTTTTTGCCTTTGAAGATCTTTTAATGTTTCTCAGCAAAATAGCCCTTCAGTGCCCGAACATCGAAAGTGGCCACACAAATCCCGGCTGCAGCACTGGATAAATCAGAATCGGCCGGAACAAAAGACATGAAAGAAATGAGCCCAAAAATTCCGTCCAGCCACTGACGTCAGAAACCTAAATACATTTCCAGGCGCAACGGCATTTTCTGAATTCTGTATTATCCTGGCGGAATTATTTCATGCAAATTTGAAATTCCATTCCGCCGTTATTCCTGTAAATGAATGAAAATATCGCCGGTCTCTTGCTGCATTCTTTTTGCGAAGAAATTGCATTACTGTATTAAAGACGAGTGTGTGGTCCAATGTTTACAGTTGCAATTATACATGAACGAGGCTTCACATTTCTGCCTTATGCCATTGAATTCTGAATTCTGGGTCTCATCGTGACTCAATACCTCTTTCAACAGACGACAAAGGGTTTCTATATATTTCGGGGACATTTGTTTTTTTTTTACGTATCATGGATGAACACCCCCCTGCAAAATGTTCCTAAACGTATGCCTAATCATACAATTCAGCAAATGCTCATCAACAGCCCATCAAGCATCGTCCTGAATAACAGAGTCCTTCCGTCTAAGTTTTCCTCCACACTATCCAGAATTTTCTGTCTTTCTCTCAATTCCTCTGAATTAATTACCTAAACCCTTTATTCTCTGCACATTATCAAATGATCTCGAAAGAATTATTTCCTATGCTAACCTTTTCACCATTTCCACACATCTCCATTTCTCTTGCTCTTCCTGTCCTTCTTACTAAGCTTATCCTAGAGTGAACAATTCCTTTCAACAATTTCAACCTTTTTCATTTGGATTTAACATCCAGGCTCCATTTCCATAAAAGAGAGTGAGCTCACCAATGCCTTGATACAGTCCAGTATCGCCTTCCCTCCAGTCACCTCGTCCTCTAACTCTTGTACATTTACCCTGCTCCCTTCCTCGCTTCATCTATCGTGATTCAGCTCTTCTCTCATCCTCCCACGATTTGTTTCTAGCACTCGTACAAATTAAACCTTTTAAATTCTTCCACCAGGCATAGTAAGCGCATCTTGCCTTCTTCCTGCGTTCCATTTACCCTCATGACTTTACATGTGCACTCTTTCGGTTATACATTTTAATACATACTTTTTAGTTGCTCTCTATTTACCACAAGGTGCGCCATACATCTTCAGCAGTCTCCACACTGCATCTATATCAATTCGATCACATAATTTTCTTAGAGATCTTATATAACCTCAGTCTTACACCTTTCTTAAGCCAACATAGGTCTTTCTACTTAAATTTCTTTGTCATTAGTCTTGTCTTTCTCAATCAAAGTCCTAATTAATACCTTCATCGATGTAATAAATAATAATATGACACTATCATTCTTACGTTTCCTCAACGCCATTGCTCTTTTTTTTTTCTTCTAAACACCCACTTCATCCACACACCACAGGACTGCATTCTCTCGAGACAGCGTATCTTCATTTGCATTTTGAATTGAGATTTTTTTTCACTCTTTAAAATGTTTGCTCAGACTGTATGGCTACGACTGAGCGTGCCAATAGAAAAGGTTTTGATAGCTAGGACTTGAAAATGTGAGAGAGAAATTGAGAACATCTGAGAGTATCTAAATCTTCCGTTTGGATTTGAGGAACGAGTAGGGCAGTTATCCTGGGTGGTTTGAATGCTAAGGAGCGGGACAGGGAAAGAGATGGCATTACTGGTAAGTATGAAATTCATAAAGTAAATGAAAATGGAAGACTTTGTGGAAAAATATTCATAAACATATTTGGGAAAGGGAAAACAGGTTAGCTAGATTATACATTAGAACAGATGGGAGAGCATACTGGTGGCAGTACTGGCGAGAAATGAAGTGGTTGAGAAGGTATATCTGACGATGAGGAGTTTGAGGTAGTAATAAAAACAGACAAGATTTATGTGGGGAGGAAGGTTTAAAAAAAAATCTGTAAATGTAGTAAATATATTTACCTTTAATAAGGGGCAAATAAGAATAATATTTAAGAAAATATATGAAAAATAGGCTTGACGGTATAACAAAAACAGCCTCGGCTTTCAGTTTGAAATTTTTAAAGGCCTTATCTGAGGTTAAAGGCGTCTGAAAGCTGAAATAAAAGAGGTGAGTATTGTGGTGAGGATATATATATATATATATATATAATATATATATATATATATATATATATATATATATATATATATATATATATATATATATATTGTTACGAAGTGCCAAGTATCTGGTTACCATTTATCAATTATTACCTCACAAAAGCCAGACACCTGAACCCTCATAACACGTTTAAACGACTGAATACTCTAAAGGCAACAGTGATCCCTTAACACTTACCAGTATTGCAGAATATCAGACTAAGTTCATCAAAACAGGTGTGAGGTAATCTTGTAAGTAATTAAATTAATCAAAGGGCATCACTCCATCAACAACTTTCAAAACTCTAAGTATTTCCCTGATTTCAGAAGTCTAAGTACTTCCCTGGTTCTAAGTCACTTCAATTAAATTGAAGGAAAGCAAATCAATTACCACTCTATGTTTCTACCTATCATAAATATAGTCATAATTATATATATTTATACTGGTGTAAGATAAAGAAAACACTTATAAAAATTTTAAATACAAAAATTATTATTAAATTCAAAATTTATAAGTGAAATTCACAATATCAGGGAAAATTACTGTTACTTGAAAACAAAGTAAAGTTTAATTAATTCTTGAATCAAATTAAGTAAAATTAAATCAAAATTAATTTATCATAAAATTCAAGAAAATTAATTCAATCAAAATTCAAAAGTGTTAGGCAATAACTGAAAATTTGAAATTAATTCACAAGTGCTAAACAACAATAAAACTTGAAAATGAATTCTAAGTAAATGCAAATAAATTCACAAGTGTTAAATTTAATTAAATGTGCAATGATAAAGCAATGAAATAACTAAGTCAATTAAATTGTGAATGCAAATGAAAATATAAAACAAAAAGACACACTTTAATAAGAAAATGAATAAATGCACAAACAATGGAACAGACACAAACACAAAAAATATCAGCAATGTGTAAAAGTGTAAATCTTTTTCATAACACTGTAACCAACAGTTTTTTACCAAACCTTCTTAACAGACAACAGTTCCTATCAATTATTAGTTAAACACACTTCCTATCCGTTATTAGTTAAACACACTCCCTATCCATTACTAGTTATTCACTGTTCCTAACAATTATTAGTTGCAACTAATAAAAATATCAACACTTTACCTTGGTATACCAGTTTCTTTCTCTTTTGCTGCAGCTTGTATATTACACTTTCACAAAAACAAGGCGCCGTTACGAAATGTTTGTTCAGATTCCACAAAAGAAACTAAAATAACACTAAATAAATTCTAAGAAATATCAAATATAGAATTCTCACAAGTTATGAGTGACCAAATTTACGTTACGTTAAAATAATCTCGATGTCGAGTGAGAGAGAGAGAGAGCGAGAGAGAGAGAGAGAGAGAGAGAGAGAGAGGGAGATCTAACTGCCTCGAGGTCTTAAGATCGAAAAAAAATCTCTTCCTTTATGGAAATGACAGAGCAGATGTCTCAAAACGTTCTAGGCACGAAAGCTTCTCGAAAGTTCTGAAATCTGACGCAATCTTACATAAAGAAATGAGTAACATGCACGTGGTACTCGGCCAAATACATACACGTACAAAGACAAGACTGCTCAACAGATACGTACCCGATTGAAACGGAGGGTAAACGATAATTAAAGATTGACATGTTTTTTATGACAACGAGCTCGCTATCAAACGCGCTGACAGAGCAGGGAAGCAAACGGATCTCGCAGACTCCAATTTTAAAGTGCTGACATAAAAGTTAAACATTTGCAGCTTTGAAAAGACAAGGATCTCTCTCTTTACGTTATATATATTCTTTTACAAGACGTTAATGCGAAATCTGAACACACATTTTAAAACATCCTATTCTAAGCTATCTAGGAATCTGAAAAATTGTTACACAATCCACAAGACATTTCAAAGAGGAGAAAACATGCATTTTGAAAGTAGCAATATATAATATACCTCCCCCAAGAAGATTTTTTATCACGGTGTTGAATCCAACGATTCGCAACGAGATAAATAATCAGCAACTACATTGTTTTTGCCACTAATGTGCTGCACTCTTAAGTTATACTGTTGCAGGCACAAAGACCACCTGGTCAGTCTTTGATTATGGTTTTTCATTTTCTGGATAAATGACAGTGGATTGTGATCAGAAAACACTACAATTTCTTCATTCCTAGGTCTATTCACATACACTTCAAATTTTTTCAATGCGGTGATTAAGGCTAAAGTTTCCTTCTCGATTGTCGAATATACTTTCTGATGTTTTTTCAATTTTGTAGACATGAAGCATACAGGATGGTAGATATTATTTTCATCTTCTTGAAGTAGAACAGCTCCAACACCACAGTCTGACGCATCAACTTGTATCACAAATTTCTTGTCGAAGTCTGGAGCTTGAAGTACTGGTCTTGAAGTTAAAATGGCTTACCTTCTCAAAGGATTCTTGACACTCTGGAGTCCAAATAAACTTAGCTTTGGGACTAGTTAAGTCTGTCAGGGGAGCTACTACGGCTGAGAAATTTGGGCAAAAACGACGATAGAAACCAGCCATCCCAAAAAATCTCTGTAGCTGTTCCTGGTAGTAGGTGGGGTAGCCTTACGGATACCTTCTACATTAGCATTTACTGGAGCAAGAAGGCCTTTCCCAACTTCAAACCCAAGATACTGTACAGTTGCCTTTCCAAACTCACTCTTCTCTAAGTTGACTGTTAATCCTGCTTCTTGTAGTTTCTTGAAAACTTTCTTCAGAATCTTCAGATGTTCTTCCCACGTTGTAGAGTAAATCACGATGTTCATCTAGGTATACACCTACTCCTTCTATTGATCCTAACAGTTGATCCATCACTCGTTGAAATGTTGCGGGTGCATTCATCAGACCAAACGGCAGAACAGTATACTGATATAGTCCAAAAGGAGTAATAAAAGCTGACAGCAGCTTCGCATTCTCATCTAAGGGAATTTGATAATATCCTTTCAACAAGTCTATCTTGGAAACAACTCGGCTTGCCCAATATTATCAAGTAACTGATCTATAAGAGGCAAAGGATAATTATCAGCCACACTGATAGAATTCAGCTTCTATAAATCAGTACACATCCTAAATGAACCATCTGGTTTCTTCACCAACACACATGGAGAACTAAAGTGACTTGACTGGTTCTGCTAATCCATGTTGCAGCAAATACTCAACTTCCTTCTTCAAAACATCTCGATGATACGGTGATAAGCGATAGGCTCTTTGCTTGAAAGGTTTTCCATCTTCTTGAATCTTGATTTCATGCTTGGTCAGATCAGTACGTCTAGGCACATCTGAAAAAATTTCTGGAAAACTTCTAATTACGTCACCTAAGTCTTCACCTTGTTCAACACTCAGATGTTTCAATTTATCCTCCAAACCTTTTCCAAAATTGAAGAATTATTCATCTTGCTTGCAGCTTCCAATTCGTAGCCATCATCGTCTTCTGTAGATAAAGTTGTCTGGGTTACTGACACAGTTTCAGTTTTAGTTTCTGAGCAATAAGGTTTCAAGAGGTTCACATGTATCTTCCTTTGTCTTTTTCTTCTTTCTGGTGTTTCAATCACATAAGTTCTATCACTTAACTTCTGATTATCTTGTAAAGACCTTGAAATTTATTAGTGAGGGGAAATCTCTTGACAGGTAAGAACACTAACACTTGTTTGACCAATACTAAAACTTCTTAGCTTAGCCTTAGCATCAAATCTCCTTTTCATTTTCTCTTGACTCATTTTCAAGTTTTCTAAAGAGAATTTTCTAATCTCTTTCAACCTCTTCCTTAAGTTCTTTACATACTCTGCTTGGTTTTCCTCTTGATTTTCTTCCCAATTTTCTGCAAGAATCTTCAACGGTCCTCTCACTTCTCTTCCAAAAATCATCTCATTAGGTGAACATCCCATACTTTCTTGATAAGCATTCCTACTTCAAACAACATTAATGGTAAACCAACATCCCATTCTCTTCCTGACTCAGAACAATACTTTGTCAGCATACTTTTCAATGTCTGGTGGAACCTTTCCAAGGCACCTTGAGTTTCTGGATGATAGGCAGTGGATAACTGTTGTTTCACTCCTAACAAATTCATCACATCCATCCGGAATAACTTTGAAGTAAAGTTTGTTCCTCTGTCACTTTGTACTATTTCTGGTATACCAAACTTTGAGAAAAACTCCACAAGTTTTTCAGCAACTATCTTGGCAGATATGTTTCTAACAGGGATTGCTTCTGGATACCTTGTCACTGGACACATTAATGTCAATAAATACTCATTTCCTTTCTTTGTCTTCGGCAATGGTCCAACCATATCTATAATCACTTTGCTAAAGGGTTCTCCTCTAACTTCTATAGGTTGTAGGGGGGCTTTCTTGATGGTTTTCATTCGGTTTTCCAGCTATCTGGCAGGTATGACACTCACGACAAACTGCTAACATCTCTGTGAAGTCCAGGCCAGAAAAAATATTTCATGATCTTCTCCACAGTCTTCCTGATTCCCATATGTCCAGACTCATGAGCTACTGCAATCACTTGCTTTCTCAATGGATATGGAATCAAAATTTGATGATATTCGCCCCATACAGCATCTCCTGGTATATCTGTAGGTCTATACTTCCTCATCAGCAAACCTTCCTTCAGATAGTAACAGGTAGGAGTTGTTGCATCTTTTCTCGATCAACAACTCTGAAGAACAAATCAGTTAACGATGCATCCTTCTTCTGCAAGTCCATCAGCTTCTCTCTTGTCACTTGACCAACTTCAAGGGTTGAATTCTCAATATCTGCTAACTCAGCTACTGTAGTTTCACTACTGTCTTCAGCAACACTTTGACTACTCAGAGTCTCTTCAGGAACATCAGGTTCTTCTTCTTCGTCGTCGTCGTCGTCTTCTTCTTCATCTTCTTGGGAAATCTCTTCTTGGTCAGCACTATGGAAACTTCACTTCCCTGGAATAATTCCTTCTAAGCACAAAGATCCTTCACTTGATCCTTCTTGGGTGTGTAAATCCTCAGTTTCTTCACTTACAGTCGTAGTCCTCTTCATACTTCTGGTAGTTACACAACTAGGAAACAGGTGGGGGTTATTCTTCTCCAACTCTTCTGTAGGACTAATCCTCAATGGTTTGTCTGTCACTACAGGACAAGGAATAAATGGCACACCACCAACTTCATTCCCCACAGAAACTATACCTTTCCACAGCTAGTAGTCCTTTACAGCAAAATCAACATTCCCAGTCACCAATTCACATGACAGGTGTAAGCGGCATATAGGAGTGACTTCCTCTCCTCCTATACCCTTCAAAATAACTGAATCTCCTGTGAGACTCTTCTCCAACTGAGGGTGAGAACCACGTACTACCACACTATGGTTACTCCCTGTATCACGTAATATCTTGACTGGTACCTGCATACTTCCTTCTTGAGTTGACAGCATACCCTCATAGATATATGGCTTAAAAGCCTCCACACTGCTTAACCACTCACTGCTTGAGGTAACATTTCCACTGGTTGCTAAACATTCAGCTTGTTTAGTTTCATTCTTCTCTGGAGTCTGATTCTTTCCCACACTGCTCTTCGTAGTTTGTTTCACAACTTGACTAACTGGTTTTGACTGCTGTTGATTCCGGTAACACTCTTGACTGTAGTGTCCCTACTCTTCCACACTTGAAACAGACAACATTAGGTTTCTGTAACTGTCTTGAAAAACTGGATGAGGATTTCACATTAATTTGCTGAGCTGTATTACCTTGTGTACTCTTAGTAGTATCACTTGAAGGTTTCCCATTAAATTTGTTCCTGTTATTTGGATAAGACTTAAAACCTGGGCGTTGTTGACTCTGGTACTTGACATTGTAATTACGTTTGCTACTGATTATATTGTAATCTTCACTAAGTGTAGCAGCTTTGTCAAGTTTCTTCACTTCTCTCTCTCTTAAATAAGCTCTTATATGTTCAGGAATTCCCTTAAGATACTGTTCAAGAACAAGTAACTCTTCTAACTCATCAAAAGTTTTAACTTTAGCAGCTTCTACCCAACGTTTGAAACACCTTCTCACTTTGTAAGCATAATCTAAGAAGGTTCCCTTCTCATCTTTTCTTAAATTTCTGAATCTCTCATTGTAATACTCTGGGGTCATCTGGTAAACTTGTAGCACACTGTGTTTAAGTAGTACCTTGTAGTCTTTACACTGATCAGCTGTTAAGGCTAGATAAGCCCAACTTCTCCCTTTACCAATCAAGACACTTTGTAGCAAACTGACCATTTATCCTCTGGCCATCCCATACCTGAAGCCACTTTCTCAAAGTGATCAAAAAACTCATCTGGAGCTTCTTCAGTAAACTTAGGGATTAACTTCTGTACTCTCACTACATCAAATACAGGGTCTTGATTACCTTGGTTAGGGTTAGACGGTATTACAGGTAATGTGGATCTAGCTCTTATTAATTCCATTTCCCTTTCATGTCTTGCGATTTCTCTTTCCTCTTTTATTCTTTCTCTTTCCTCTTCTGCTGCTTTTTCTTCTTCTCTTTCTCTTCTTTCTTGTTTTTCCCTGTCTATTCTTTCTCTTTCAGCTTGCATTCTCTCTCTTTCAGCAAGCATTTTTAGCTTAATCAAATTCTCTTCTGCTTCAATGCGTCTAAGCTCTAACTCTGCATCACTTTTCTCTTTCTTTTCTGCTTGCTTATTTATGAGATCAGCACGTGCTACATTCAACAACTCTTGAGCCAATTCTAACTCATCTTCATCAGTTATTCTACCAGAGTTTATCAATGATTCCATAGCAATACATCTTATTTGTGCCTTTACCATACTAGTAGACACATAACCACCACATGCTTCTGCTAAAGCGCTCCACTGTGCTCTAGACAGAGTGGTTTCAGACAAAACTTGGACGGAAGGAGCTGCTAAAAATTCCTGAACATTGAACTGAGCCATTTTCCTCTAAGTTATCAATTTACAATTCAATACAATAAATGCAAAACAAAAACTATATGGTCACTCTCCTAACAAAATATATTACTAACACCACCAGTATATTCTAGAGTGATAATGAAATCGGCTTTCCCTGGTCTGGGCACCATTAACAATGTTACGAAGTGCCAAGTATCTGGTTACCATTTATCAATTATTACCTCACAAAAGCCAGACACCTGAACCCTCATAACACGTTTAAACGACTGAATACTCTAAAGGCAACAGTGATCCCTTAACACTTACCAGTATTGCAGAATATCAGACTAAGTTCATCAAAACAGGTGTGAGGTAATCTTGTAAGTAATTAAATTAATCAAGGGCATCACTCCATCAACAACTTTCAAAACTCTAAGTATTTCCCTGATTTCAGAAGTCTAAGTACTTCCCTGGTTCTAAGTCACTTCAATTAAATTGAAGGAAAGCAAATCAATTACCACTCTATGTTTCTACCTATCATAAATATAGTCATAATTATATATATTTATACTGGTGTAAGATAAAGAAAACACTTATAAAAATTTTAAATACAAAAATTTATTATTAAATTCAAAATTTATAAGTGAAATTCACAATATCAGGGAAAATTACTGTTACTTGAAAACAAAGTAAAGTTTAATTAATTCTTGAATCAAATTAAGTAAAATTAAATCAAAATTAATTTATCATAAAATTCAAGAAAATTAATTCAATCAAAATTCAAAAGTGTTAGGCAATAACTGAAAATTTGAAATTAATTCACAAGTGCTAAACAACAATAAAACTTGAAAAGAATTCTAAGTAAATGCAAATAAATTCACAAGTGTTAAATTTAATTAAATGTGCAATGATAAAGCAATGAAAATAACTAAGTCAATTAAATTGTGAATGCAAATGAAAATATAAAACAAAAAGACACACTTCAATAAGAAAATGAATAAATGCACAAACAATGGAACAGACACAAACACAAAAAATATCAGCAATGTGTAAAAGTGTAAATCTTTTTCATAACACTGTAACCAACAGTTTTTACCAAACCTTCTTAACAGACAACAGTTCCTATCAATTATTAGTTAAACACACTTCCTATCCGTTATTAGTTAAACACACTCCCTATCCATTATTAGTTATTCACTGTTCCTAACAATTATTAGTTGCAACTAATAAAAATATACAACACTTTACCTTGGTATACCAGTTTCTTTCTCTTTTGCTGCAGATTGTATATTACACTTTCACAAAAACAAGGCGCCGTTACGAAATGTTTGTTCAGATTCCACAAAAGAAACTAAATAACACTAAATAAATTCTAAGAAATATCAATATAGAATTCACAAGTTATGAGTGACCAAATTTACGTTACGTTAAAATAATCTCGATGTCGAGTGAGAGAGAGAGAGAGCGAGAGAGAGAGAGAGAGAGAGAGAGATCTAACTGCCTCGAGGTCTTAAGATCGAAAAAAAAATCTCTTCCTTTATGGAAATGACAGAGCAGATGTCTCAAAACGTTCTAGGCACGAAAGCTTCTCGAAAGTTCTGAAATCTGACGCAATCTTACATAAAGAAATGAGTAACATGCACGTGGTACTCGGCAAATACATACACGTACAAGACAAGACTGCTCAACAGATACGTACCCGATTGAAACGGAGGGTAAACGATAATTAAGATTGACATGTTTTTTATGACAACGAGCTCGCTATCAAACGCGCTGACAGAGCAGGGAAGCAAACGGATCTCGCAGACTCCAATTTTAAAGTGCTGACATAAAAGTTAAACATTTGCAGCTTTGAAAAGACAAGGATCTCTCTCTTTACGTTATATATATATTCTTTTACAAGACGTTAATGCGAAATCTGAACACACATTTTAAAACATCCTATTCTAAGCTATCTAGGAATCTGAAAAATTGTTACACATCCACAAGACATTTCAAAGAGGGGAAAACATGCATTTTGAAAGTAGCAATATATAATAATATATATATATATATATGAATATATATTTTATATATACATATATATATATATGTAAATATATGTTATACACATACACACACACACACATACACACACACACACACACACACACACATATATATATATATAGTATATATATATATATATATATATATATATATATATATATATATATATATATATGATTTACTTTCTCCTTTCCACAAACCACATGTCATCATCACAAACACAGAACTAGAAAACTGTCTTGTAAATATAATGGCGAGTTAGAGAATCGACGAGCTGGAATAAATTCTGTTATTCCCAGTCATTTTGATCTTTGTGTCTTTTCGATTCAGAAGCGAAGCCAGAATAAGCACCGCTATGAGATTAAAGGGGACAGGGGAAGCGTTTCCCAACGTACACTTTCCTCCTGATTCTCTCCTTCGTTTTCGTTTGATCAACATCTTTTCTTTTCTCAAACGAGGGAATCCTCCTTTTCATTCCGCCTGCCATCCTTCAGAGCGGACCAAAAGTGTCTTGGTATCGTCTCCAAGCAAACTCAAACTATTTAGTCACGAATGTTTGATCTCGCTCTTCACATCTGCCTAGGGTAAAAACTCATCATATTTATGCTGCCCACACTGAACTGTTGTGAATAGTGAGTACGAATAGTGTTCCTTAACGGGTGAACTGTAGGCTGGACTAATATCTGGCCCCACTGCGTTGCTTCCAGTTTACTGTTTTTTGTCTGTTCATTCAGGTTTCTTAGTATTTAGCCGTTCGACGTCTTGATCATTTTATTGCTCTGATTTTCATAATTTATTGGTGAATCAGTGATGCAGTTAATCTATTTATCAACTGCAGTATTAGTTGTAGTAGTATATAGCTTTTTTTTTTTACCAAGAAAATGGGTATCTACTGCACATTGGTCCAACGGTACTTCTAGACTCACTTCCTCTTGGTTTCATTCCATACAGAAAGAAACTTTGTAAGTCCAAATCCTGTATTGAATTAGGATATCGGCCTTTTTTATTATCTTTCCGCCATAGTGATAATTCACAATTTAGTATTTCCTGACACTGAAACCTAAATTATAGCCATGCGGTTTACTCTTAACTCAGCAATAGTATTCAAGTCATTTGTAGGCCTACCCTTATGAAGCACCAGGTTTGGTTTTCCAGTTTGAATTATAATGCGAAAATAATAGTCATTAAATAAAATATGCCATATATTTTTAATTAAGCCACATATCTTAATTTAATGAGATCAACACTACTAAAAAGTGTAAGCGATGTCACACGCATGATAATAATCGGGATAATTTTCGTGAAATAATCGTAACAAATTAAGTTGGCATGAGACTAAACTACATGTATCAGCGATTATTCTTAATGAAATAACGTTTGTAATGAAATCATACGACGACACTGGAATGGTGCACTAATGGCACGCTTCTACAACAATGCTTAAGAAATATTGTGCATTGACAATAAGGACTTTATTCTAAGTACATACTCCAAGATGGCAAGGTCGAAGGTAAGCAGAGTTAAATTGACCGTGCGCTACCAATTACTACGAGGCACGCCATTAGTGACGTGCCCAAAGTCTATACTCGGTTTCTTTCCATCTGTCCACCCGCCTGTAACACTGCGTCCCGGCCTTTAGATAATTACATTCAGCTTACATTCAACAATAATAACAATATCCTGTTTCGAATATTAACGGTGTAACTAGCATACAGAAAATTATCAAAACACTTTTCAGTTGCAAATGTACACCCAGATATCCTTTTAATTACCTAAAACTTACACATAGCGTAACTATCTAAACCCG
The DNA here is from genome assembly GCF_015104395.2 of Macrobrachium nipponense. Classification (NCBI taxonomy): domain Eukaryota; kingdom Metazoa; phylum Arthropoda; class Malacostraca; order Decapoda; family Palaemonidae; genus Macrobrachium; species Macrobrachium nipponense. The sequence goes on along the minus strand of NC_087203.1, from coordinate 75,148,279 downwards.
GGACGCAGTGTTACCATACGCAAACACCACAGGCGGGTGGACAGAAAAAAAAAGAAAAGAATATAGTTACACAGGCGAATTCACAACGGAGTTCAGATAATCACAGCGGCTATGATTACAGCCCCGAAGCTAACAAGTTCTTTTTAACGCGCATTTCCTGCACTAATGAGATTAATATTACAGACAATAAGAGCAGGCGTGCTCTTCGTGTTTTTTTTTTTTTTAATAAAAGGACCGTGGTATAATCCTTCTTCTTCCTTCAGTAGACCGACTTCCACAGAGAAGGTCCCTTGATTCATTTCACCTGAATGCACTTCAGCTAGGGCTCTGGCTGGCGATACCACACTGATATCGTCAAATCATTTCTATTCAGTTATACTTATATTGCAGACATAAACTGTTACCTTTGCATAAATTGAACGGGTCATATCAACAAGAAGTTTTGCACACACACATATTATATATATATATATATATATATATATATATATAATTATATATATATCTATATATATATATATATATATATATATATTATATATATATATATATATATATATATATATATATATATATATATATATATACAAATTATATGCATATATTTATATACATATAAAACGGATGTCTGAACACCAATTTCCCACCGGCGTTAGCTATTTGATGAGCTGGTGGCTTATTCAGATTCACCAGCATTAAGCCAAAACCGCTTTCGCACAAAGGGCGCCTGTCAAAGATAGAATGGTTTCACCAGTGTTACGAGTATTTCTAGGGCACCAAAAGAAAGGGTAATAAATGGGAATCCAGTCAATAATTCGAAATCTACCTGTGTCAAGTTATCTTCATGAGATGTGAAGCAACTGATTTCATTAATTCCCCGGATAGTATGTCTAGTAAGATAACTCGAAGTACGCAAGGTACGTCTGTGAATCTATTTGTCATCGAAGTTAGAACTCGAGGTTAAAAAAACCAAATTGCCAATTCCTAATGCATGAAGAGTTAAGAAGACATTTTTCGATATACAGCGTTGAGCTTTATCATTCCTAGTAAGTATGCGGTCAAATAAAACATGTAGGATAAATGTGCTTTATAATTCCTAGTAAGTATACGGTCAAATAAAACGAGTGGGATAAATGTGCTTTATAATTCCTAGTAAGTATGCGGTCAAATAAAACAGGTAGGATAAATGTGCTTTATAATTCCTAGTAAGTATGCAGTCAAATAAAACTGGTAGGATAAATGTGCTTTATAATTCCTAGTAAGTATGCGGTTAAATAATACAGTTAGGATAAATGTTTTTACTTACTACAAAGCATAGAGTTTAGTAAATAAGCTAAGAGTTAGCATGAATGAATGAAGACGCATGTTTAGAACACAACTGAATTTAGGCCAAAGGCCAAGTGCTGGACCTATGAGATCATTCATCCCCGAAACGGAAATATCCGAAAAAAGGTTTGAAAGGTGTAACAAGAGGAAAACCTTGCAATTGCAGTATGAATCAATTGTGAGGAGAGGGGGAAAGTAAGATGGAAGAAAGAGAGCATGAACAGAGGTACAGTGCGAGGAATGAACGTGGCTGGAGCTAGAGCTCGGAGGGACGCTACACATAACCTTTAGTAATGCCTACAGTGCACCGCATGAGGCGCACTGACGGCACTAACCCCCTGCGTGGATTTGCAAATGAGCAAAGTCTAGATATTCTAGTTAGCGTGTTGTCAGATAAGACAGGTATAATTAATGTCTTACAAGTGTGTAATGTTAAGTGAAATCACATATCGTGTCTTGCTTGGAGACAAGCTGAGCTGTAAGGGCAGCTTACTTGAGCGAAGGAATTTGAGTACGCAAGCGTTCTAACCGAGAGATCACTCGCCCTGTCGTCAAGCATGTACATTCGTTTGTACGGATGTTACAGGCCTAATAGTCCAAGGCACTTGCGAAAGTCACATTCTTTTCGGTGAGCACAAAGAGGTCAGGTAGTACGCGCTGATTGTCGGGAGAGAAAGCCCCATCGTAAAGATGGGTCCTATTCCATGGCTAATTTAGAGACGAGATTCTCTAACCTGACTAATATAATGAACTTATTGACATTTTGGGTCTGGGAGTGAATTCTTAGTCAGGAGGGTAGAATGTTAACTTACTGGTTTCTTTATGGGCAGATTTGGGTTTTCTGTCATTATGACTTGTTAATCATTTTGTTCTATTTTATATTCAACTGCTTTGGGTAATAAATAGTATATTTTTATACTTACGAGATCTTAATAGCCTAACGACATGGTTGCAGACAGAGGGCACCATTGACGACAGGTAAGGGTTTCTAATTTGTGTAGTTTAATGAAAAGGGGGGGTTGGGTGGGTAAGAAATGTATGGTGTTTAAAAAGTATTTCTATTGACTACAAAGCCTATTATTATTAGCGAGTTGTTTTGGGATGAGTTTCATCATCCTGTTAAGCAACCACTTCTGTATGTTATATAAGAATTCTAGAATATATATTTAATAGTAGCCTTTATTTCGTTAATATATGTGGTTTTTGGTTGAATTGTGCCAGAATACTTGTAAGACAGGAAATAAAGTTTTCCCTCTTATCCGAAAGGGGACCTAGCTTGCCACACTTTACCTCCCTATCCCTAAAAAACATTTATTGTTACCTGTCGTTTGGCTATCTAAGCTGACTGTATAAGAGTATCTTTTTCGTAATAAGTCGGAAAACCGCTTCTGTAATGTATAATTCTTTCCATCTGAAGGATGTAAGCGTTTCCTAATTATTGGAATGATAGTTAAGAAATAAAGCCCTAGTTTACTTAAAGGATCACCAGACAATGGTAAATCTGCTGTCTTACGTACACATCAGCAGCGGGAGGACAATAATGGCCCTTTTACCATTTATAGAGAAATGCAGAATTCTAAGATAGTGTGAAGTACAAAAACCATAGCATTCGAAGCTCAATACGAATATGCGCCGTTCCTAAAATGAAGGCCATCTTGTTTCTAAAGTTACTAAAAAGAAACATTTCGTCATGTTAGTGTTGGTTAGCTGATGGCCCTTCGTCTGTCTGTCTTGGTTTCGACTGCTTGTTGGCAGGGAAATTTCAGGAATCTATGTACGTACATTAAATTTTCAAAGTCATGTAATCATTTAAGACTTTTTATTTATTCCACTGGATGTATCTTTTACATCTTGACGATAATTTGAGTCAAGAATTCGCGTTCCATTTCAAGTTCATATTCACTAAGAATATACAAGAAAAAAATGTAAAGTGAGATGATGCGTTTACGTAACGAAAATCATGTTATGGAATGTTGTTGCAGGGGAATATAGGACGAATGAGTTTCAAGAATTTTCCTTGTGACTGGATTTGCATATTGCTATTGCAATGGAAACATCAGATAACGCAGCTGTAGAGATCACATACGCCGTTTTTTCTCGGAACTCATTCCGATGAAAAATTAAAATTTATTGTATATATATGAGACCTTCATCATGCGTGAAACTGTACAACTAAATATAATTTTCGGTGACAGGTAATTTTGCTCCATATTATGAGAGGATTAACTAGCATTCACTGTCATAAAATTTATAGCCCTAAAGGACTAAGCTACGCTCGTCACGTTCAGCTTTCATGAATTTTGGATGGCCTAATATTATTTGCATTTAATGAGGATGTATTCGGATAATAAAAGGAACCTTATAATGAATGAATGAATGACGGATGAAATTTAAGTTAAAAAAACCAATTACGGGACTTTCAGTCATTTTCCCCTTTCAACCAAGCAGGAAAATCTATACAAAATAGTATTTAAGGCACCTTAAAAATTAAGTAGTCAATTAAAATCCAACGTAAAAGCCAATGTTAATCAACAAACAACTAGACAAGATTGGACAGCTTTTAACCCTTGATGGATAGCAGTACAGCACTACAGAAGAATGCACCTAAGACAAATGGAAAAATTTCATAGCCAAATTACTACTGCTGACGAGAAACTACCAAAATGCACCATCAAGTTACATAAAGAATGGCCTTCAAAGAAGAGTTTGCTGGGAGTCTTATCTTGGCTACAACTAAAATGTGGAACAGTCTGCCTAGTGTTGTTGTGGAATCTTCTGATCTCAAAACATTTAGGCTTGAGGCAAATTCATTCTCTAAACATTTAGGCTTGGGGCAAATTCAAATTCTTCCGAGTATCAGGTACAGTTGTTTTTATTTTTTATTCCCATAATACTTATTTATCAATCACCTTTTCCTGTAATCTCTCTCTCTCTCTCTCTCTCTCTCTCTCTCTCTCTCTCTCTCTCTCTCTCTCTCTCTCTCTCTCTCTCTCTCTCTCTCTTTGTGCAGGCTGATTCCACTTTGGAGCCTGAGGCTTGATAGTTTGTTGACTGTCAATAAGGGCTTTCAGCTGCAGATTTAAAAGAAAGAAAGATGAGGGTATTAAAAAGTAATTATAGGTGGCGCTCAGGCTCTACTGAGCTATATATCGGTGTTATACATGATTATACGTAGCCAAAACTTGCAGGGAAACTAAACAGATGATGACATATTATAGAAGTTCACATTTTCGATGGAGAACTGCGAATCCCTCGATAAACAGACGTCCTGAACACCTGACTGAACGGACTGAAACATTTTTAATCCAGTGGTTCCCTAAATGGGGGAAATTTCCCCCTGGGGGAAATTTGAAGCTACCAGGGGGGAAATACTTACACTACTAATTAACTAAAAAAATCTCAGATGGATTTTCTTATGTCCTTTTATTTGTTACTAACCGCTCTCTATAACTATGCGGTTAGTTATTAATAACCGCACTCTATCCACTTTACTCTGTAGCTATACATTTATCAGTTTATTTGTACATTTGAAAAATAAATTAGTAAATAGTCACAGTGTGGTTTAACTACTCTTTCCCTCATACACATGAAGGGGGAAATCATTATGGTTGAACTGGGTGCAGGGGGAAATCTGGATGGTTGAACTGGATGCAGGGGGAAATCTGAATGGTTGAACTGGGTGCAGGGGGAAATCTGAATGGTTGAACTGGGTGCAGGGGGAAATCTGAATGGTTGAACTGGGTGCAGGGGGAAATGACAGAAAAAAACGAATGAGAGAGAGAGAGAGAGAGAGAGAGAGAGAGAGAGAGAGAGAGAGAATACAATGAACAAATGTTGACAACGATAAAGAAAGAATAACATACAATAACGGATATAACGGCTTTTCATACTAATCAAGGATACATGACAGGGAAACGAGAGAGGAAGAGGAGAAGAGACCGCACGAACCATAAAAAGCTCCGATCACTCACCCAGACTATCAATCAATCACCGTTTTCGATTACCTACGTTTTTTTGTTTCCTTTTAGCAACTTTAAATTCAAACTAACCAATAGTAACAAAGTTTAGTGAGCACCAAGAAACAGCACTCCCTGAATTTTGAATATTGAAAGTAACGCCATGAAAAGGAGTTTAAATGTTTATTTATTATTTTTCTTTTTTTGTGAACATCAACCCATGCAGGAAGGAAATTCTATAAAAAAAAATAATCACCACTCATAAAGTAGCAATGAACATAATCAAACGTCAACTACTGTATTCCTTTCTGTATTTTGGGGATACATTACTGAATATCGATTTCGATGTGTCCGTTCAGGCCAAGTAAAAAAATCTTACATTATCAAAATACAACATTGATAGAATATATTTAATTTAGGAGACATTTTCGCTTATCTTCGTTCATTCACTGTGAGTTTCTCAGCCTTTCATGACCATGAAAAATTTACGCCAAATTCTTATAACTTTATTCTCCAACTAGTAATTCTCTTCCCTCTGTTTGAAAATGTCACGGAAATGAAAGTGCCTTTAGATACTTTATGCGCTTAACTTCATCCCCAAGTAGAAATTTCCTTAAAGGACCTCTATACCATCCCTAACGGAGTACCCAAGAGCAAGCCCGTGCTGGCATAAGGCCAGATTAATCTAGAGAGAACATTATCAAGCGAGAATGCTATTTTCTAGTGGATACTGAAAAAAATCTCTTCTTAGACCCATGTCTTTTATCCCATTCCCCGATTCCAAATCCTTAAATCCTTTCTCTGTGATTCAAACAGAAAACCGTAATGATATCTAACCTTGCTAGATCACCTTTTGCTTTAAATCAGGGTGTCAAAACTCACGGCCCGCGGGATGATATGAAGTGGCCCGCGAGGTGCCAAGAGATTTTTCAACTCGAGCTACTATAACTGTTAGAACTGAGGAAAATTTAACTAAAGTTGCTAAACTGTTAAAACGATACCTAATAAGTTTTACTTTTCATTCATATAACAATGATTTATTAATTTATTTCATATTATAATTGCTGGCAACAAGGCTCTTTTATTGCAAATCCTAATAAATGAGTCATAAGGGATAAGGAATAAGTAATTAACAAATCTTTGATGGCTCTCGAGACCATAAGCAAGTGCATAATATGCATCCGACTTATATCATCAAATACATTTAAAAATAGCTGATACACGTGACCAACACTCCCCGATATTCTAAAGCCGGATAACTTTTTTAATGATATAAAATTGTTTGGGTCATTTCCCTTGAACAAAGCTATTCTAGTTAAAATAATCTTCTTTGAATTTCCAACCAAAAATTCACGGCGCTTTAAACTGTTTTTATTCACCTTATATGGAGGTTTCATTTCTATCTCTTACAAAATAAAACCATTTTCATAACAATTTCCTTTCGAAAGTTTATGTAACTGATATTACAACTTTGAAAAGGAGAGGGAAGGAGGGACATAAAAGAATGTGGAAGGCAGGTATACACAGTAATCCTTTGTTTACTTGCAAATTATCATGGTATTTCAAGTTAACAAAAATAACATAAAAAAATAAAATTTTCCTAGCTTCCAAGCCAAAGAGATATGTAGTTTTTATTTTTTTTATTTACATGTTTGTGAATTTCTTACTCCATTTGCGGCAACTTAGAGAGAGAGAGAGAGAGAGAGAGAGAGAGAGAGAGAGAGAGAGAGAGAGAGAGAGAGAGAGAGAGAGAGGGATGGATCGAGAGAGAGAGAGAGAGAGAAGAGAGAGAGGAATTTATTGCTTTAGTCTGCAGTTCTATCTGTTATGGAATGGAATCTTGCCTCAAAAGTTCTGTCTGAATCCTTTCCAAACAATTGCCCCGAGGGGGAATTTTCTTCCTTTTTATATTTGTCTTTGCTGACTTTCAAGGGATCAACTAACTTGAGGATCTGGAATTAGGTGGATAATTTGTGTGGGGAATTTTTATTAGGAGAGCCAGAAGAGAAAACGTACTAGTTACAAATAGATATGCAAATTTCATAAATGTTCACCCACACGCGCACATACGGTTTATAAACGTTATCTGAAACGAAAAATTTCATATTAAAAAGAGGAGCTATGTTTAAGCATAAACACACACACACGTTTGGATGATGGAATATATATATATATATATATATATATATATATATATATATATATATAATATATATATATATATATATATAATGTATATATATATATAATATACTATATATATATATATATAAGATATATATATATATATATATATATATATATATATATATATAATATATATAAATGCAGTGTGTGTTGGAGTGTTTTGCATGTATGCACGTGTTTCTGGGACACATATACACCCAGGGTAAACATCTCCGTTTAAATACACACTGAAGTTTTCATTATATACAAATTAAATACAAATATATATACATATATATATACATATATATATATATATATATATATATATATATATATATATATATATGAATAACTTGATCACGAAGTATATAAAACGTGATGCTATGTATAAATAAAGGTTTTTTTGCCACGAATGAAAAAAATGAAAAAAACGAGTTGGCCGAGTACTTTCGGTCCTATTCGGACCCTTTACTGAGGCATACTGATTTTACAAAGAACACCATAGTCAAAAGAAGGCTTAATATACAAACTGACACTACCAAATTAGCCATAAGGGCGATTTTCACTCTACAGAGAGGAGGAGGAGTCATAGGCTAGCCACATGATAGATAGATAGATGATAGATAGATAGATAGATTTGTGTATGTGTGTGTATAAAAGCAGACGGTCTAATAGCAAAATCTAAAAATCTTTAAAAGTTCCGTCGGGTCAAAAAAAGGTAGCAGCTTCTATAACCTAACACTTACAATTCTTTAGTGACTAGCACCGTCAGTCACACACATACAACATATATATATATATATATACATATATATATATATAATATATATATATATATATATATATATATATATATATATATATACTATATATATATATATATATATATATATATATATATATATATATATATATATATATATATATATAATATAATACTTTTTTTACTGATATCTAATAAGCTATTAACTTTCCTTTTTCTCGTTCTCACTGCACGAATGCTTCCGCATGTTGAATAATAATAATAATAATAATAATAATAATAACAATAATAATAATAATACAGTATAGTGGTCATTTCTAAAGTAAGACCATGTCCCTTTATAGATTATTTGGTATTTGTCTTATCTATTTTAGTAAGTTACCTATCTTATCAATTTGTCTTTAACATCTCTCTTCATAATCTATTCCATATCCCTCAATTTCCCTAACAATCCAGGCTTTCCTTATTGGGTCCCGTGAACTTTATTATAAAATTAAACGTTCCACTTTGAAATAATTCGTAGACTGTAATGCCAGTACGGACCAAATTTTTTTTTTAATTTCGCTAAGGTACAATAACAGGAGTATAAAACTTTAAGTTCTCCTGAGAAGTATGACTTTTTTTTAAAGGCTTTACAGGAAGATGGTAATTATTTGGAAAAATAATGACGCATGAAACACAGACGAGATAAAAAAATATCTCTTGTCTAAAATTGATTGATATATTAGAAGAGGAAGAGGAGGGATAGAGAGAGAGAGAGAGAGAGAGAGAGAGAGATCCATGTAATGATTTCACGTTTCGCTGTTCGTCGGTTGCTGGCTAAAACCTACTGACCGGTTTCCCCAAAGACAGTATTCCGTAGGAGAAATATATTTTTTTATTGTATAAACATTTTTACTCATTTCTTGTTACTCTGAATTATCCTTTTCGAGTTTGTGAATCCTTCTGTTGAATTACAGTCTTATTCCCAATGAAGAATTTGCAATATACTTATATAGTGTCATGAGAGTAAAAGAGATAAAAAGTTAATTATATTATGTATTCGCCATATGCTCTGATTTTATTTTCTCTGGAATATCTGCCTTTCGACGAAAGATAACAGCGTTGTCTCTTTTTCTTTTCTGGAAAGATTTTGGTCTGTGTTACATGGGGTGAACCAACCGACAAATTTCTTTCGATCGGTCCACTTCCTCTCATGTGAGGCATATTCGGCATAAATCAGACGGGGAAATACAAATAGAACTGCACGCGTCAAAATAAAACCATAAAACATCCAAAGGTTGCTTTCATCCATTTTTCCTTTATCATCATTCTTCAAAAGACTCAATCCTGATTCCAGCCTAAATATTCCCCTAATCTTCGTTTACATCATGAAACAAGTCACACTGTATTAAGCTCAAGCGTAATCTTTTCAGTTATATACCTTTCCTCGACATCACTGCAAAGCCTCGTGGATGCTTATTGTTTACTTTCTATATCTACCAGACTGATCATCCATTTGCAGTCTAAACCCCCAAGTTAGTGATGAACTTGACTTAAATGTATTGTTGTTACGGAACCTGATGCTGATCTTTTACTGCCTAAAAATGAATTATGTAGCCCTGAGAACTAACATAAACTGGTAAATAACATTGTGTTCCTAGCAGTTGCTAAAAAGGAATTAAGCTCTCTTCGAGAGCTCTCTTCTCTAACTGAACGTTCAATATTCTGTACTACTCATTCCCCTCGACAGGCACATTTTTCTCTCTTGTAGCATTTGGATGATCATCCAGCTTTCAGTAATTTCAAAACTTTGATTAGAACCTTCTATGATTTTAATTAGCAAATTGTAGATTTCCCTTTTTTCAAGTTTTCTGTGTGAAATTTTCTCATACATCCCGTCACCATAAGGATTGGAAGACACTATAATCAGTATACAGAATTAAATCTGCAAGTTTAATTTAAAGCGATAGAGGGGGAAAAAACGAAAACATCCGTAAAATTTGACTCACGTAACTGATTACGAATTCCCCAGCACCTTCTCATCTTCATTACTTTCAGACTTCATCTTAATGCAGAGCACACACACGAAGGCATTCAATTCCAGTCAGGTAGTGTATTAAACCTAGAGTGCAAACACTATACTTAAAACCAAGAAAAAGGCGGCTATATCCATATATATATATATATATATATATATTTATATATATATATATAATATATATATATATATAGGTATAATATATATGTATGTGTATATATATCTTATATATATATATATATATATATAATATATATATATATTTATACATATATATATATATATTATAATATTATATATTATATATATATATATATATATATACATATACATATGTTTCAGTTGCAATATAAATCAATTGTTGGGAGAAGGTAGAAAGTAAGATGGGAGAAAGCGAATATGAAAGGAGGTACAGTAAAAGGAACGAAAGAGGTTGCAGTTTGGGTCCGAAAACACGCTGCAAAGACCCTGTAACTCTGCATTTTGAGGCAAAGAGGATCCACACACACGGGGAATGGATGGCTCGCTTTCATAAGGAAAGAAATAGATCGTGTAGGAGGAAGTTCTCTCGTGGGAATGAAACTTGCGATCAGCTGATTTAGTGGAGGTGTACGATGAAGTCACTTTAAATCGTCTGATTCAACTTTTCCATCCTGCGTTTAGTTGGTAAGAAATCAAGAGATACAGTAGAACAAGTGTCTCGTCATCTTGGAAAAGAAGTGGACTATACATAGAACACAGCACTCTCAAGATGTAAAAATATTTAAACCAAAGGATACGGCGTTTTCTCTCCTTTTTACCATAGGGACCAAGAAATACAAAGGGATGAAAATATATCCTTCCTTGTAAAAGGAATGGATCGTACGTGGGACGGTTTCTTTCAAGATAAAAACATTTCTAATCTCTTATAAATTTATTCATTCTTCTTCTCCTTTTAAAGATAAAAAGCGTTCGCAAAACCAATGAATCCTTCTATAAACCATTTCATGCTAAATCTCCCAGTTTTTGGAGGCATGGAATTTACAGATACAGAGAAACAGTGTTAGTTATCTGATGAAAAAGAATGGATTTTGAGTGGGAAGTTCAGCTCTTGCGCCCATGCGTTTGGCGGCAGGCGATACAGAAAAACCGGAAGATAGTCATCCTCGGCAAAGGATTGATTGTAGATAGGACAAAGCTTTCTCGAGGTGACTGGATATCTACAGCAATTATTCGGACTTTCTCTCCCTTTTTTAGGAGGCGGTAGTGGATTGGGAGATACGGGGGACTGGAAAACTAGTAGCCCTTCAAAAGGAAGGGATTGTAGGTAAGACACGGCTTTCTTAAGCCGAGTGAATCTTTAAGCAATCTTTTCAGTCTTTACCTCCCACCTTTCGGGGGAAAGGTATCAAGAGGTACTATGGAGCAATTGGACATTAATTCATGAAAAATGTGATTTAGGAGGGACTCGGCTCTCGGTGGATGAATGCCTTCTTGAATTAACCGATTAAGTCTTCATTTCCCTGCGTACGGAGGCAGGACACAGAGATATAGGGGTCGCAGAAGGTCAGTGACCCTTAGTGAAGAAGGACACAGAGGTACAGGGGTCACGGAATGTCAGTGACCCTTAGTGGAGAAATTGATCGTAGAAGTGGGACAGTTGGTCATGGATGAAAGATCACTGGATGAGCCAAGCCCTTATGGGGGTATATGCTACCCAATTTGAACCCGATCTACCGTTAAGGTTGTTCATCGTAAATGGCTCCAGAGAGACTACGAAGGAAGATTTGATAACAAAGTGATCTCGTGGGAAGTGAGTCGCCGTTAAGATTTACCGTTACTGAGCCAATTTGTCCAACTATATCGGACAAGGCGATACTTCAGTCCAAATGGTCACGGCCGGAGTTAACGCCATTCTCTCTCTCTCTCTCTCTCTCTCTCTCTCTCTCTCTCTGCATTTGATTAGTGGTCTTCAAATAAAATTCAATTCTGACTGATATATTTTATGTTTCAACAACTACCAGCCTCTGGGAGAGTGTTTTACAATTACACATTTTTGCTTGAAGCCCCACAGTCAACGAAAATCAAGTTTGTACTTTTTTTTAATGTGAGAGTCATCAATTTTCATCATTCTATTCTCTACCAGCATAAATCCAATCTCCTATTCTTTACTAGCATAAACCCAATCTCTCAATAATAGATTCTAGTTTCGAAGTAAATATTCTAGATATTACATTGAGAATGATAATTTTTTGCCAGAACAAATTAACAAAACCGATGAACTTTTTTATATTGTGTTCTTGAAAATAAAAACTAATGCTGCTGTATTGATACTATATATCTAATGATGTTTAGGTTTTTATTAATGCACTTTCTCTCATACAAGACGGCTATGGTTTGTTGTACTAAGTTCCTAAGAACTGAATTTTATAAGGAGATTGTTAGCCCATTACTAACCTCAAAATCGCCACTGTGGATGTAAGATATTCAAATGGATGGAAAAATGAGATTAATACGAAAATTGAGAGATTTAGGTGAACAAAAGTTACTCATAAATGCTATTATATCTAATTAAGGGAATTAGTTGGGTTCGCCGCTCAACCTAATGATGCTCAAGGCTGGAAAATTAAATTTCCATTCTATTACCGGCGCTGAAGTCATGCATACATGCATGTATATAATTAATGTAAATATACTTTCGTTTCTTTATTTCTATATTTTATTGTCATTCAACGCTCTCTCTCTCTCTCTCTCTCTCTCTCGCGATGTGAGCTCGAGCTCTGATATTATTCCATTGTTTACTACACATCTTTTAGGAATTCTGTGCCTTTTGTGCCTCTTTTTACATAGATATACGCCCAAATAGGCGAACACAGACACAAACAGACACACGCACACCATGGCTGAGCACTGCTATTTTTCTTAATTCTCAACCGGTGTCTAACCGTGTAAAATCGGCCAATTACGACCGCTATTAACAGCCTAATTACGAACAGCAATTAACGGCAGCGTCGAATTCAGAAAGTAACTGTTTTTTTCCCAGGGAGTTCTTTCCAGTCTGTCGGAAATTTTCTCTCGTGACATTGCAAGTAAAGGGAATGGACGCGGATTAGGACGCTGCTCAGTATCCGACGACGGTGCATTCATGATTTCCCCCATTAAAGACTCACTTTTCTCTTGGATAACCCACCACCCTTCCTCCCCCCACTAACCCCGGAGGGTTTAGAGAAAATGAATCCAAGGCCGCTGCTGCCTTCATTTCCGTTCGGCCAGTTTGTCGTTGGGTTGGTATTGGAATAGACACAAAGACTGTCCGGCTGTCAGATCTGTATACACATTATTTCACATTAAGGATGCTTGGCTGTCACATTTAATTGTATGCATAAAAGATGCCCTATATGTTTTATAAGCATTAAGGATGTTTGGCTGTCACATCTGTATGCGCATTAAGTATGTTTGGCCGGCACTTTTATAGACACAAAAAGTTTGGCTGTCACATTTGTTTAGACATTATGGCTGTCTGGCTGTCATTTTTGTAAGTTCAAAGATCCTGTTCGTCTGGCATATTTGCAATACAGAGTGCGACTATTTAGTTAGCACGTGTTATCCGTATAAAATACTTGGCTTTCACATTTGTTTCTACATAAAGAATGAATGGTTATTTCTTTTTAAAGACCGCAATCAAATGGGATGAGCAGTCCAATGTCCCTATCGAAACAATACAAGAAGGGTAACAAGGAAAAATAAGAGTTCTCATAGCTGAAACTCAGACAGTTTTGGTAATATTCTGGGGGAAAAAGAAAGGGCTGGGTTTCCCTTGATTAAATCGTTGGAAGATTAAATCAAAGTCAGAGGAAGCAGAGGATTCCAATGTGGCCATCCGCTCTTCACTGAGAGTTTGCTCAACAATACCTTCACAGATTCCAACCTTGTCTTCCATACATCGAGTCTCTCCCTAATGATTTGCACTCACCTTCCTTTCTTCTCTGCTAAACCAATTTTCATGAGAGAATATGAAAACCACTCGGAAATGGCCAAACTAAGATCTGTATAAGACAAACTACCAAGTCATCCTTTATAGTTTGTTATTTGTCTCATTTATTCAACTGTGCTATCGATTTTATTAATCTGTCTTAATAATATATTATCTACTCAATTCCCTTACTGTCCAGGCATTCTCAAAATCAAAATGTCCATTTTAAAATCATTCGAAGACTGAAATGCAGGTACGGACCAACATTGCGATAATCCCCTAAGGAGCAAATAAAGGAGTCTATAACTTTATGTTCTCCTGAGAAGTATGACCTTACCTAAAGGCTTTATTACAGTAAGACGGTAATTATGTGTAGAAATAATGACGCATAAAACAGCTACAAGAAAAATACATCTTTTATATCATACAATTAATGCAGGTGTTGAGAGAGAGAGAGAGAGAGAGAGAGAGAGAGAGAGAGAGAGAGAGAGAGAGAGAGAGAGAGAGAGAGAGAGAGAGAGAGAGAGAGCTGTTTTCCCGAAGACAATGACGTGGGAGAAATCATTCTTGCTCTGTGATATATTTTTGAGCACTGTTGTTTCAAAGCAAATAATCTACTTTGCTTCTTATGTATAGGCTTTTGATCTCGTTTTTCCTCTCTATAAATGAAAGGGTCCCGTTAATTAAGGGTCTAAAAATAGCTTAAAAATAAGCATGTCTTGTCATCAGTTGCATAATAATGGAACTGGCCTCTTAAGGAAAATAATCAATATCGATTTCTTACCACATTAACTCATTTCTTGTTGTTCTGAATTATCTCTTCCAAATTTGTTAAAATTCTTGTTAAATTCATTGTTTCTCACTTTCAATGAAGAACTGTTGCAACATGGTTTAACAAGATAAAAAAATCAATTACATATAAATTATTTGTATTATATGTCATATGCTCTTATGTCTTTTCTCTGGAATCTCTTATTTGACGCCGAAAGATAACATTGCTGTCTCCTCTTCTTTTGCCAGCAAGAAATTTGGCCAGTCAAGCAGGAAACATAAAAAAGAACTGCCTGCATAAACTTCAAACTATAAGCGTCGCAGGGTTTTCTTTGATCCAGTTTCCAAACTTCTGCTATCTGTTGAAGTTTAAATTGCAAAGCATATAACCACCTGAGATGTCAACTTTACCTCCAACGAAGTTTTCCTTCATCATCATTCTTCAAAAGAGCCAACCTGATTGAAACCTTTAAATGCATATTATCTTGGTTTATTTAACAGACATGATATAGGCCATCATGCTTTCTTTAAACTCATGAGAAACTCTTCTGCTTCATAGCAAAGCTTCGTTTTAGTTTTCTATAAAAGAAAACTACTGAGATGGCTATTTCTCTGTCGTCCGCACTTTTTCTGTCCGCCCTCAGATCTTAAAAACTACAGAGGCTAAAGTACTGCAAACCGGTATGTTGAACATAGATCTTTTAATCATTAAACATACCAAATTGCAACCATCTGGCCTCAGTAGTTTCTATCTTATTCAGGGTTAAAGTTAGCTATGATCGTGAGCAAAAACACAGGCCATCACCGGGCGTGGCTGAGAGTTTCGAGTTTCATACAGCATAATACGGTGTTTAGAAAACTCGATTGCGCCAGTTTTGAATACCAGAGTTAAATTCTCTTTGAAAGTTCTCCTCTGTAACTGAATACATGATTAACCAGATTTCAGTAATTTTAAAACTTTGATTAGAATGCTCATATACCTCTAATTAACTCGTGGTGGATTTCCTTTTTTAAAATTTTGTATGCAAAATTTTCTCATGAATTCGCGAAAACACAAGGAGAGGAAAACACTTTAATCAGTATACAGCATCACCTTCTTTCTGGGTTAACTTTAAAGAGATGAAAAAACGAAAACAGCGGTAAAATTTGACTCACGTAACTGATTACGAAATTCCCCAGTACCTTCTCACTTCATTACTTTAAGGCTTAATTTTATGCAGAGCACACACACGGAGGCAGCCGATTAAAGCCAGGTAGTGTATTAAACCTTGAGTGCAAACACTATACTTGAAACCATGGAAAAAACGGCTACATTTTATATATAGGTATTTTTTCCGAAAATGCCAGTTAGAGTTAATTGGATCCGTATTTCAGAATACTTGGGTCATTTAATTAACATAATGAACTGTTTTTCTGTTCCAGAGCATTTTGTGACCAAAACAAGAAGTCTGGGAAAGCTGCTATTTTTATCCTTCTCTTTTAGGGGCCTCTTATACTTGAAGGATGCACGGAGAGTGCACATATGAAAACTAAAAATAGAAAAAAAGACATAAAGTGTATTTCCCTGCTACTGGAGACTAAGAAACAAGAAATAATACCAGTAAGCGACGGAAGAACCTTGGAAAGGAAACGGACCGGTGGTTGAATCGAGCTTTTTAGGATGAGAATGAAGGTTTCCTTGTAGTGATGAGACAAATGAATCTTAAAATTATATGTTTCAGACAGTAACACTCTGCTTTTTGACGCAGAGGATCGGCATAAACAGCAAAATGAAAGGCTCGTCTTCATAAGGAAAGAAATCGATTGTAGATACTAACAAATCCTTTCGTGTAATCAACGAAAGTCTCCCATAGGGGGATGGTGCCATACGTGATTACTTGAGGTTCTTTGCATCGTCCCTTCGGCCCCTAGCTGCAATCCCTTGTCTTTCCTTTTACTGTACCTCCGTTCATGTTTTCTTTCTTCCGTCTTGCTTTTTCCACCCTGTCCCAACAATTGACTCGTAGCGCAACTTCAAAGTTTTCTGCGTGTTACACCTTTCAAACATTTTACTGTCATTTTCCGTTTCAGAGTTGCATGACCTCATATGTCCCAGTGAGTGGCCTCTGGCCCAAATTCTAATTTCTATTCTACTCTATTCAACGTAAGTCATTTAACCCTTAGATTATTATCAGTTTTTTTTTTTATCACGTTGAGAATAAAAATACTGAATACATTTATTATTACAACCGGCATTAGTAGTATGCTTCTATAATATCCCATTCAGTCAAGTAACCTTTCATTAATGCCTTACTTAGCCGTGACTTCCAATTTCCAGTCATTAGGCATCTATGCACTATTACCGTTTAAGAAGCAAACAACTTATAACAGATTTATACAAGAAATAAAAATCTTGACAAAATGCTCGCCTGCGAGCAATGATCGATTTTCAAAGAGCAATGCTGAATACTTTGATAGCGCACTTTCCTGAAGTCGATTTAAAGGCGGCTTTTTTTATTTGTGCCAAAATATTTACAGAAAAATACAAGAGTTTGGTTTACAAAAACATTATGAAGACAATAATGAATTTTCTCTTAAAATGAGAATGATGGCGGTCCTTGCCTTTATTAACCCTGAATCTGTTCATGAAGCGTTTGAAGAGCTCTATGATTTTATGCCAGAGGAGAGTTTGCCACTTTTGGATTACTTTGAGGATCACTATATTGGCAGGCCATGTCGACGAGGACGCCGAGAACCCACATTTAGCATACCTCTGTGGAATATGTATGCAAGAACAAACTGTGAACTTAATCCTACCAATAATTCTATGGAAGGATGGCATCGCAGTTTCGTGTCATTTGCTGGGTGTTCCCATCCAGTCATCTGGAAGTTTATGAGTCTCTTAGAGCGATAAATCAACTTTCAACATGTTCAGATGAATCAGATTATTTCTGGTATCGCTAGTGAACGACCTAGAAAAAAACATAAGAATGCCGCATCACGAATCAAATCAGTTGTGCTAACATACCTAAAAAAACGTATTTAGATTATCTTAGAGGCATTGCGTTTAACTTAAGGTTTTAAACACATGTTCAGTCTTTGAATAAACAATTTATCATTGTTCCTGAAATTTGCATTTTCCTCAAATATTTTTATTGTTAAGAATTCCGTCTCCTGAAGATGAAAGCTAAGTTAGTTTTAAAAAAATTCTATCAGTAATATTCACTTAACTAGAACTATATATGCAATATAATGTAAAATCAGTAAACTACTGCACGAGTATTTTCATATATTTCTGTTTTGAACTATATATAAGCAATGAAAAATAAAACAAGTTACTACTATTATTGGTTGCTTACATTTTCATGACTTTAAATTTGTCCAGGGGGATGTTGTCCTTGGGGGATTTTGTCCTACGGGGGATTATGTCCTCCGGGGGATTTTGTCCTAGAACATAGAATATTCGGTAAAACACTACATAATTTGCAAAGCTTGTTCACCAGAAAGTATGCAACACATCTGCAGAGTTGGGACTCAAAATAAGTCTAAGAAAACCAAGAGTAATGAGGACTGAGTATGCACACCAAGATGAAATACCATTGAATGGAGGCAGGATTGATGGTCTTAAGTCTTTCAAATGTTGAGGAACTATGGCATCCACTGCAGGTTCTCTTGAATTGGAATTTGCTGAAAGACTGGAGAAGGTCAATCAATAAAGTTCCACATACAGATGAGGTTATGATGAAAGGGAGAAGGAAATGGCTTAGACATGCCTTCCTCACAAGCCCTGGGGGAAAAGTACACGATAGTTTATGCTGGGCTCCTGTGGGCACCAGAAAAGTTGGAAGACCCGGACCTATATGGATGAGAATTATGTGAAGCGAGGATGGCGATGAGTAGTGATCTGCGGAAGCTAAAGCACAGGAAGGCTATGAGCGGCAGAATTTCAAAGGGCCCTTTGCATCGAACGTCTTTGGGAGCGATAATAAGGAATTCTTGAAAATAATAATGAAAAAAGAGAATAGCAGGTGGAACAGACTGCTGAGATAGACGAGAGGGGCAGAATATTAACAAGAATAAAAGGAGAAACATCCCTAGATGCAGTTCACACGAAGTTACTCACTCTACCGGCTCTCGGGGTCTCTTTGTGACCAGTTACCCCATGTAATTAAAGTCAAGTCAGTCGAAATCATGATGGGCGAGAATGGTGAAGAAAAATAAACAAATAAAATACGCGCCAAAGATTCTTCGGTGAAATCGAGTTTTCTATACAGCGTATAATGCTGTATGCAACTCTCAGCCACGGCCCATGAAACTCCCAGCCACGGCTCATGAAACTTTCAGGCACAGGCCGGTGGTGTCCTGTGGTGTTGGCACCTATATCGGTGCAAGACGCACGATCATGACCAACTACTATGGCTAGATGGCAGCAATTTGGTATGTTTGATGATTAGAGGGTGGATGATCAACATACTAATTTGCTGGGCTTTAGCCTCAGTAGTTTGTAAGATCTGGTAGGAGAGAAAAATTGCGGACGGACAGACAAATAGCCATGTCAATAGTTTTCCTAAAAAGCACGAATGGTACAAGACTAAGCGAACAACAGTCACTCAGTCACTCATTCCGTACGCTTTTGGTTCTCCATGTGACTCACTGACAGCCGAAGGCAAAGAAAAGTTAGTTTGAAATTATGGATATATTTCCAAAATTATCAATTTACATTTTTTGTGGTGAAAACTGTCCCACAAATTTGACTTAAGGTTAAATGAGCGATCCTTACAATGACCATTATCATCTCATGCCACAAAGCTTTGACATTTCCTCCTTGCTACTGTTTTTCCTAAAACCAAACTCTTCCTTCCCCCGAGAGGCAAGTCTTCCTATTCTTTCTTTTCTTGTTTTACTCTGGCATCTGTTGTCTATCCCATTCGCCTTTGCATTAAGGAAAACCCTGCTTGCTTTCAGTCTTCTTTTTTTTTTATTCTCTTTTCCTCCTAGTTAATTTCAGGACAGCCAAAAATGGAGAGGAAAATTGATTGCCGCGGAAGAGACGCACAATGGCGAGGGAAATCTTTTGTGGCAGAGAAAGCGAAGTGTGAATTGAATGCAACTTTGGACGCGCTGTTCTATTCTTCTTTTCGTGCCCCTTTCTGTCTGTTCGTTTCCTTTTTAATCCAATTTTTCCCCCTATTCCGTCTGTTTCTAATTTCGCCTCCGTTTCTGACACATTGTGTTTTTGGCCAAATATATTTTTTTGTGTTACGCAAAACAAGCCTTTTGTTTCTTTCTTTCTTCCTCGAATTTTATATAGAATTTTCTTTTTTTCAATTCTTGTGGCCTTCGTTCACGTTTATTAGTCATTCCTTGTTGCACATTTTACGATCTTGCTGTACCTTTTTCTTTATTTCTTTAAGACAACGTAAAATTTCACAAATGGAATCGTTCAACTACCTCCAACTTAATATTGAAATGATAATGGAAGGACTATGTTTATGTAATACTACAAGTGATAGGTGTCTCCTATCTACCTAGTAATGTATGTCGTGGTTATGATATGACATTATGATATGACATTTTTTATCATTTCGTTTCGTTCTCGTCAATTTTGCTATACGGAAAATAGTTTTACACAATAACATAACATGATGTTCTAAAGATATCAGTGACTGTTTTTAGCGTCAGCACATAAGATTTTTTCCCATCTTCGAAAAGAATAATAGATTAATAGGGCATGAATCGTGCGTCAGGCAGGCGAACAAAAAATGATGAAACTCTGCCACCATTGTTTGAGCATGAGTACATGTTGATCCTGCTGTCTTTAATTTAGTGAGCAAGAATAAGTATATTTCCAAAGACATTTCAATTTCATTTGTTGTCCTAGCAATTCCTTATTGCTTTCATTAATACAAAAACGCCATGTCGTTTTCTAGCTCAGATAT
>NC_087203.1:75119904-75122404 GCF_015104395.2 Macrobrachium nipponense | reverse complement strand
TGATGAATATCTTAATGGAGCACTAGTTGCGTAATGCTCTTATCTCTCTCTCTCTCTCTCTCTCTTCTCTCTCTCTCTGCTTGGGCTGACGGAGACTTGCAAAACTTTTTCGTTTAGGTTACAACCCGGCCACATGATCTTGTGAACCTTAGTGGGTACGACCATTGCACCGAGGGATGACATCTTTGAGTAGCTGTGTGGAAGATTCAGGGAGCCATGGAGACAGAAAGACACACGCACATCCACACACAAACGGAGATAAAACTGTGGGCCAACATAAATATTAGACTTGAGGAACAGCCCTTTGCAATGTTATTTTATAATCTCCCTTTCCTTTGAATAGATGGAAATATCTCAAGAGCTTTTGAAAAGCATTCCAATTGCTTATGTTTCTTCGAATAATAAGAATTATGAAAAATGCAAAAATAAAATTAAGATTACACAAGCTTGGCAGTTTGGGCGGAAATAATTTGGAATCGATACGGAATCATAAACAATAATATTCAGGAAACGACTTGCCTGAAAGCTCCATAATGCATCCTACAGAATTCCTCTATTTATAAATTGACTGACATAAGTAGGTGTAAAATTTAAAGAGAGGAATAAATATTATTTTGGTTCAATAAGCTATATGAATAACAAAACATCTGAATACGACAGCAAATCATTTAGATCCATAATTTCATTCTATAAGTCAGGATTTACTATTTGAATTAATTACCGTAATTCTGTCATGTAAAATGCTTTCCGAAATAAAATAATTTCCAAATGGACGATAATAATTATGTTGGATGTAGTAGAGAATTCTTAAATGCAAAATCATTATGTGTGGTGAACAAATTTACATTCAAAAGAAGAATGGATGTTTGATTAAATAATACAATTCGTACATGCAAGAAAGAAGTTTCGATGGAGTATTGCCCAACTTAAGTACATGATAGAATATTATTTGTGTTATTGTGAATGTGTTGCACTGATCCCTACATGTAGTGGCAGGGTATTAAAAAATAATCATCAAAATGTCAATCGGTCCTTTAAATTGTACTCAAGCTTATAAGTGCATCTACATTTGGACAAATATTTTGTTGTCTAAGATAGTTACCAATCAGCGAGCTGCGTTTTTCCAATGTTTGTTTCAGCTGTCCACTATCATAAAGGAAGGACAAACAAGTTTAGAGAATCGATGTTTGTTTTGAATCCTAATGGGATAAATACCCTCCGTCCCCCCCCCCCCCTTCTCTCTCTCTCTCTCTCTCTCTTTCTGTAGGCCTCTCAGATAAGGCTGCGTTTATACCAAGCGAGTCGAGTCGAGTCGAGTCAAAACGAGTCAAGACGATTCATGAATCTTCTTAAATCGCCACATTAATTCAAATGGGAAAGTTTACACCAAGCGAGTCAAGGCGAATCAGAGTCAGTGACCCAGGCTGACCCATTTTTTCATCAGTCGCGGCGAGTCGGCTGAGAGGTGAACACTAAGAATCCTTGGGAAAATGGCCATTCTTTCCTCAACTGAAAGTGCACGTCGCTCATTGGTGTTTTGCTTTCTTATGTAGGGTGCAGTTAACTCCACAAACATTTAAGTCGTTCAGTGGTCATTCTGAAGAAGTCATAAAACTTCTCTGGATTGTTTATCAAGACTGGCAATAGATGTCCGAAGCTTCCAAACTTTGGCCTTTTAGCATTAATCTCACGAGTCCATAATCTTTGAAGATTACGCCTTCTCCTTCGCCGCCTCAGCCACAGCAACACTGATATTTCAGCGCGAACGTTTGCGTCGATCCTAGCCCCTGTTGACTCGACTTGCTTGCGAAGAAGATTCTGTCTATTGTTGCCGACGTTCATTATATGAGGCAAAGGTTATAATATATATATATATATATATATATATATATATATATAGATATATATATGTATATATATACATAAACGGCAACAAATGTAACAAAGAATTCATTAATATCCAATATCCGAATACGTTTTGTATACTAAAATCGTGTCAAACACATTTAAAAATTAACAAATTCAAATGCCATCTCTAGGAAGCCCAAAAGCGTGATAGTTTTAGATACTAAACGTTATTTACCGTCTTTTTGCTGTAAAACGATCCGCCAAAGTTTGCTAATGACGTTGATGCTCAAGACTTTAATTTAAGGGGGGCAGTAAAACTCCATGGGCTGCTGCCCGATTTTTCTGATATGTTTCTGATTGGAGGCTGCAAATATTAATCCGAGTTTTTTTATATATATATATATTTCTGTTACATGTAGTTGGACTTGAAAGCTCATTGCAAAGAAATGACTCCTTTTCGTTTCAATAGAATAAATATTATTCTGGTACAGTAAATTAATTCTTTTTAATAATATTTAAATATTATTAATGAAAAGGAAATTTCTGAATGTGAGAATGACTATCAGGATTAACAATTCAAATGGAATACCAAATTGAATTCTGTTGTGCTGACTAAAGGACTGAATTTTTCAAATGCGAGAAGGAATGTTTT
>NC_087203.1:75102404-75107404 GCF_015104395.2 Macrobrachium nipponense | reverse complement strand
AACAAACATGCAACATGGCTCCAGGAAGTCAAGGAAGAAGAAACAGGGAGAATAAAACAAAGATTTACAGAGATCACGACAGACACAGTCAGACACCACTAAAGAAAATGCCAAACTGGAAAGCCCCAGGTCCCGATGAAGTCCATGGATACTGGCTCAAAAACTTCAAGGCCTTACACCCACGAATAGCAGAACAACTCCAGCATTGTATCTCAAATCACCATGCACCCAAATGGATGACCACAGGAAGAACATCCTCAGTACTAAAAGACAAGAGTAAGGGAAATATAGCCAGTAACTACAGGCCTATCAACTACCTACCAATAATGTGGAAGTTACTAACAGGTATCATCAGTGAAAGGCTATACAACTACCTAGAGAGACAAACACCATCCCCCACCAACAGAAAGGCTGCAGAAGGAAGTGTAGGGGCACAAAAGACCAGCTCCTGATAGACAAAATGGTAATGAAGAACAGGAGAAGGAAAACCAACCTAAGCATGGCATGGATAGACTATAAGAAAGCCTTCGACATGATACCACACACATGGTTAATAGAATGCCTGAAAATATATGGGGCAGAGGAAAACACCATCAGCTTCCTCAAAAATACAATGAGCAACTGGAATACAATACTTACAAGCTCTGGAATAAGAATAGCAGAGGTTAATATCAGGAGAGGGATCTTCCAAGGCGACTCACTGTCCCCACTACTCTTCGTATAGCCATGATTCCCACGACAAAAGTACTACAGAAGATGGATGCCGGGTACCAACTCAAGAAAAGAGGCAACAGAATCAACCATCTGATGTTCATGGACGACATCAAGCTGTATGGTAAGAGCATCAGGGAAATAGATACCCTAATCCAGACTGTAAGGATTGTATCTGGGGACATCAGGATGGAGTTAGGAAAAGAAAAATGCACCTTAGTCAACATACAAAAAGGCAAGTAACGAGAACTGAAGGGATAAACTACCAGATGGGAGCAACATCAAACACATAGATGAGACTGGATACAAATACCTGGGAATAATGGAAGGAGGGGATATAAAACACCAAGAGATGAAGGACACTATCAGGAAAGAATATATGCAGAGACTCAAGGCGATACTCAAGTCAAAACTCAATGCCGGAAATATGATAAAAGCCATAAACACATGGGCAGTGCCAGTAATCAGATACAGCGCAGGAATAGTGGAATGGACGAAGGCAGAACTCGGCAGCATAGATCAGAAAACTAGGAAACATATGACAATACACAAAGCACTACACCCAAGAGCAAATACGGACAGACTATACATAACACAAAAGGAAGGAGGGAGAGGACTACTAAGTATAGAGGAGTGCGTCAACATCGAGAACAGAGCACTGGGGCAATATCTGAAAACCAGTGAAGACGAGTGGGTAAAGAGTGCATGGGAAGAAGGACTAATAAAAGTAGACAAAGACCCACAAATATACAGAGACTGGAGAATGACAAACAGAACAGAGGACTGGCACAACAAACCAATGCACGGACAATACATGAGAAAAAGACTAATGAACTAGCCAGCGATGACACATGGCAATGGCTACAGAGGGGAGAGCTAAAGAAGGAAACTGAAGGAATGATAACAGCGGCACAAGATCAGGCCCTAAGAACCAGATATGTCCAAAGAACGATAGACGGAAATAACATCTCTCCCATATGTAGGAAGTGCAATACGAAAAATGAAACCATAAATCCCATAGCAAGCGAATGCCCGGCACTTGCACAGAACCAGTACAAAAAGAGGCATGATTCAGTGGCAAAAGCCCTCCACCGAAGCCTGTGCAAGAAACATCAGCTACCTTGCAGTAATAAGTGGTACGAGCACCAACCTGAGGGAGTGATAGAAAACGATCACGCAAAGATCCTCTGGGACTATGGTATCAGAACAGATAGGGTGATACGTGCAAATAGACCAGACATGACGTTGATTGACAAAGTCAAGAAGAAAGTATCACTCATTGATGTCGCAATACCATGGGACACCAGAGTTGAAGAGAAAGAGAGGGAAAAAATGGATAAGTATCAAGATCTGAAAATAGAAATAAGAAGGATATGGGATATGCCAGTGGAAATTGTACCCATAATCATAGGAGCACTAGGCACGATCCCAAGATCCCTGAAAAGGAATCTAGAAAACTAGAGGCTGAAGTAGCTCCAGGACTCATGCAGAAGAGTGTGATCCTAGAAACGGCGCACATAGTAAGAAAAGTGATGGACTCCTAAGGAGGCAGGATGCAACCCGGAACCCCACACTATATATACCACCCAGTCGAATTGGAGGACTATGATAGAGCAAAATAATAATAATAATAATAAAAATAATGTCCTTTCATTCAATGGTAAATTTGGAAGCAGTGTAATATATATTTCAAACTACTATCAAAGACCTTTAGAGAGTTCCATATAAAATGTACACGGCCATATTTCGACGGCACCTCCCAGGGGGTTATATTATTGTGTCCATTATTCAATATGTCATCAATTTATGATATTTCCCTACTCAGGACGGCTTCGACATTTACCTGACATTTAGATGAAATGAGAAACTGAAAAAAACATCCATTAACTCACAATGTGTATAAAACTTTCAAAAGTTATTTTTAAAGTTCTTACATATTTGCATAAGTAGGTGTAAGAAAGAATACATGTTTGCATCGGTAGGGAGTAGAAAAAAATACATATTTGCACAGGTAGGGTGTAGAAAAAATAAAAACTCTCTCTCTTTCATCGAATCTGGGGCAACATGCTTCAATGCCTCAGTGGTTGTCATAGACGCCCATTTATATCATCGATAAACGCAAGCTTTTAGACAGCAATGGTATAACACCAAAATCAGAGCAATACATCAAGAAACGAAACTTTCTCGTTCGTAAACAACCTATTGATCCCGAAGACCCGTATCCAGAAGCCACTGCATACACATTGAGGACACACCTATTTTCGCCTGCATTCGAGGAAGATCATTAGAACCTGTCTCAGCCATGCGTGTGTCCGTTTGATTCCACGTTGGGGAAACTAATGATGACCGAAACCCAACGAAGTCCGTGCATAAGGACGGAACTTCGAATCCGGGACGGAGGCTATTCGGGGTCACCCGATGTATTTCCACCGCGAAGGAAACAATAGGTTCGTTTGGGCGGGATGCTCTTTATGTGTGCTGCTCTTAGGACTTCGATTGGCATTCTTCCCCGGCTATGAATGGTCATGATAACGACTGCAAATATAACGGGTTGGGTTTCTCCTGTTATTTTCTTAACAGTTTAAAATGTACCAGAAATGTAAACGGAATATGTGAAAAATTTTTTGTCAGGAGATATCCTGCCGAAGTTGCATTCCAAGTGCATTCCACACACACACACACACACACACACACACACACAGAGAGAGAGAGAGAGAGAGAGAGAAACTTCATCGTGCTCATCAGCAAAACAATCTCGCTATCAAAATTCCAGAAGATTATTTGTATACGATAAAGCGAGAAACGTCTTTAGAGGAGAAAGATCTCTAGTCTATATGCCCGTATAGTTCGGTGGTGAGGCAAGGCCTTACATGGTACCGAATTTTTCTGTCAAATACTGGATTTCGCTCTCTTCAGGACATTTTCCCCAACGGAGCAATTTACTTTTGTTAAACAATGGAAGACTTTCCAAGCGGTTTCAATTTGGATTCGGTAACCGAGAATTAGCGAAAGAATTTACAATCATTTCGATACGCTTATCACGACTTTACTATCAAAGGTTTTGCTAATATCAAATGGCTTTGACATATCTTTTCTAACGTAATATTTTGCCATATTTAGCTTTCTGTTTCACAAAGACTTGTTCCACAAATTAATGGCCTTTTTACGCTCTAACGTAATCGGGGATTCTTGCTATTTTCTGTTACAATACCAGTTTGAAATATTTTCGTCTTAATTATACATTTACTAATATCTCATTATGAAGGTTACCACCTTAAGGTATTTACCACTAAAACAAAAATTCATTATTAATGATGAAAAAGCCTCGACTCTCACCTGCATGACATTCTTATATAACATTCTTGCATAACATAAAATACACAAAATCGCACCTATTTTTCGACTGTTTACTCATTATTGATGAAGGAGCAGATTCCATTATTTCCTATGCATCACGCAAAGACACAAGTCCTCTAGTTTATGTTTTTTTTTTTTATCAGAGATGGATATTTTCTTTTATGGAGACCCAAGACTGAGTCACAAAGGATACACATCTATTAATAGGGACTAGCTGCACCTGGTGATTGTCTATTATGCAATACCTGGCCAAGAGAAGCATTAGTATTGCTAGCTGAAGAAGGGTTTATCGTTCCTAGCAGCGACTCTCGGCACACAGGTGCATTGGTGTATGCGTTTAACTCTTCATATTTTTCTAGAGAGAGAGAGAGAGAGAGAGAGAGAGAGAGAGAGAGAGAGAGAGAGAGAGTTATGCGACTTACCAGGCCTGGCAGCAATTGTTTGTGTTGTCTTTTCTCAGAACAATATATTGAGTATTCTGGTTAAATACCTCGTGCACGATAAATACTTTATCTTTGTGAACAAAAGACTAACCAGCAATTTCTGGTTAACAATGAAGAAATGCAATACTAGAACAACGTTTCATTTTAATGACCTGTCAGTTTTGTGTCCGGTTAAATCCCAAATTCTGAGATTTTAGAGGATCTGAAGGTTTGGGACATAGTTTTAGATTCTTCTTTATTTTTAAGAGAAAGGGACTTCCTTACTATTTTCACTGTAGTGAAACGGGACTAATTACATCCGCTTTAATAAATAATTTACTTGAGGAAAACATTTGCGCCCTCAACTGTAAGGGTAGGTTATTTTGAAACAAAACAGAAATGACACAACGTTTGTTTTTCACAATGCCGCTTAAAGGTCAGTTTCTATTATGCGTTATTATATGGAATGGTGATTTTAAGTAATTAAATACTTCTACACCTTCTATTAGC
>NC_087203.1:75072404-75097404 GCF_015104395.2 Macrobrachium nipponense | reverse complement strand
ATGAAAAGTAAGTTTGTGTTATTAAAGCAGATTCTAAAAGATTTCGTGATAAGACATCTCTTGACCTTGCAATTACTGAACTACCTCCATCCCACTTTATTCGGTGGTTGTTTTCACTTAAATGAATGAATATTGCATTGGATTTTTGCCCAGTTTTTACAGAATATTTATGCTGGCTTAGCCTTACTTCTAGGCCTTTGCTAGACTGTCCGAGATAGAATGAGGGACAATCCATACATGGAATTTTATATATTATGTTGTTGCTTTCTCTGGGGCCATTTTTTATTAACATTCCTTTTAGTGTGTTATTATAGGAAAAAACAAGGTTGGCATTAAAAGCTTTTAACAATGATTTAATGGTTTCAAATCCGTTAAAATAAGGCAAACTGAGAATGTTCTTGGAATTTTCTTTCTGCGTGTTACTTACACTATAAAACTTTTTTCGGGCTTTATTATAACAAATGTCTAATATATGTGAAGGATAGCATAAATCTTTCCCTATTTTTCTTATGTATTCAATTTCTTGATCCAATATTGTGGACTGACAATGCGCAATGCTCGTAAAAACAGAGGAAAAAATTGATATTTCAAACCTGTACATGGAATTCTTTGAAAAACGCTACCTACCTAATATCATTTATATTCCTGTAAAGTGGTATCGTTACGTTGATGATTGTTTAGCTGTTCTTCCTGTCGGTATTGATGTAAATGATTTACTCTCTAAATTAAATAACCAGGTACCATCGATTAAGTTTACTCTAGAATTAGAAAAAGACAATTGCCTCCCTTTCTTAGATGTTTTGATACATAGAGAACCATTTCAATGTAAATTCAGCATTTATAGGAAAACCGACCAACAACTTAACTTATGTCATTTCTTCTAAGCCCACCATCTTTACATAAAAATATCAATTTTTTCCTCTATGTTTTTACGACCATTGCGCATTGTCAGTCCACAATATTTGGATCAAGAAATTGAATACATAAGAAAAATAGGGAAAGATTTATGTATCCTTCACATATATTAGACATTTGTTATAATAAAGCCCGAAAAAAGTTTTATAGTGTAAGTAACATGCAGAAAGAAAATTCTAAGAACATTCTCAGTTTGCCTTATTTTAACGGATTTGAAACCATTAAATCCTTGTTAAAAGCTTTTAATGTCAACCTGTTTTTTTCCTATAATACACACTAAAAGGAATGTTAATAAAAAATGGCCCCAGAGAAAGCAACAACATAATATATAAAATTCCATGTATGGATTGTCCCTCATTCTATCTCGGACAGTCTAGCAAAGGCCTAGAAGTAAGGCTAAGCCAGCATAAATATTCTGTAAAAACTGGGCAAAAATCCAATGCAATATTCATTCATTTAAGTGAAAACAACCACCGAATAAAGTGGGATGGTAGTTCAGTAATTGCAAGGTCAAGAGATGTCTTATCATGAAATCTTTTAGAATCTGCTTTAATACAACTTACTTTTCATTGTAATTTCAATGTTAGTCGTGGCCTTTTTTCATTTAGACCCTTGTATCTGTAACATGTTTAAGAATGACCTCAAAGATATAATTACTGACTTAAATAAAAATCAGTTGCCTTAGAGTAATTATTTTTGTTGTAATGTATGTCTGTCATGTATTGTGAATGGTGTTTGTTTACCAAGTTCTGAATAGCTGTCACTATAATCCTTTAATTGTCTGGACCTTGTATCTGAGATGATTGTCTTAAACCTTTAATTGCACCCATTGTTTATGCTTGTTTGGGAAGGATTTTTTGCAATCTCTTTATAATCCTATCTGTCAGTTATACGAATCTTCTTGTATTGTCTTTTTCCCATATCTATGTCAGTCTCTGCTCAGTAAAGGACGTTTAACGTCGAAAGATCTTGCAGATCCTCATTCGTTTATTTTTCCTTCGTGGCATATATCTTTATTTATGGATTTATCACGTTCCTAACTTTCGTGATTCAGTGATACATATATATATATATAATATATATTATATATATATATATATATATAATCTATATATATATATATATATATATATATATATATATATTATAACGCTCAATAGTTTTGCAAATAATTCACACAGACTCTTTTTATACCCACAAACATACGCCACAAATGCTTTTTGCTGTTGAATTCTATTTGTCTCGTTACACCAAAAGATTTATACATGATAGTCGGATCTCGCCCGGCCAGGATTCGAACCTCTAAGGATAAGCCTTCATGGGCCTCCTAGCCCTGAAAAATAACCTTTATGCTGCTGCTGACCTACACACAGACATAAAAAAGTCGTGTGCGATTTTTTTAAAACAAAACTATGGTGCTTATATATATATATATATTTTCGTTAAAAGCAATTGCTTTAGTGGCATCAATAAGTTTCTTGCAGGTATCTTCATACCGACGAAGTTTTTTCCCGATTCTCGTTCGTCAATTTCTGGTGAAATATACGCAGACTTCCTTCTTCCATTTATTGAATTTTGTCACGACAGCTGTTTCGCCTTATGGCATTATCAAGCGACTACTGACTTACAATCTGACCTTTCGGCCTATTTTATCTCATCGTGTGGGAGGATGACCTCGAGGTATGGGTACTGGTTAGTCTAGGGATTAACAGCTTAAGGGCGTTGTTTTAGTTACAAAGAATATAAGGACATATGTACTGCGACAATAAGAGTGAAAGTTTAAACAGTGGTTAAATAAATATTCAAAATACAATGCCATGTGCTAGAGTTTCCTTAAATGTATGTTTAAAATTTAATATGTTACATGTTGGTTTTAGATAAAAATTACAAAATTACATACAGGAATGAAAATGAATATAGAAATCTAAATACGGGAGTACAAATATATATGTATATATTTTATAGCATGCATAAAGGTACAAGAGATAATTTCTGTTTATACATAAATGTGTATGATTTAAATTTGAGTGTGTGTGTGTGTGTGTGTGTATGTCCAAAATGGTCTACGTTGGTTAACGGTTGCTGGTTCGTGTTGGGCGGGGTCTCAGCGACCTGAGTAAGGATGTTACTTGACTTTCGCTGACGCTGGGTCTTCTCATGCCTTCCAAGGGCGCGATGTTCTCGGTGGATTGGGGCGCGCTGTCTGGTCCCTGTTGGCTTGGGTATTCCTTCTCCTGCTGGTAGGGGAGTATATGGTCCGATTCTTGTTGGACGTTCAAGGTCGGCTTCTGAATAGCGATGCTCACTGCTTCCGTTATTAAGAGGCGACCGTAGTTGTCTTCTCTGTGTACGACCTGGGTGCCTTCTATGAGCTCTTGTAGAGATGGCTTCCTGTCGTGAACATCTATGTAATGTTGATGGATGGCCCCTTGATTTCTATGAGCCAGCAGACGTCTCCGAAGGGTCGTTGTAGTGTGCCCGATGTAGTTTTGGCTGTGAGGTTTACACACCTCCTCTGGACAAGTAAATTTGTAAACTACATTCGTGCACATCTCCTTCGGTCCCCCCGGAGCGGTGCTGTCTTCATTATTAAGTCTGCTACAAGGGTGGGCTTACTATATATCCTGAGGCTTATTTTATGGTAAGGGGCTTTTGGGGTTACGCCTCTGTTTATTATCCCGCGTAGTGTGCAGCAATCCTCCTTGTATGCAGACCCATAATGTACACGATGGTAAATAATCAAGTTTTCCTCGTTTTTCGCCATGGTGTTGGTTGGTAAAATTCGTCCATTTTCTTTTTTATTGCTGCTTCGATAATTTGATCTGCATACCCGTTGTTTGTCAGCAGTTGGCGAATTCGGTCGAGTTCGTTATGTATATCTTTCCATGATGAGCTGTGTGTGAAGGTTCTGTTGACATACGCACTCACGGACAGACCTTTTTTATATGCGTCCGGGCACTCCCCGCGTGCGTTCAAGCAACGGCCAGCGTTCGTTGCTTTCGTATAAACGGTCGTCTTAAACTGTCCTTCTTGTTGTTTTACCAGGACATCAAGAAATGGCAAAGTCTTCTGCTGGCTGTGCTCTGTGGTGAAGTTGAGCACTGAGTTTCTTTTCAGAGCATCTGCTAGGTTTTGGTATAATCAGGCTCTTTTATTGTGACGAATATATCGTCGATGTACCGCCCATAAATCCTAGTTTTAGATGTTCTCTAAAGGTCCTTTCTTCGACGGTGGCCATGTACATATTT
The DNA here is from genome assembly GCF_015104395.2 of Macrobrachium nipponense. NCBI lineage: Eukaryota > Metazoa > Arthropoda > Malacostraca > Decapoda > Palaemonidae > Macrobrachium > Macrobrachium nipponense. The sequence goes on along the minus strand of NC_087203.1, from coordinate 75,093,241 downwards.
GCAAAGAGGACCCCATAGTGGGGATCCCATGGCGACTCCATCTACTTGTCGAAAATAATTCCCCCTGATGAGAGAGGAAAGGGGCTTCTGTAGTGCTAGCTTTCAGCATCTCTCGGAGGACATCTTCGGAAATGGGCAGCGGGTTCTTCTCGGACCTGTATACACGATCAAGAATGATGTCGATCGTTTCTTCGACGGGAACGTTCGTAAACAAACTCTCAACGTCGAGTGAGGCAATGTCGTCTTCTGGTCCTTTTTCCTGTAGGAGATCAATAAACTCCACCGCTGATTTCAGTGAATATGCACCGGGTATGTAAGGTACCAGCAAATCATTCAGGACTTTCGCTATCCTATAGGTTGGGGATGTCATCTGAGAGTGATGTGGGCCTTAGGGGGTTACCTGCCTTGTGTGTTTTCACTGTTCCGTAGCAGTAACCGGGCCCATAGTCTCCTTTTACCTTATGGGAATTTTACGACGTCTTGCTGATTGTTGGCCAATAGTCACAAGCCTCGACACTTTCTTTCTGAGGTCCTCGGTGGGGTCTTTTGTCAAGCGTTGGAATTTGGAAGTGTCCAGGAGGATCCTATCCATCTTTTCAAAATAATCACTTTTCTTCATCACTACGTACACTGATGATTTGTCACCTTTCCGTATGATGATGTCTGGTTGCTACGTAGTTCTTTAGCGGCTTCCCTCATCTCCTTGGTGATTAATTGGCTTCGGAAATGTCCTCTCTGTCGTCTGCTTCTCCAACAAGTTCATCAATGACGGTAGGTGTTAGTTTCTAGCTTACCATCATCTCGGAGTTGTAAAGTCGGTCTATAAGGGCCTCCGTTTCTATTCTCTTGGCTTCAGTGTGTGGTTTCTTGGCATAGTGGCACTGCAGACCCAGGTTCAGGAGGGACCTTTGATAGGGGCTAAGGTCGATTCCAGCCAGGTTGACGAAGCCAGGTTGGCTTCGTCAACCTGGCTGAATCGACCTTAGCCCCTATCAAAGGTCCCTCCTGAAACCTGGGTCTGCAGTGCCACTATGCCAAGAAACCACACACTGAAGCCAAGAGAATAGAAACGGAGGCCCTTATAGACCGACTTTTACAACTCCGAGATGATGGTAAGCTAGAACTAACACCTACCGTCATTGATGAACTTGTTGGAGAAGCAGGACGACAGAGAGGACATTTCCGAAGCCAATTAATCACCAAGGAGATGAGGGAAGCCGCTAAAGAACTACGTAGCAACCCAGACATCATCATACGGAAAGGTGACAAATCATCAGTGTACGTAGTGATGAAGAAAAGTGATTATTTTGAAAGATGGATAGGATCCTCCTGGACACTTCCAAATTCCAACGCTTGACAAAAGACCCCACCGAGGACCTCAGAAAGAAAGTGTCGAGGCTTGTGACTAGGGCCAACAATCAGCAAGACGTCGTAAAATTCCCTAAGGTAAAAGGAGACTAGGGCCCGGTTACTGCTACGGAACAGTGAAAACACACAAGGCAGGTAACCCCCTAAGGCCCATCATCTCTCAGATGACATCCCCAACCTATAGGATAGCGAAAGTCCTGAATGATTTGCTGGTACCTTACATACCCGGTGCATATTCACTGAAATCAGCGGTGGAGTTTATTGATCTCCTACAGGAAAAAGGACCAGAAGACGACATTGCCTCACTCGACGTTGAGAGTTTGTTTACGAACGTTCCCGTCGAAGAAACGATCGACATCATTCTTGATCGTGTATACAGGTCCGAGAAGAACCCGCTGCCCATTTCCGAAGATGTCCTCCGAGAGATGCTGAAAGCTAGCACTACAGAAGCCCCTTTCCTCTCTCATCAGGGGGAATTATTTCGACAAGTAGATGGAGTCGCCATGGGATCCCCACTAGGGGTCCTCTTTGCAAATATGTACATGGCCACCGTCGAAGAAAGGACCTTTTAGAGAACATCTAAAACCTAGGATTTATGGCGGTACATCGACGATATATTCGTCACAATAAAAGAGCCTGAGATACCAAAAAACTAGCAGATGCTCTGAAAAGAAACTCAGTGCTCAACTTCACCACAGAGCACAGCCAGCAGAAGACTTTGCATTTCTTGATGTCCTGGTAAACAACAAGAAGGACAGTTTAAGACGACCGTTTATACGAAAGCAACGAACGCTGGCCGTTGCTTGAACGCACGCGGGAGTGCCCGGACGCATATAAAAAGTCTGTCGTGAGTGCGTATGTCAACAGAACCTTCACACACAGCTCATCATGGAAAGATATACATAACGAACTCGACCGAATTCGCCAACTGCTGACAAACAACGGGTATGCAGATCAAATTATCGAAGCAGCAATAAAAAAGAAAATGGACGAATTTACCAACCCAACACCATGGCGAAAAACGAGGAAAACTTGATTATTTACCATCGTGTACATTATGGGTCTGCATACAAGGAGGATTGCTGCACACTACGCGGGATAATAAACAGAGGCGTAACCCCAAAAGCCCCTTACCATAAAATAAGCCTCAGGATATATAGTAAGCCCAACCTTGTAGCCAGCCTTAATAATGAAGAAACAGCACCGCTCCGGGGGGACCGAAGGAGTATGTGCACGAATGTAGTTTACAAATTTACTTGTCCAGAGGAGGTGTGTAAACCTCACAGCCAAAACTACATCGGGCACACTACAACGACCCTTCGGAGACGTCTGCTGGCTCATAGAAATCAAGGGGCCATCCATCAACATTACATAGATGTTCACGACAGGAAGCCATCTCTACAAGAGCTCATAGAAGGCACCCAGGTCGTACACAGAGAAGACAACTACGGTCGCCTCTTAAATAACGGAAGCAGTGAGCATCGCTATTAGAAGCCGACCTTGAACGTCCCAACAAGAATCGCGACCATATACTCCCCTCCAGCAGGAGAAGGAATACCCAAGCCAACAGGGACCAGACAGCGCGCCCACAATCCACCGAGAACATCGCCGCCCCTTGGAAGGCATGAGAAGACCCAGCGTCAGCGAAAGTCAAGTAACTCCTTACTCAGGTCGCTGAGACCCCGCCCAACACGAACCAGCAACCGTTAACCAACGTAGACCATTTTGGACATACACACACACACACACACACACTCAAAATTTAAATCATACATTTATGTATAAACAGAAATTATCTCTTGTACCTTTATGCATGCTATAAATATATTACTATATTTGTACTCCCGTATTTAGATTTCTATATTCATTTTCATTCCTGTATGTAATTTGTAATTTTTATCTAAAACCAACATGTAACATATTAAATTTTAAACATACATTTAAGGAAACTCTAGCACTGGCATTGTATTTTGAATATTTATTTAACCACTGTTTAAACTTTCACTCTTATTGTCGCAGTACATATGTCCTTATATTCTTTGTAACTAAAACAACGCCCTTAAGCTGTTAATCCCTAGACTAACCAGTACCCATACCTCGAGGTCATACCTCCCACACGATGAGATAAATAGGCCGAAAGGTCAGATTGTAGTCAGTAGTCCGCTTGAATAATGCCATAAGGCGAACAGCTGTCGTGACAAAATTCAATAAATGGAAGAAGGAAGTCTGCGTATATTTCACCAGAAATTGACGAACGAGAATCGGAAAAAACTTCGTCGGTATGAAGATACCTGCAAGAACTTATTGATGCCACTAAAGCAATTGCTTTTAACGAAAATTGTATTAGAGAAAAACTATGCCCTAAAAGTATACATATATATATATATATAATATATATATATATATATATATATATATATATATATATATATATATATATATATAATATACATATATAATATTTATACATATTTTAATTGCTTTACAGTTTCCAAAGTAAATCCGAATTCTCTTACAGCTCATTCAAAGTTGTATTGAATTTTGTTTGATACGAATGAACATATATATATATATATATATATATATATATATATATAGATATATATATATATATTTATATATATATATATATATTTATACTAATATATGTATATATATATATATATATATATATATATATATATATATGTTTATATATATATATATATATGTTTATATATATATATGTATATATATATATATATATATATATATATATATATATATATATATATATATATATATATATATATAAGCGAATACCACAGGAAAATGATAGTCAGAAATCCTAGCGCTTTCAGTACTTTAATTAAGACATTGTCAAGGATCGATCCTTGATGAATGTCTTAGTAAAGACGAACGCGCTTGGATTTCTATCATTTTCCTGTGGTATTCGCTTATCTAATGAGTCACGTTACATCTACTGTGATTTTTAAGCATATATATATATATATATATATATATATATATATATATATATATATATTTCATATCCATATGGCTTTCTGAAATGACAATTTCTGATACGAAGAAGACTTTATGAATTACACAAGCACGAAATAAAAGGAATAATGAAAATAAGTGCAATGGAAACCGGGTATTAAACGCACGAGTGTCCAAAGAACATCAACAACTCTTTTATGTTCAAAGGTCAAGAGCAATAGATTGTCATCCACTCTTTACAAAATAAAATACATTTCATCATAAGAGGAAGTAATATTAAACCGTATAATATAAGCTTAATAAAATACTTGGAAGGGTTTTTCATTGTGTAGATGATCAAAGGCAACAAATATTTAGTTGTAAAAGACAAAAAATAGGGAACTATGCAAGAAAAAGCTTGCATCCAAAGGCCAAAAAATACCCTGGTTGGAAATAGCTTCACAAAAGTGACTTAAAATTTCTGCAAAAGCAAAAATATATAATAAAACATAAAATATTAATATTTATAGACCGAAAAAACGTGATAAAAGGAACAAGTAAACAAAATTAACATATTTTCATCCCTAGATATGCAACATGAATACTTATTTCGAACATATTTTGAACGCCCGATTAGAATTATGTTGGATTATAATTTACAAACATCTTAGACACGTAATTTTAAAATGTGAGTAGCTTTATTCCAGGATACCTCAGACGTTTAATTCGAACACATCTTAGATGTCGCATTCGAATGTTTTCGAAGGTTAACTCGAAAGCATCTTTCGCAGGCATGACAGGAAGACCGAGCGGTACGAACTATTGGATCTTGCAAGATCAGGCAACTTTTGCACAGGAATTTGACAAGTATTTGTCACGTATCGGTTTAGCAAAGGTATCCCAAGTATTGAGGTTGGACCCATTCGACCCGAGGCTCTCTCTCTCTCTCTCTCTCTCTCTCTCTCTCTCTCTCTCTGACAACACGTTATTCAACTATCCTCTCATTTTACTTGAATAAAGATTTTTATCATTTATCTAAGGCATATATTATCAATAACAATTAATCTAATGAATTAGCATATAACAGGCCCCATTTGTTTTACAAGATGAATTGCGTTATTTCACTATTTTTCATATTTTTTATCATCTATTGTTTAAAAAAAACTTGTAGAAGTAAGCGTTCATAATCAATTTAAACGAAAGTTTTCATTTTAATATTCTTAAGTTTTCATTTTAATATTCTTATATCATGAAATGTTTACCTCAGTAATTTAACATTATGGAGTCCCTAGCGTTATGTCACCTAAACAGGAATTTGAAAATGCGGCTCACAAGTGAATAACATAAAACCGTACCATTGTGTCTGACTCAGTCCGTCTGCATCCTGTTCCAACCAAAAGAAGCAGCAAGAACGTTCAGAGATCGCAAACCTCTGTTCAGGCTGAGCAACTCATCACACAAGCCCCGCACACACCAAAAGGTTCCTTATGCGTAGTAGGTTTTCTCCCAAAATCTAACAATTTGTTGCCTGTCACAGGGCCCACCTCTGGACAAATTTTTATAAATAATTCACACATTTTGTTTTGAGTAGGCCTTAAAAAAAATCCAATCGAACCAAAAACATAAACTCCTTACAAGAAGTCATTATTAGAAATTCTAATAAGTTACTGATCCCTCTTTATCAGAGGTACTTATCAGAAAACTTGGCAGGTTATTTGCCTCGAAGTAAAGCAGAATTCATATGTGGAGAGCAGCAAGCCCTGTTTTCAGCAACAAAATATTCAGTATGCATTAAATGGCTACTACAAAGTCCCACAGTATTTGCTACTCACTCATCTTTTATCACCAAACTTTGAAGCAGAGCCGCCCATTTTTTTCTTGAAAATAAGTTTCTGTAAATATTGTTGTCTAAAAATTAAAATATTGTTGTCTAAAAATGTAAATATTGTTGTCTAAAAATGAAAACTATACCAGAAATCTTTGTTATTGAAATTACAGTAAATTTTTACCTTTTTCCTGCGAATTTATTAACACGACACAACAATTACAAACCCCTTCTCTTTTACACTAATCGCATGTGCAAGTTTGCAGTGCAACTTTACTTCATGCATTTGATGTCGCATCTTGTCATTATGTCGCCTCTGTGTATCTTGACGTCAAATAGATTTCTTGCCATCATTCCATCTGAGTATTCATTTCTGTGATGTCATATGGTTTCAGCAAGGCGAGTTCCATCTTTCTCTCGTTATGGACTTCTTGCTATGTACAAAATACTTGTAAATAAATAAATATCTTACATCAACAATGAAGCTTACGTAAGTCGCCAATTCATCGTGATGTTTAAGGTATTTTACAAATTTCAAAAATTTCTGAAAGTCTGTCTGATCCGACAAAAGCCTTCTTGGAATAAAGAAAAAAGCCACTGAAGAGGAACACCTAATTTACGAAGAGTTTCGTAGAGAACACGGAATTGGAATGGGGCAAACACACGAGCATCCACACACGCCCAGGAAGTAATGAATATAAAACAAGGTCCTTCACGGGAAGGGAAAACCTTCCCTGATGACGTCAGAAGGAAAAGGTGAGGCCACTCTCGTAAAGCGACGCATAAATCCAGACGTTAGCGATGCGTCAAACCTAAGCATCACCCCCGGGATGCTTGATAAGATCTCATGCATAGAGACTGCTGCAATTCAGACGGCAAAGAGGGATGGCATCGAACCCGTGGGGCCATAATTCTTCCGAAATGGGGAGGGAAGAGAGCAAGAATGGGGACAGTAAAAAGGAAGAAGAAAAAAATGTGCGGGGTGGGGGCGGCTAATGCAAGGAAGGTATATTGGAAAGAATGTTTGTTTTCGCGTAAGTTATCGGAATTTTAGATAGAAGGCATAGTTATATTATTATTATTATTATTATTATTATTACTATCATTATTACATGGGCGGCTTCCGGCATAATGTGAACCCTTAGGTGATGAATTAATGATCGGCTAAAGGAACTTACCGACGGTCTACTATGTTCATCGACGCCGCATTTAATGGTAATAATTCTGTTTTATGAACCCCTCCATACCAAGGATATTATCGCTGGCGTGATTTCTCGATGTGCAAGAAAAATCCTTTCGTAAAGAGAACCCCGAGGTTCGATCCTAGTTGGAGAAGAAACGATAGAGGGTCCTGTAGTTAAATCCACCGTGTTGATTTTGTGTAAAGTAATACATTATCAAACTTCAGGTCATTTGACCGTTAAGGGCCGCTGCCAGATATAAAAATATAGCCGACAGAGAGAGAGAGAGAGAGAGAGAGAGAGAGAGAGAGAGAGAGAGAGAGAGAGAGAGAGAGAGAGAGCGTTCAGTCAAGAAATATTACACCATTCAAACCTGAAAATGAAATGTCCTCGACGGAATAAACTTCCCTTACACTGGCTAGTAACCATTTATCAGATTCTCTCTCTCTCTCTCTCTCTCTCTCTCTCTCTTTTAGCTTCGCATAAATCATGATGTTGATTCGGTATCTTTTCGCAGAATTAAAACATCCCCTAAAATTCTGTTGCTTGAATGGTAATCTGTGTGAATTCTAATGTCCGATTCCTACGTTTTTCTTTCCATTTATTGGAAGTTGATCCACTGAAAACATACTGACACGTGAACAACACATACATACGAATACACCGAATCCACCTACGTGCTTAACTCATCTTAATCTTACAGAGTAAAATTATTACTGGTTTACAGATGTATGAACTAAAGGTAATTTTCCCTTAAAAAAAGAAAAAAAACTGTATCTTCACTTTGTTCGGAAAGGTGTATGAAAGTTTTGTTTATGAAAAAAAAATTGACACGTAAGATACAACGCCGAATTAAATATATAAACAAACCTGATACCCTTTCTCCCCTTGTCGTAAAATTCTCCTTTTACCCTTTCGTCCTTCTCTAAAATTTGGGAAGAAAAATGACGCTATGAGGCTGCTTCACGATATCTGTCCCATCTCAACTGCTGTGTCTTCGTGTAAGAGATCTTATCAAGCCTTTTAAGTGTGATGCATCGGTTGGATGGATGAATTATGAATCGCTCTACAAGACCTGCCTGAGCTTCCTATCTCGTGTCACACGGGAAGCGTATTTTACTGTTACAATAGAGGGTGTTCTATGGGGAACTGTGTTCCATAATTTCTCTCTCTCTCTCTCTCTCTCTCTCTCTCTCTCTCTCTCTCTCTCTCTCTCTCTCTCTCTCTCTCCGCTTTGATGTCGAATGTGACTTAAAAAGAATAAAACAGCACACTACAGTAAAAAAATAGTTTTCTTTTCTGTTTCGGTCAGCCTAAGGGTTTCATTAATTAGATTCAGTTTTCTATTTCTTTCTTTCGTGAGTTCAACTTTCCACTGCTGATAGGAAAAACAAAATTTCCAACGAGAGTTCGGCAGAAATATTTGCTCTTACGAGATATGGTAATAGCAAAGAATTGAAAATATGAAGAAGTTTGAAGGGAATCCATGTGTAGGTGACATGGAAGGTCAGTGGCCGTAAATTGCTTTTTATTTTTTCTACTCTGAAACCTGAAGAAGTGGAACTGACTCAAAATTTAGGAATGATTAATGGAACGCGAGGAAACGAGATTTGTAACAGAGTTCGGTAACCTCATGCGTGCAATCAACGGGGTTAAAGAGACATTTCGAGTTTGCATCAAACGATCTCAATACGATGTTTTCCAAAATAGGGTTCAAGAACCTTAGATAGGGTTCAAGAACCTTGAAGGTCCGTAGATTTATATGACTAGTAAATAATGCGTTTTCTTCATAAAATACAATTTCATTAAAAATTCAAGACTTTTGGAAAACTAAGAAAACGTGAATTAAAAAGTATTAGGAAAGTACTTTACAATGCCTTAGGAGGTGATAAAATGCTAAGGGAAAATATGGTGAAGAGGTCTATAAATGCATTAAAAAAATGTGGAAAATACAAGGTATGGAAAATAATAAAAATCTAATAATGTTAACGTTTAATTGCTTTATAAAGTAAACTACATTTCTGACATATTACCTACAACGATTTCTTACAATTTTATATTCCATTAGTCTTAATTTATAACCATTTTCTATTCAGTGCAGCAAGATTAATGGGCATAGGGTTCAACGGTCTGATAACGCACGGGATAATTAGTTGGAAAAAGGGTAGAACATACCTTTAATCCAGAGAAGCAGAGGCGTCAACTTAAAAGAATACTAATAACACTTAAAAACTTATTACTATATAATTATAATATAATGAGCTGTTATAAATGACATGTCAACTGTAATTAATTACAAATATCCTGATCTTAATCGTGCCGTGACCTCCATTAATCTAAAGACCCTCTCCAAGTAACTTTACGGTGACAAATGTCTGCGCTAATGAGATAATTAGAGACACACCTGTCATAAACAGATTGCTCATTATCGGCTCTGACATGATGCACTCCATTCATTACTACTGGATGTGACATTGCGTTCATGATCTCCATTCCGATTAACATGAGTGCTTCGTAAATAAATGTAAACATAGCACCCCTACTCAGTCACTCCATCAACCCCAATGGCTCCTTGACACTTACTGTAACTCACTCCTCTAGCGATAGTCTGATGGTTGGTTATAAGATTTCTTTTTCTTTTCTCTTTATCAAAGATTCAGATCATGTTCGAGTGGGGAGGAGGAGGAAGAGGGGCTCTCCTCAACAAGGAAGGAAGAGTCATCACCCAAATTTTGATTATTTTTTATTTATATTCTTCTAGACTCGAATTGCCGCTTCTTGGGATCGAAGCCCAACACGACTGCCATCCTATTCGTGGGAGGCCTAGTTAATCTGGCTCAGTGCTATTTAATAATATTATACAATAAATTTCCCTTTCTACTATGGGCTTTCCTTGAATGTCATAATTAAAAACTGTTTTACTTTTCCAGACTTTCTCTATTCACCCTCTTTCTATGGCAGTTTACTTCAAATATCATCATTCTAGCTTTTCTTTCCTAACTCTCTCTCTCTCTCTCTCTTTCTCTCTGACCTCGTCTAGAAATAAATAATAATTTGATGTATCTTGGTATTAAATAAAAGGAGAATATACGAAATATTTCCAGATTCTGAACTCCAATTAACTCAGTTTCAGTGCAATTGACTTTTTTCGTTTTGACAATCTCCTTAAATATCAAAACATGGGAATTTAAAACTACCAATTACAGTTATAATCCTTGGAAGCAACATTTTTTAATGACGTCAACAATTCTGAGTGACTTACTTATCCCTCAAAAATCAGTTTTTCTGAGAGAGAGAGAGAGAGAGTACCATAGCACCAAGTACTTGTAACGAAAAACGATAAATCTATATGTGCATATTAAGCATTTTAACAATCAACTTATGAATCTGAGTTCAGGTCTTTTTAAATTAGACAGTTACCTTGTATATAAAACTGTATAGAAATACAATGTCACCATTTAGCAACAGCCTGTTAGTATAACAGGCTGTTGCTAAATGGTGACTAACTGCAGTTTCAGTTCTTAAGCACTTCTAAAGTATTCTTACTTGTTTTGTAGTACAATTTGTAATGATGGCTTGCTTGTTAATGGCTTTGATCTTTGTTTTGTGAAGTTTTCTTGTTTAAGAAGTGTAAGCAATGCACGGAAGCGCTTGGTACCTGGTCTTTCATTTTTCACATTTCATGGGGCTATGTATGTAGGCTACATATTTGTCACGTGCTTTTTGGTGACATATTGCTGATGTGCATACATATCAATAATAACTGGAAAATTAGATTACAAAGCTACGGAAATATAAACTAAAGGTTAAGTAATTTACAATGCCTTAGGTCTCAAAAGGGTATGGAAAAATAATTATGACTTAATGCTACGGAAAATACAGTAAAAGCGCTGTGAAAGTACGCTGAAGAATTTATGTCAATATGCATTAAACTGACACCGAAAAAAAATCTATTAAAATAGAGAAGCTTTCCTCAACCTGTACTGTGGAGTAATTAAAGTATCCTACTTAACTCACGTAATCGAATTCTGGAAAGATACTTTTGCTCATATATCGTTTTTAGCCCCACAGTTATATCGCACTACAAGGCATATAATTTACAAAAATTCGTTTACGTGTATTCTTCATTTATTCCTTAATATACTTTTCTGCGGAGGAAAAAAAAAGGAATTTTATCATCCATATGACTGCGGTTCGTCTGCAGTAAGTTTCGTCAAATGACACACCATTTCCGCGTTCTCTGTAGCGACACCATTTTAGAATGCATGAGGGTTTTTATTATGCATATTCGTGCACCGAGGCGGCCCACTGCGCAATGGGTGTATTTCCCATGAGCACAGACATTTTTTTACGTAATGACTTTGGGCTTGACATAACACTAACTAGTTAGTGAGAACGAGGCGTTCACTAGGGCTTCTGATTTATCAATGGAAGACATGCTCTATTATCTAGTGGTCACTAAAGAACGTCACAGTATAATCGGTAGGTAATTGTGAGATCTTAGTGCGATTATTGACTAAAAATATATCTTTCTTACCATGAACGTTAATATAGCATACTGTTTGCGTGTCTGCGATGTCAATGATAAAGCCAAAGGCCAAACAAGGAAATCTGAGTGAATTTTTGAGAGTAAACTGATGATGAAAATGAAAAGAGAAGAGCATTGGAATTCGAGGACGTAATAAGACCAATATAGGTAAACTAAGCTTCAAAACTATTACGTGCCCCAACATCATTTAAAACCAGTAGGTAAAGTTTGTCTTATATGCCGATCCAGCGCGAACAACTAAATGGATTTTTAAAAAAATATCTTTACCAATAAACCGACTTTAATTCTACTGAACCTAGTGACGCCAGTTCCATTTGCTCAGAAATCAAAACAATAATAATAATAATAATAATAATAATAATAATAATAATAATAATAATAATAATAATAATAATAATGAACTAAGGAAACTCTGTAACGAGGCTATAATATTGACAATCAAAAGCCACAGTAGTTTTAAAATATATTATTGTATAATGGTATAAATACAAGGAAAGTCTTTCGGAATCCATCCGCCTTGAACCAGTTTTTTTTCCCTTTTTTTGCGCTGTTGTAACGCTCCCTCCATTGTTTAACCATCAGTAGGACTGAAGAGGGATACGGAGCAGTATCCGAAAGTCTCTCCTTGTATTTTTACCATAGTACAATAATATATTTTAACACTACTGTGGTTTTTGAGTGTCAATAATAATAATAATAATAATAATAATAATAATAAAATAAAACCACCCAGTCAAACAGGATGACTGTGAGAGACAAAAATAATATCATTATTATTATTATTTTTTCTTTTGCTATATCACAGTCCTCTAATTCGACTGGGTGGTATTTATAGTGTGGGAATCCGGGTTGCATCCTGCCTCCTTAGGAGTCCATCACTTTTCTTACTATGTGTGCCGTTTCTATGATCACACTCTTCTGCATGAGTCCTGGAGCTACTTCAGCCTCTAGTTTTTCCAGATTCCTTTTCAGGGATCTTGGGATCGTACCCAGTGTTCCTATGATCATGGGTACAATTTCCACTGGCATATCCCATATCCTTCTTATTTCTATTTTCAGGTCTTGATACTTATCCATTTTTTCCCTTTCTTTAACTCTGGTGTCCCATGGTATTGCGACTTTCTTCTTGATTTTGTCAATCAATGTCACTTCTGGTCTATTTGCACGTATCACCCTATCTGTTCTGATACCATAGTCCCAGAGGATCTTTGTCTGATCGTTTTCTATCACTCCTTCAGGTTGGTGTTCGTACCACTTATTACTGCAAGGTAAGCTGGTGTTTCTTGCACAAGCTCCAGTGGAGGGCTTTTGCCACTGAATCATGCCTCTTTTTGTACTGGTTCTGTGCAAGTGCAGGACATTCGCTTGCTATGTGATTTATGGTTTCATTTTTCGTATTGCACTTCCTACATATGGGAGAAATGTTATTTCCATTTAACGTTCTTTAAACATATCTGGCTCTTAGGGCCTGATCTTGTGCCGCTGTTATCATTCCTTCAGTTTCCTTCTTGAGTTCTCCCCTCAGTAGCCATTGCCAATTGTCATCGCTGGCTAGTTCTTTAGTTATCTCATGTATTGTCTGTGCATTGGTTTGTTATACCATTCCTCTGTTCTGCTTGTCTTTCTCTTGTCTCTGTATATTTGTTGGTATTCGTCTACTTTTATCAGTCCTTCTCCCCATGCACTCTTGAGCCACTCGTCTTCACTGGTCTTCATATAGTGCCCCAGTGCTCTGTTCTCGATGTTGACGCAGTCCTCTATGCTTAGTAGTCCTCTCCCTCCTTCCTTTCGTGTTATGTATAGTCTGTCCGTATTTGCTCTTGGGTGTAGTGCTTTGTGTATTGTCATATGTTTCCTCGTTTTCTGGTCTATGCTGCGGAGTTCTGCCTTCGTCCATTCGACTATTCCTGAGCTGTATCTGATTACTGGCACTGCCCATGTGTTTATGGCTTTTATCATATTTCCGGTGTTGAGTTTTGACTTGAGTATCGCCTTGAGTCTCTGCATATATTCTTTCCTGATCGTGTCCTTCATTTCTTGATGTTTTATATCCCCTCCTTCCATTATTCCCAGGTATTTCTATCCCGTCTCATCTATGAGTTTGATGTTGTTCCCATCTGGTGGCTTTATCTCTTCAGTCTTTGTTACTTTAACTTTTTGTATGTTGACTAAGGCACATTTTTCTATCGCAAACTCCATCCTGATGTCCCCAGATACAATCCTTACAGTCTGGATTAGGGTATCTATTTCTTTGATGCTCTTACCATACAGCTTGATGTCGTCCATGAACATCAGATGGTAAATTCTACTGCCTCTTTTCTTGAGTTGGTACCCAGCATCCATCTTCTGCAGTACTTTTGTCATGGGAATCATAGCTACTACGAAGAGTAGTGGGGACAGTGAGTCACCCTGAAAGATCCCTCTCCTGATATTAACCTCTGCTAGTCTTATTCTAGAGCTTGTAAGTATTGTATTCCAGTTGCACATAGTATCTTTGAGGAAGCTGATGGTGTTTTCCTCTGCCCCATATATTTTCAGGCATTCTATTAGCCATGTGTGTGGTACCATGCCATGCTTAGGTTGGTTTTCCATCTACTACCGGTCTTCATTGCCATTTTGTCTATCAGGAGCTGGTCTTTTGTGCTCCTACACTTCCTTCTGCAGCCTTTCTGTTTGTATCCTCTAAGTAGTTGTATAGCCCTTCGCTGATGATACCTGTTAGTAACTTCCACATCATTGGTAGACAGGTGATAGGCCTGTAGATACTGGCTATATTTCCCTTACTCTTGTCTTTCTGGACTAAGGATGTTCTTCCTGTGGTCATCCATTTGGGCGCATGGTGATTTGTGATACAATGCTGGAGTTGTTTTGCTATTCTTGGGTGTAAGGCCTTGAAGTTTTTGAGCCAGTATCCATGGACTTCATGTTGCATGTTTGTTGTGTGATACCAGATAGCTCCAGATGTTTTCCCAGAGTCTCTTACTTGGTTCGGCTTCAGGAATTTCTGGGTGGTTGTCTTCCCCTCTTAGTAGCTATATAGTCTTTTCTGGTTGGTTCCGAATAGTTTGTTCTGTTGGTATCCCTTATTCCTGTTCATGTACCGTTGGATCTCATGTGCTTTGGCCTTAAGCCTCTGTTTTACATCTTCTATTGTGTTGTTTAGTCCCCTCTCCTGTACTTTGTATTTCTCGTTCAGTTCCTCCCTTGTTTTCTTGCTTCTTAGCCTTTTTTTCTGCCATCTCTTTCAGTTTACTCAAGTCAGATCTCATCACCATGATTTGCTTTTCCAGGCGCCTTTTCCAAGGCGGTTGCTGTTTTGGTTTCTGTTGGGTTGGTTGTGCTGGTGGTGCTGGTGTTCGTGTCCCCATCAGTTCTGCTACTAATCTTGCTCCTGCATATGCCAAGTTATTTGTTTCTGTGATATTGGTGGGGTGTATCTCATTATTTCATTGACTTCACTTGTTTTCTCCCTTAATTTCTTTGTGTTGTAGGCTTTCATGGAGGGGATCTTTGTTCTCTCTGTATCTGGCTTCATCCATTGTTTGATCTTTTCTACCCATTACGGTCCTGTCTGTTACTTCGTCGGTGTTTCTTTGCATGTCGTCGTTTGATACCTCATCATCCCTGTCGTCTTCTGTGGCATCGTCTCTCGGTTCGTCTTCTTGTAATTCGTTGACGTGTGCCATTTCCCTTTCCAATTCCTCTCTTTCTGTTGGGAAGAGCCAGTTCTTTTTCTTTATGTTCCTTACTTGGTCTGCCAGCCTCTGCTCCGTCAGGTTGCTTCTGATGTAGCATCTCCATATTTCCTTATTTTCTTCTCTTGTCCATTTCTCCCTCTGGTTTGCTTCAGTAGCTCCAGCCTCTGGTTGTTGGTTACTGTCGTAGTGGTGGTCAGTTGCTGGATGACGACCTCCAAGTACCTGACCGTCTTCCCCTTCAATTGGGTTGAATACCTGGCTGCCGGACGAAGCTCCTCTGTTGCCAGAGGTTCCATTTACGTCGTTGTCGTTTAATCCTTCATTTCTTTCCATCATTGCTGAGTTTTGCTATTTAACCCATAGCTGGACCCTACCTCATCAGGAATAGGTACTCATTTACAGCTGAGTAGACTGAGGAAATTATGGTAAGGATCCTTTCCCAAGGAATCAACGCAGAGGAGAGCGGTCACCCATCCAACGACTGACTAGCCCCAATGTTGCTTAGCCAGTCAATTGACGGCCTAACCCACTCTGCCACGGCGCCACATTATTATTATTATTATTATTATTATTATTATTATTATTATTATTATTATTATTATGTACAATAATGACAGGATAGGTGCCGTAGAATAGGTGAACATTTTCAATTCTCCAAATTATTTAAGGAATTACAAAGATTAACATCATTAAGTGAAAGAAGTAATCAAATTAACATTAACCAGTGTAAATTGCATCCGCTTCCATAAATACTAAATGAAAACCCACAATGTAAAACCTCTGAGAAACTCGTCTCTAATGGAAGAAAAATGTCTAGGAAGAGATAAACATACACACAAACATACATGCATACATACAAAAGTAACTTGTACTTTCACATACATACATAGTTAATCTCAAATAATATACAGAAATTTTAGTGAGAGGATCTCCTACACAGACAAATACACACACGCACACAAACACACATAATAAATATATATATATATATATATATATATATATATATATATATATATATATATATATATATATATATATATATATATATATATATATATAATATATACATATATATATATATATATATATTATATATATATATATATATATATATATATATATATAATATATATACTACACACATATATATATTTATGAGTGAGGGTCTTATGTACACCTGTGAATTTCCCCTTTACATTTTACTGCATGATTATGAAACAAACCATTAAAAATTTAAATGAATGAAATGAAACGCAAACCAGCCAAGAAATTTTAGGCAAAGCCCGGACTCTCCAATTATAAATCTAAGAAAAATAAAGATCCGATTGGTCATGCAATACACGAGAGGCCTTCGTTAAATTCTCGTTACTGAAGTACGTTTCTGAAATGCTGATGTAAACAGAGGATTTCCATTTCGGGATATGTTCCTCTCACGATATGTTGCTTCCGATTTGGGTTTACCACTCCAATTTAGTCTTTTAAATTGGATTCCGATGCGGATTTGGTCGGAATTTTTAAAAACTCAGTGGAAATGGGATGGGCAACTTTATGTTCCTTCGCCCCAGACACTAAAAATAAATAATTATATAAATAAATAAATACTCAAAAGGAAGGAAGAGCGACACTGTAATTTACATGGCACAATAACCATTTATTGAGGATTGGAATATGAAAGCATGGAAAGCCTTCCATAGCGTGGTAGTAGAGTGAATATAAATTCTATGAACACGAGGGAGTGCGTATATACGGCATCAGATGACCTGGTTCGTGTTACAGATTTCCCTGACAGAGCACTGCCCTTGAGATTAGGATTTTTTTCTCCGGTAGACCTAGACGTCTGGGATATAACTTTCATTATTTTCCTATAGTACCCTATTGTTAAGTTTCCTTATTCTCTTGTCCACTATCGCCATGCTACAGTATACTGGCTAGTTTACGTGAGTATTTTTCCTTATCCAACCGCCAAATTTATTGCTCTTCAGGAATTTATCTCACGTTACGACCAATATTTTCACGCTCTCGTATTTACTTTAAAGTTGGAGTCATGAAATATAACGGTCTGCGCATTATGATGTTTTCAATTTAAAATATAAGTATGCACACACGCAATCACACTTATACACATACACACATAATATATATATATATATATATATATATATATAGTATATATATATATATATATATATATATATATATATCTATATATATATATATATATTTATATATATATATATGTGTGTGTGTGTGTGTGTGTGTGTGTGTGCGTGCGTGTGTGTGTGTGTGTGTATTTGTGTATCTGTGCATACATGTCATAGTCCTCATTATCACAACACAGTTACCACATTTCCCTATAAATTGCTTTTTTTTCTCTTTCTTTTCTAATCTGTCCTCGACCGATTCATTTTCCTCTTCATTTCTATGTATCAATTTATCTGTTTGTTTGATTACCTGTCTAATTGTTACTAGCGTACTATTCTCTTTGCACGTTATTTGGTTTCCCTGGATGCACTATTCGAAACTATAGACATTGAATAATAATAACAATAATAATAATAATAAATAATCTCTTGAATACATTTGGGAAATTTGAATATTAAACCAACAAATGCCTTTTACCTTCCAAATTTCGTCACACACTTGGATAACATTATCTAAAAGCAAGAGTCTATAGAGTAGTTGAACATTGTTCGCCAGTTTAATAATAATAATAATAATAATAATAATAATAATAATAATAATAATAATAATAATAATAATACTCCAACTTATAGTACATACTATAACAACAACAACAACAAAAACAACATAAAGAAAACCCTAAACAAAAGTTAATCTAACGCTTCAACCTTTACTAAAGTTTCCAAACAGGTTGGATGTGAGCTATTCAGGCTCTTGAGTTCATCTCCTCGGATTAGGATCTCCCGAATCCTACTACACATCCAACAAACACACCCATCGAAGGGGGGGACGTTTCAGCGTGACCCAACACGTCCAAGGATTTGTCTTCCTTCGGGAGTATTTCCTATTTGCTAATGGAACAAAACACTTAACACTTGAGGTACTTGACCCAAAGACATTAGTACTTGATTTCTGTTGTACGCCGAATCTCTCTCTCTCTCTCTCTCTCTCTCTCTCTCTCTCTCTCTCTCTCTCTCTCTCTCTCCCCGAAATGTGCGTTATTTTCTTTCTTTTTGCTGGGAGCTGATCCACAAAATACAGTTTAACACCAGCAAAACAAATACGAACGAATACACTAACATGCTAAATTAATCTTCATTCATCTTCTATGTCAAATTAAAAGAAAGAAATAACTGAACCTTTCATCCCTCCCAGCAATTCTCTCTTTTTACCCTTTCGCCCTTCTCTAGAATTTGGCAAGAGAAATGGCACCATGAAACTGACGATATTCTTGGCGATATCTCTGTCGCATCTCAATTGCTGTGTCTTCGTGCAAGAGATCTTACCAAGCCTTTTAAGTGTGATGCATCGGTTGGACGGGTGAATTATGAGTCCCTTCACAAGACCTGCCGCAACTTCCTATCTCGTGTCACAAGGGAAGTGTATTTTATCGTCACAAAGTAGGGCATTCTACGGAGAACCGAGTCTCTCTCTCTCTCTCTCTCTCTCTCTCTCTCTCTCTCTCTCTCTCTCTCTCTCTCAGCTTTGATGTCGGAAGTAATTTTTAAAAAATGAACACTATAATACAAAAAGTGTTCGTTTTCTTTTCTGTTTCGAGCCACCTATTACTAAGGGTTTCATTAATTAGATTCAGTTTTCTAGGACTCTCTTTTTAGAGGTCATCTTTCTAGAGTTCATCTTTCCACTCCTGACGTAAGAAACGCAACTGCCAACGATAGATCGTCAGAAATATTTGCTGTCACGAGATACTAAAATGACAAAGAATGGCAGATATAAAGAACTTAGTAAGGAATTCATAAATAGGGCACATGGAAGGTCACTGACCCTAAATAGCCTTTTGTTTAATTTTCTTTTTTACAAACCTGAAGAAATTTGAGCGACGTGGAATTGATTCGTAATTCATGAATGATTAAGGCAACAAGAGCAATCAAAATTAACAATAAGAGTTCACTGACCTCTTTCGAGCAAACAACAGGGTCAAAGAAGCAGGTCCTGTTGATTTCTTTAACGGTCTCAGTTCGATGTTTGCAAAATGGGGTTCAAGAACCTTAAAGTTTCGCAGGAGTTTATTATCCATTAGTATTCATGCGATTGGTAAGTAATGCGTTTAATTTCATAAAGTGGAATTTCATTAGAAAAAATCAAGAGTTTTAGGATAGAGGGAAATATGAATTCAAAAGTATTAGGAAAGTACTTTACAATGCCTTAGACGTTCAAATGCTAACGATCAGTACGGTACGGTACAATTCTACGAATGTACACTAAAAAGCCGTGGAACGTATACTTCACTGGTAATAAAAATAAAAGAGATTTGTGAAGCTAAGGTTTTAATACTTCACAAATCGAATTACACTTTTGAATAGTTTAGTTGTACACATATTTACAATCTAATATTCCATTAATATTAATTTATAGCCATTTTATATTCAGTGCAAGATTAATGGGCATACTTTTCAACTGTCCAACAATGCACGGGATAGGGAGAGGTGGGGGGGGGGGGGGTTATAAAACACCCTTGAATTCGAATTCTACAAAACATGAAATTTCAACTATAAAGAATACCTATAATCTTCAAAAATGGATATCTATATAGTTTTATGAGCTGCTCCAAATTATATGTAAACTTTGTAATGAATTACTATAACTACTGATCTTTTCCATGCCGTGACGTTCATAATCTACAAACCCTAAACAGGAAACCTTACAGTGACAGGTAACTGAGCTAATGAGACACAAAGAGACAGACTCGTCATTAATTGCCTGCTTATTGCTGGATTTCCCCCGTATGGGGGTAGTGCTGTCAGTGTGCCTCACGCAGAACACTTTGGGCATTGCATTGCTTAAGGTTCTTTGCAGCGTTCCTCCAACCTCTTTCAATCCTTTTTCTGTACCTCCGTTCCTATTTTCATTCTTTCTGACTTTCCACCCCCTCGAACAATTGTTTCACAGTGCAACTGCGCGGGTTTCCTCCTATTACGCCTTTCAGACCTTCTTAATGTCCATTTCCGCTTCAGCGCTGAATGACCTCGTAGGTCCCAGCGTCTCGCTTTTGACCCAAATTCTATAATCCAATCCAATCCTTATTGCCGGGTTTCACAAAAAGCAATCCA
>NC_087203.1:75037404-75062404 GCF_015104395.2 Macrobrachium nipponense | reverse complement strand
ATAAGTATTATACCACCGACAACGAAATTATGAGTGGAACATTGGTGATTGTAGATTAACTGACCCAAGAAGCAGCTAAGGCATTGAAAAACGCGCTTTCAATCACACGAAACCCTGATTATTCAATAATTTGTCCCCAAAATTAAATGGACAAGAACACACTGCGAGACGTTAAAAGAAAGAAAGAAAAAAAAAACAGACATATAGTAAGAAACCAGGACCGACGCGGAACAACATCAACTGTAACTGTAACAGAGAAATAAATGGGATTTGCAACCAGAATATAAGGGCTCTGCAGCTGTCAAGTAAATGTGCTTTGTAACAAATAAATGGGTTCTATAACTGATAAATCGATATGCATTGCACTCAAAATAAACAGAAAAGATGAGATAATGAAAATGCTGAAGTAGGGGAAAAAAAAAAAAGCTGTAACACTCACCATCAGCCGGGGAAAGCGACGGCTGTCCTCCAGAACAATTTTTCAATGAGATCCTTGATAGTCTTGCACACATGCCTTTAGAATTTACACACCTAAGGCAGCGAGGCTCGAAAACCAACGCAGCACATGATACTTTTGCACAGTAATCCACGGCTGATGTTCTACCGACACTGCTACATATAATCGAGTCCAACACAGGTGAATCGAGGGCTATAAGAGAGAAAAGAGATTAATTTTGACAGCCAATTTTACTACGTGATTCTTACATCTAATGGGGCTGATTAGTACCATATATTCATTTTATTTTCAATCTTTATTACCCCTAAAATATTTCGTTAAAAGTTTTTTTCCATATAAGAAAACAATGATTTTTTTGTTAAGACAAATTTCGCTATATTCTGAGGTTATAACTTCTTGCTACCCAGAGAAAAATATATTGTTTATCTACAATTCTAAACCAGACAACAGCTTCGTTTTGATAAATATGACAAAGGATATGAAACAGCCAGTTAAGTCCCCTTAAAATGTGTGTACAATCGCTGACCTATAAACTGACCGGTGATCAACTTGCATTTACCAAGCGCAAACTAGTATGCATTTTTATTAACTTATTTTTTAATGAGGCAGCGAATTATTTTATTATTTATATTTTTCTCGCATTTATTAAAGAAAAATAAACCTACTGCAGAGACTAGTACTTGTGTACTATATATTCAAGACATCAACACTTGCAGCAGACCCTGAAGAGGTTGGATGCAAGCGGCAATAATCAAAACCTACCACTTAAATTTTACGCTCTAGAATCTTTCGCCACTAATCAGGCTTTTAATTTTTCTCTTTTCTTCCGATGAATGCTTGCATATATATATATATATATATATATATATATATATATATATATATATATATATATATATATATATATATATATATATATATATATATATATATATATATATATATATATATTATATGACGATAAAATGTCTTTAATCCCTCTGACACTTTTTCAACAGAGGATTATATTCGTCAGTTTAGGGATTTTGATACCTAATTTGTGTTATTTGAGAAGAAAATGTCAGAGCCTGAACTGATTATATAGAAAATGTAGAGATTCGCATCAATTTCAACAGCCTGATCGTTAGTAACTCCATTGGGAACAATAAATTACAATAAAAATCACAAGAGATTAGCTTATGACGATGAGAAGATAAACCAAAAACGTGCTAAAACAATATAACAGACACACACCAGCAGCAGAGAACGAACATTCTAGTAACCAACGACGGCCGTAATCAAAGAAATGACACGGAATAAAATTCAATATCATTCTTGGCATTATTGCAGCAAATGCCTCCTCCCACAGCTGCCCAAGATGAAACATTCTCAGACACTACCGTTATTTGCATCATATCATCTTCATATCTCCCCATCCCATAATAACACCCTCCTTAACCCTACCCCCGCTTCTAACCTCATGTAACTGATTATGTGTTTATTCGATTATTCTGTTTGACTGTCGTTGTGTCTGTCTGTTGGCTACTTTGTTTGAAATTTCCTCGAATGTTCCGGATTGATTTTAATGAAATTTTGGGAACAGGTGGACTACAAGATAAGGAAGAGCTGATTAGATTTTGAGATGGATCCGTACCTTGGGAGCGAATACAGACCTACATGCATATCAAAGATTTAAAGCTGATCCAGATCTGAATGTGGATCCAGATCTGGATGTTGATCCAGGAATTGATATGGACCTTGACCGACATGCAGACCAAGCATTTACGAATGATCGAAGCTTGGATGCAGATCCAAAATTAAGATGGATCCAGACCTGAATATAAGGCCAGGATTTAAGATGGGATGGGATTACGTGCGGATCTAGCATTTACGATGAAAGTCGAATTGGATGAGGATCCAGAATTTAAGATGGAACTGGAGCTGGATGAAGATCCAGAAATGAACATAGAGCTGGACCTGGATGAGGATCCAGGCTTTAGGAGGGATGCAATCTTGGATGAAGCTACAGTTTAAGATGTACGTGTAAACCTACGTAGAGGCGAAATCCGGATTTAACGTGATTGTCAACTTATTTGTGGATCCAGAATTTAATATGGATCATGATCCAGAAGCCATTCCAAGGTTTAATATGGATCCAGACACAGGTGCTGGGCAACGATTATGTTTCCACAACTGTAAGAGTTATGAATTTCATATACATTTTCAGTTGTCACTTTTTAATCAGTGAATGAGGGTAGTTCAGCGGCGCACACGGCACTTGTTTCCCTGAAGAGGGAAGAAGTTAATGTTTTATTTAATAAAACTGTAGAGTTTTGTCTCTTTCTTTTCCTCTCTCTATCTATCAATTGCGAACACCATTCGTTAGAAAAAAAGAGTAGTTATGTTGATGCATATTTCAGCGCGATTAAGCAACACAAATTCTTGTTGGACGGCTAGTTCTGTTAACTACCTCCTGTTTACCTGACAAACTTCTTAGAACATTTTGCCAATGGAATGACCGGCACAGAAACTCGGGTAATCGTGTTTACTACCGTGATGAGTTTTCCCTTGGCACATCCCTTTGGACATTTCATAAGCTCATTAGGAAAAGGTGGCCATGGAAAAGTTAGCTAAAAGATAATCGTATGCGAGAGACACAAGAAAGACGTCACGGGCAAACTACTCTGAAACGACTTTACTGATTTCGTTGGAAACAGAAAAACAACCTCTTTATTCAGCTAATTTTCCTCAGTCCAGAATCCCAGTCTGAATGAAAGTAATCAGCATCAAAAGCTGACAAAGATCACCACTAGTGTGACACAATATTATCATTGTGAAGTCAGAAAAATAATATTAACATAAAAGGAAAACCAAAATATTAGTAAGTATGTTACGCATACTTTCATTTCCTTACTATTTGACGTGATAGATAACAACATCAATAGCAAAGGATTTACTTGAAAGAGAAATAAAAATATCCACACAATAAAGAAATATTCATATAAGTACATACATAACCAAAGCAGTTAACTATGGCCATTGTACACTTTTATAAAATGAAATTTTGATACAAAGAGGGAAAGAATCGTTACAAAGCTTGTGCTATAGAAAACACAATGAAAACAAACGAAGAAAAACCACAGCAAAAACGATTTCAGATCATCAAAATTCATCCACCACCATCTCTCAATATCCGCAGCCACCTGATTCATCTTCCGAATGGAGACAGTTTCTCGAAAGACTCTTGAGCTAAACTGCCAATACTCTCCTTCCCATTGAAATCGGTCATCTGGGCAAAGGGAGCCACCCACCACCTCCTCTGTACTGCAAGAGCCACTTTTTCAAGGGTGCAAGAGCCATATCCTCACGGCTACCTCTTCCAGGCTCCTTTCACTGAAGAGGGAAAAGGGGGGTTTAAGGACGTTCATTTTTTTTTTCTACTTTCAATTCACATTATCTTATCAGTTATTCGCGCTTACTTTATTATAATAATCTATCAATTGTACCAGTGCTTAGATTTCTATATTATCCTTAAATTTCACATCATGCATAGATGGTAAGCTGTTCTTTATTGCTAAATACTTCATTCACAGTATGATTTCCAGCAATGTTTCTCTGACCTTTGCCCCTCGTTTATAATAATTTCGAAGGTCTTCATATGTATCCTTTGCATAAATAATATCATATTTTTTCCTCAGTGTTTATCATTTCCTTTACCTTTGTGGTTTCTGTCTTATTTAGCATTAGTACTGTTCTTAATTTTTTTCAGGTGATTTACAAATATTTACTTCTAATTGTTTTGTCTAAAAAATTAATTTATCTATATCTGATATTACTTCAAGAGTAATGAGTTAACAACTCCATATTTCTTAATGCTGAATACATTTAATCATGGAAAATAAAAGATTTTGACATTCAAATGATTTAGTCACCATCAGAGAAACTCTACTGTTGGGTAGGCAAGAGTGGTATGATTTGAACATTAGTGGCAAATGGAGGCTTAATACTCGAATCCTCTTCAATGCATAATTCAGTCTTTATATATTTCTATCACTGAAAAACATTCGTTTGCGTCTTTTATTTATTTATTTATTATTTTTTTTTTTTTTTGGGGGGGTGGAATAATTCTGTCATTGCTTTTGTTTCCAGAAGCGACATTCATTTGTATCAAGCTATATATGTTATTTATGCATAGGAAAGTTATCATCCAAAGGCGTGTTTACAAGTGTTGTTTACGCATCGGTCATGGGTGTATTCATAATTTCTTCTCTCGACAAGAGTTGTGTTAGAATGTATTGTTATGCATTACTTATTTGTTGAAACAAGCTTTAATCAGTTAAACGTTGTAAGGCGTTTTTGGAATGCTTGTTAATACACCAACGAACAAAGTTGTGTGATATATGTGCAATGCCACCTTCCAAGTTTAAAAGATTCATTTATCCGTTACAGGGTATTTGAATAGGTTAAAATTTTAAGCTTCTAAATACACGTTCTCATGTGGTTTTCATATTTCCAAAGAGCGTTTGATGCATCGAAAGTTGTGCTACAACACGCCAAATGACAACCGAAGACATGTTTACATGATTGTTGTGAATGATTACGTCAAAATGCTTGTTCTTCTGGATTGTTAAAGTGTATATATATACATATAGTATATGTATATACATATATGCATACATATATATAATATACATCAGAATAGGGTGACAAGAAGATAGCTGGTTATCCAAGGTGACATTTATTAGCCGACGCGTTTCGCAAGAACATCGTTACATCTTCAAGGCTAAAAGAAAAAACAAACAGATTGAAAATACATGGAATAAAAATAATGACTATAGGAGTCTTAACAAACTAAAAATATACAATAAAACAAGACAATTCCAACTAAGCACCTGCTATACTAGAAGTTGAAAACAGAATGACGTGGAAAGGAAAGGAAAGCGGCGAAGAAAACATTTCAAGACAGGTACTACAATTGGACGGAGGCGGCGTGTGAGTTCGATTTGGGAACCAGATGCTTAATAAATAATTATTTTACAATAGGTACTTCGTGTAAACAGCTAGTTTGGCCCAAAACAGAGAAGTCAGTATAAATGATATTCGTAACGACTCGACATCAAAACTGGTCATATCTAGACCAGTCCTGACACAAAATATGAGATTTAAACTTTTCAGAATTGGTGGAGGAGGGGTTTCAAGACATCACTATCACCAAATTGGGTGGGGTGGGAAAGGGGTGACGTAAAAATAACTTAAAACGACAGATATTAGTTTTCGGGGTCACAGAGATGAATGGTGACACTCCCAATGACCTTTATGTCCAAGTTCAGTCCCATAGGAATGGAGGGGGTGGGGGTCGTGTTGGGAAGGGGTGAAAGATAAAATCTCAAAAATGACAGATATTATAATATACTATTGTAGATTCACATCAGCTGTGCATCTGATGTCTAGACAATTCCCTTGCGACACTCCTGATTGGCTGTTGATAAGCCAATCATAGGGCTGGAAACTCTCTGGGCCGTATTTTTACACTGACATCTTCGACGTAGCTCGTGGCAGCTGAAATGGTATTATTGTGTCGCGAAGAAGGTCTCTGTGACGAAGATGAAGATGAAGGGAGGTTGAAAATTATTGAAACGAAGAGTTAGCCTTTATCACCTCTTCGCTAACCTCTTCGTATATTTTCTGTAAAATTAAACGAGAACTGCATAACTAATGTAAGTATTGGAACGTATAACACATGCCAGATATTTTAGTAGTCCATTTTTTTCAGTACTTCAAAGCATATATGGTCTTATTTACATTCTTGTAAAAGACTGTGTTTGTTCTTAAAAGACCTCACGTTCCCAAGTTCCTGGCTGGCGGGTGTGTATGAACTTCACAGCTGTAACAGAATCGTCTTTCACCTCCTCTCGGATTATATTATAATCAGCACAACGTATTTTTAGTTCGGCAAAATAACCATCGCAAAATAAAGAGAATGAAAAGAACCACAGATTGACGAACTTTTCTAAACTATTTCCAACCAATCAGCTTCAAGGAATGGTCGTGACGTAATCAAGGCAGGCTTCACTGTAAAGCCAGCTGGATGCTGTAGTAATTGTATTAATGTACAAAACAATTTTGTAAGTGATAAAGTTTATATATATTATAGGCATATAGTGGTATAGAAGTAGAGCAGCCGTCTTCCGATCCGAATGAAATGTTTGTTTACCACCTCTGGCGTACCAACCGTCCCATACAGTTCCTCTTTGTGAAAGCGCTTCCCCTATGTTTTTATAATATCGCTCCATGGAGGGAGTTCACGAGCAGGTTCTTCATTGAACATCGAAGGTGGTAGTTTAAAAATACGGCCCTCAGACTCAGTCTCGTTCGAGAGTTCACATGGGCAGGATGTATGTTCTGACCTCTTTCAAAAATGATAATTTTTATTACACCTCAGTTTTACCTCCAGAAAAGGAGTGTTTCCGAATTTCATCATTAAACATCTTCAAGCCAATGATTTAAGGATTATAATGATATAAGAATTATGAAGAAAATCGTAATATATAATAAAAAGGAATAATGAGAGGGATATAGGAGGAATGATTGTAGGAATAAATGAATTCCCTCCATAAGGTATCAATATCTAAGTAAGGATTTTTTTCATATAGAGATTTCCACTACAGGATATGAAAGGGCGATGGTCATAATGATAGTGACGATAATGAAGTCTTAATATTCTTTTTCCCCCATAAGACGTCTTCTATCAGGGCCTCGTGATCATGATGATGAAGTCATAGAGTGATCACGTGAGCAACACTTGACTACACAAAGATAAGAGATATTCTTAATCTTTTACTTGTTATTTTCATTTTGATAGCCCTACCTATAATTTTTGGAAGCATTGTCTTCCATTACATTTAAGCTACGAAACTGTATGAAACACAAGATGATAAATGAAGAATGTACTGGGATTTCATGTAAGGAATGAAAGAATATACTTTATGTTAAGAATTCCATGTTTCACCATAAATATTTTAGCATTAAGTTTACTTAAGTACATAATTCCTATATCATTATAATCCTTAAATCATTGGCTTGAAGACATTAAGTGATGAAATTCGGAAACACTACTTTTCTGCAGGTAAAACTGATGTGTAATGAAAGCTATAATTTTTTAAAGCAAGGTCGGAACATACATCCTGCCTCTGTGAACTCTCAAGCGAGACTGGGAGTTTCCAGCCCTGCGATTGGCTTATCAACAGCCAATCAGGAGCGTCGTAAGGGACAGGCCTAGACATCAGATGCACGGCTGAAGTGAATCTACTATAAGTGTCTAATCCATATTTTTCAAGGACGCTGAGATGAGTAGTGACACTCCCGATGCCTCTCAAGTTCAAGTTCAGCCCAGATAGGAATGGGGGGTGAGAAGGGCTGAATATAAAATGTCCAACATGCTGGGCAATGTAACTGAATGCAACTATCTTAACAGGAGAGAGAGAGAGAGAGAGAGAGAGAGAGAGAGAGAGAGAGAGAGTTTATCAGTTGTCATTTCATTATCCCATGCGGAATCCCCGATTATGTAAATTGGAAGTTTTTCCATTGATAAACCTCAATTGTGCATTCTTCTCTTCTAGGGAAAATTGCTCTTCTTTAGTGCACTTTCATGCCCAAAGAAATCTGCCTATTTACAATATACATATATATGATAATTTCCCAAATTATGTAAATTCAAACTGAGATAGAATTACGTTCATCAGTGACAAAATACTTTTCAAAATGTTTGCGGCGTTAAAATCTATAATGTTTTCTATCGGGTATTCTTTTCTTTCCTAATATATAGAAAAGACTCTAGGCATCCAGAATCTAATGCATCTCAAAATTAAATCAAGTTTTCCTTGGCCCTTGGTTCATATTTCCATAAAATCTGAGAGAAATCCATTGCAAGTTTTTCGAGATATTTTTAAGACTAACAAAAAAACGGACAAATAATGAAATAAAAAAAAAAACTCCTAACCTTAAAAATATCCAATTAGGAAGAAGGATATCGAAGGAGAGGAAATAACAGCCAACCACCCGGCCGAAAAAGTAGGGACTCCGTTTCTCACACTCCTGACAAAAAAGGGGATTCTTCATTTGATGGATTCAAAGGAGAGGGAAGCCACACTCTTCTATTGTCAAGAGGGAAGTCTTTCATTGATGCCGCTTACCTGATGCACCAAGGATTCCGACAAAAAGCTGGCTCTTGTTGGATTCCCCACCACTTGGCGCACAGCACAACACCCGGAAGAAGTCGATATGACTTTGTAGCCATTTTTTTTATCTCTCTCTCTCTTTACGAAGTCTGGTGTCTCTTTTGGAAGCTCAAGGCTTTTGGAGGATATAACGCTTACATAAAAAAGATATTTTCTAACATGCTTCCATAAATTGTTTCCTACAAGACATTGGTCTCTCCTAAATATTATGGAAAAGTGACATACTTAGGATTTGGTTCCTATTTACAGATCTAAAATTTCTGGATGATATAAACTCCAAATATAATTATCCGATGTTTACTGAATTGTATTAGCACTTAATTCACAAATCAAAGTGTAACCTAGTCAGGAAGGGGAAAAAATTATTAACTTTTCTAACCTTGGGAATGGATATCTTTTATCTTCTCTTATGCTAGGAATCAATATCCTATATGAAACGAAATTATTTCTACAGGTGTCTGTACTGAAATGAACACAGCGCAGAAGGAATTCCAAAGTACATTTGTGAGAGGCAATCCAAGAAATAAATTTTCCAACAAGTAACTGTGAGAAATATACAATAACTCAAGGGTGTTACGAAGCCATCTGAGAGTCAGAAGGCAGGACTCATTAACGAAAGAGAATTAACATTATTGCACGTATTTTATTGTTTTTTATTTCCTCCTACTGTTTTCATTCTTTCGAATGGATAAATCCCAGTTTCCTCAATACTAATCCAAAACAAATAAGCTTGAGTCCTGTCAGGGACAGATTACTTATAGATATTTCCAAATGGGTTTCAATTGTCATGGTATAATGATAATAAACTGATTAAGAAGTTCGTATTTCTATCTTAATATTTGTGAACATACAAAAATCAATTTACGTGTATACACACACACACACACACACACACACACACACACACACACATATATATATATACTATATATATATATATATATATATATATATATATATATATATATATACATACAGACATATATATATATATATATATATATATAGTATATATATATATATATATATATATATACACACACTATTTATATATATATATATATATATCTATATATATATATATATATATGTATATATATGTATATGTATATATATATATATATATATATATATATATATATATATATATATATATATATATATATATATAGTTATGCCAGCCTTCTCGACCGGCACAAAATGTCTACAACATTAACGCTTCACACTTTGGTGTTCGCAAACAAGTTAAGCTCAACATTATGAAATAACCGATTGAAAATACTTGTGCAGATATTAATTATGGGGGAGAAACAAATACCTAGAAAAAATTATGATCTATCAAAAAATTTTAAAGATAGAAATAATGCCAGAACCGCTGAAAATATAAAATAATAATTAAACCAAGTATCCTTGAAAAACTAAACAATATACCTGAAACAAAACACTTACACCTTTAATTAATGAAAGAAAGCAAAAGATTCATATCCAAAGGTAGGGAGCCTCGAAACTCAAAGGATTAAGGAAAAGAGGGTGAATATCATAACAAAGTACAGACTAATTAAGTTCTATCTGTGGCCACTTCTAACTCTTCTTCTCCAGGGACTCCTTCAAGGATCAACAATGCACGGCTCCACTAAAGACATCACAGAAGGCTGAATGAATGGGACGTCTCCTTCAACACTGCTGCACCCACGAAACAGACACACTAATCGTATAATGAGGCTTTAAAGAAAAAGCTTTCGTTGCCTCCTCTAAGCGATGTCCCTCGGGCTGTTACAAGGCCGAGGACGAAGCGGAAGGAATAAAACCGCAGAAAATTCCAACGTCCGAAGTACCTGACTGGAGAATGTCAAAGTGAAGGGCAGCTGTCAAAATAAATTCTCCAATCTTCAAGTAATCCAACAGCGGTAACACAACTGTATTGGAGCCAGGAATACACTGCCTTCTCGGAGCCTTGCACCTACATAAATCATCTCGGTATCTACCAAGGACTAACAAATACCACCAACCAAAGGAGCGAAATTATAATAATAATAATACCTAAGCCGTTGAGGAGTGAAAATATTACTTAGACAGTTCCAGTTAATGGCAAACTAAACTTAATACAAAAATGATACATTTTCCAAGCAAACAGATGAGACATAAATGCAATTATATATATATATATATATATATATATATATATATATATATATATATATATATATATATATATCCTAATCCTGATATATCTGAACTACTACTTCCAAATTATACTCAAATTACTGACATTACATGTATTTCAATTAAGCTGGTCTAGTACTGTCGCTTCCTATTTTGTGATGAACTGATCCTTTCATCAAGTCCCTAATTGGAAACACGATTAATTTAAATTGCATTCACTCTATACTGTAATTTCGCTAGATCTGTTATACATCAAAGTTTAAAGTTAGTTGTAGAATTTCAAATGTCTAGCCCATTAATCCATTATGCAAAGGAAATAAATCACAATAAATTTTTTTCTATGAGTTCCAATCTCTCTCTCTCTCTCTCTCTCTCTCTCTCTCTCTCTCTCTCTCTCTCTCTCTCTCTCTCTCTTTCGGAAAATTATTACTCATTATACAATATTTCTTCAAGATGAAACTGAATTGCCCATTATTAAAAAATTGAAAACCAACTTTTTGTATTATAATATATCACTCTTCCTATAAGTCAAGAATTGTAACTGTTTTCTCGCCTTGTACTCCCTCAATCTTTAAACACATGGTTATACTTGAAACTTATTTATGATAACATTCCAGGATGAAAAGACCCCACCCTCTGGCCAAAAAGATTAAGTTTCAAACTTGATCAAAGGGCTTGGGAGTCTGTTGTGAGTGGCAACAGCTCACAGCTTTACTCTCTCGGTATCTTACCTGGTTGGAGAAAACTCTTGCGTGCTGATGTTATCTGTGTAAGTCGAATCTCTGGGCCAATGTACACGGCTATATGCCCTCAAAATGACCTGCCCCCTGCCTCTGTTGCTCATAGGTGACCTCTAAATATTTTACCCAACTTCAATAGGTCTCAAATGCCAGCATAGTGAAGGAGAACCAACGTTTGTAACTCTGCAAAATGTTAGAAACAAACACAGATGCCAATGACGAGTCAAGAGCAAGAGGAAAGAAGGAAGAGGACGGAGGGAGAATAACAACCAGAAGGGCAAAACACAAACAAAACTAAATTTGTTATCTCTAAAGTTTAATTGGATCGAAGGGTCCAGGTGCATTCGCTGGAGCTTTACGTGGGAAATTCACCCTGCACACTTTTACGGGATTTTTTTTTCCGCTGCAGAGACAGGGACGGGAAACTCCGCTCGAAGAGGCAGTGCATAAAGTAGGCTGAAGGTCAAGGACTCCCTGGCCATGTAAGTCGCGTTGATGTAGTATAATGCATTAATATATTTCGTAAAGAATCTAACAAATATTTTTGAACTTCTCAAATTTGTTTTTTGTATGGAACTTAAATATCAATCATTCAAAATGTATTGAAGACTGCGAACACCAAGAATACATGGTAAAACTTCACAAGCTACAGTAACGACATTAGCCCTTGTAGTTAGTATATGAATTTTTATAAAAAGAAATGATTTTCCAAATAAACGAGTTTTCACCAAATAATATCAATTATAAACCTTTGTGTGAATTCATGTTTTACCATAGGGGATGACTGTACTGAACAAGCCATGATTTCTAATCAGTTTAATACTTTGCTCTAGTAGTACGTTTGTATTCAGCACCAAGAGAGTGAGGGTTACCAATGAGACAAAGAACTTCGTGTTGTCTCATTAAAAACATGGACGACAAATATAAATAGCTTAATTTTACACATATAGGCACAGATACAATAAGTGAAGCAATAAATGACATACCCTGATAAGGCGATGCTCAACAAAGGGTGAAAATGATTATTACATATTATTTAGTCATTCTCTGTCATAAAGAAAATAAAAGTATTTCACTTGTTTCATAATCTTAATATGTTTAACAGATTTTCGTCATAGGGTTACCGATAGAAATCAGCAGAGAAGGCGAAATTTGGAATACATCATCATTAACCTACGGGGATATCATGAAAGTCAGACCACGGAGATTACATAATACTGTTTCGCCTCAGACCTTGAAGGCTCGCATGCTAACAAATTACTAAGAGCGACCGCTGTTTGTTTGAACATCTTCTGTTAACAACAGCTGATAGAGATGAATAATTATCGCTGAGAAGCGAGAGAGAGAGAGAGAGAGAGAGAGAGAGAGAGAGAGAGAGAGAGAGAGAGAGAGAGAGAGACGTAGATGATCAGCGTTTTCAATAATAAAAAAAATATGACACTATTCAGAATTAAAAATGAGAAGCCCTCGACGAAATCAACACTGGGTTTTAACCACTCGTCAAGTTGTTCTCTCTCTCTCTCTCTCTCTCTCTCTCTCTCTCTCTCTCTCCTCTCTCTCTCTCTCTCTCTCTCTCTCTCTCTCTCTCTCTCTCTCTCTCTCTCTGAATGATTAAGGCAACACGAGAAAATGAAATTTATAAGAGAGTTCAGTGACCTCATCTGAGCAATAGAAAGGGTTAAAGGTGCATTTCGAGGTTGCATTAAACGATCTCAATCAGATGTTTTCCAGTACAATGGGGTTTTTAAGAATCTTGAAGGTTCGCAGTATTTATAAAACTAGTAAATAATGCGTTTTCGGCATAAAATAAAAGAAGAATACATTAATTAAAAACTATTAGGAAAGTACATTAAAATTCCCTGGAAGGTGTTAAAATGCTAAGGAAAAATATGGTGAAAAAAATCTACGAAAATAAATTACAAAAACCTTGAAGAGTGAATAGAAAAACATTGAAAATATAAAAAATTTAACTATGACATTTTTGACACATTGCCCATAACGATTTCCGCCAATTCAATTTCCATTAATCTTAAATTATAACTGGTTTCTATTCAGTGTAAGATTAATGGGCATTTGGTTCAACAGTCTCATAATGCAGGGGATAATTAGTGGGGAAAAACGTAGAATACTCCTGAATTATGGAAGAGCAGAAGCTTCAACTGTAGGGAATACTAAAACCACTAAAAAACGAATTACTATATAATAGAAGAAGCTATCGTAAATGATGTGTAATAATTAATATCTCTGATCTTATCCATGCCGTGACCTTCAATAATCAAGGACCCTCTCCAGGTAACTTTGCAGTGACAAATGTCTGTGCTAATTGAAACAATAAGACACATCAGTCATAAACAGATTGGTCATTATCCAGCCTTCCCTACCCAATCACTTCATCCACCCCAATGGTCCCTTGACACTTATAGTAACCCATTTCCTCGAGTGATAGAGTCTGATGGTTGGTTATATGATTTATTTTTTCTTCATTGGTATCTAGATCATGTTTGAGTGGGAAGGGGGATAGGTTCCCCTCTCCAAGGGAAGAAGTATCATCACCCGAATTTTGATTACTTTTATTTTGTATCTTTTAAACACAATTTTGAGTTCCTTTGAATCGAAGCCCAGTGCGACTACGAACATATCCACGGGAGGCCTAGTTAATCTATCTCAGTACTGTTTATGTCATGCAGACCCCTTGGAGTTTTTAGAACTTTTCAATGGTCTGGTTCCATCCATAAAGTTCAAATTGGAAATAGAACAGAATAAAACCCTACCATTTCTTGACAAAGTCGTTATAGAACAGAATAAAACCCTACCATTTCTTGACAAAGTCGTTATGAGAACCGACAACGGATATAAATTTAAAGTTTACCGGAAACCATCAACAGTGATTGCTTTCATTCATAATTTTTCCAGCCATCACCCCAAAATAAAAAGAACAGTCTTCTCAGGGATGTTTTTACGAGCATATAGAATTTGTGACCCTGAATTCTTAGAAAAAGAAATTCAGAATATCTATGAAGTTTCAAGGGAATTATGTTACCGAGAGTATTTTATTGATAGTTGCCTCCAAAGTGCCAAAAATCATTTTATTGTCACAAAAGATCAAGTAATTTTGAAATTGAAAATATTCTAGTTTTCCCATACCGCTGTCAATTTTTATCAATTGTACGTAGCCTGAAATGTCTGAAAATAAATGTTTTTAGCAATAATTCATCGGTTAGGCATGCATTGTTTTGTAATAAACCAGTAATGCCAAAAGGAGGGGTGTACAAATTAACTGCTCTATTTGTAATTTATCTTATATTGGACAATCTGGTAAGGATTGATTGATTGATTGTGAGTTTTCTGGCGTCACAACTACCAGGGTCACCGACGCCGAATCTGGTAAGGAGCTAAGTAAGAGAGTTACATAGCATAAATATAATGTACGGGTTGGAAACAGTTCAAGTGCCATTTTTAGCCACGTGAGAGACTTTGAACACCCTACAGACTGGAATTCAGCTAGAGTCGTTTTTAGAAGTTCATCAATGCATGACAGATTGTTAGTTGAAGGATGACCCGTTAGTTCTTTTAGTAACATGAATATAAGCGA
This sequence comes from Macrobrachium nipponense, assembly GCF_015104395.2. Classification (NCBI taxonomy): domain Eukaryota; kingdom Metazoa; phylum Arthropoda; class Malacostraca; order Decapoda; family Palaemonidae; genus Macrobrachium; species Macrobrachium nipponense. Next base: position 75,047,236 of record NC_087203.1, on the reverse strand, counting down.
TGGCCTTTTTAAGCTTTATTCATGATGATTTAAAAGTTAAACGAGTTGTTAGATATTTTACAAACAGTTTTGTACTGTGATTTGTAGTAACTGCACATTTCCGCTAAGTACGTTTTGTTTTGAACAATGTTTACTTGCATGCTTAAGTAGGATGTTATCTTGTTTCACTGATATTTGTGACCTCACGTTGCTTTCTTGTGTAAGTTGTTTTCTTAAAATTGTTTAGTACCCTGAAGATGACTTTGGAGTTAAAAGTTGAAAGTCTTGGTACCTCCTTCTTTCATTTCCAAGTGAGGATCTCTTTATATATATATATATATATATATATATATATATATATATATATATATATATATATATATATATATATTACACACACACACACACACCACACACACACACACACACACACACACACACACACACACACATATATATATATATATATATATATATATATATATATATATATATATATATATATATGTATGTGTGCGAGTGTGTATATATGTGTGTGTACGTGTGGAATTGAACATATGGGAGTGGGTTTCACAGAAATAAATTTCTGATTCACACGGGACGAACCCTGGGAAAACCTCAGGTTTATTTATAGTACTTTTGGGTTCCAACTTCTATTATGTATGACCTTTGCGTCCAAATTGCTGATGCCCTGGATTCCCACTCGAAAGACCGAGTTCTGTCCTGCTGTGAGTCAGAAATCTATTTCTTTAAAACACATTCCCATGTGTTTAATTTCCATATGCATATTTTTTTATATATACACAATTACAATATATAAATATCAATATAAATATATATTCATACACACATACATACTGTATATATATCTATATATATATATATATATATATATATATATATATATATATATATATATATGTATATATATATATATATATATATATATATATATATATATATATATATATATATATATAACCAAGATTCTAGATCTCGGTTCTTCTATTTTAAAAGGTAGCAATGGATCGTGTGTCTAAGCACTGGCAACATCCAACATCCATTTCCTATCACTCCAACACTAACACCCCCCCCCTCTCTCTCTCTCTCTCTCTCTCTCTCTCTCTCTCTCTCTCTCGACAACACTTCCTCCCCCTCCATTACCTAAGGCCATTAAATCAGACTCGTGAACTACAAAAATAGATTTATTTAAGAGCAAAGTATTAGCTAAATAAACTCAGGTTCTTAACAGAATGATTAAATGAAATGTTAAACTCAGACATCCCGCTCCATATTTCTCCTACAATAACCCACATCATTTTAATCATCAAAACTGGGCAAGTCATACTACAGTCTCCATAGTAACACCATGAAACATTAGTTAAGTTCCCATATTAATCCCCCTCGTCTCAGAATCGCCCATTCAATACAGTATTCACAACACTTCTCTTACAAAGTACTTTTGCCAAAGCCATCTTGGCTCTGCCGCCTTTGTAATGATCTCTCATCTTGGTTACCTTACACTCTCATATGTAGGGGAAAAGCTCGCACACACGTACGAACTCACACACATTGTTCACGCCCAGGAACTGCCTAGAACTAGTTTCAAAAGGGAGCTCTGTATCAAGCGCCCATAGCGACAGGACATAGGACTGACCTGCACAAACAGCAACTTTGACATCACACCACCGAAAAAGACACATCAGCATTTCTTAAGCTTGTCACCTCGAGCACTGTCTCCAAGGAGAAGCTAAGTCGATGACCTCTACATTCTAAGATAGTCACAGCATCTCACATTACAACTGTCTTAGACATATTGTCTTAATGCATCCCTCCTTTTATGTAACAGCTGCTCGGCCACCCAAGAATGCTAGCACCAGCCTAGCCATAGCTCACATAAAACAGCTTATACATATAAAACACATTGGCCAGTTCATTAAGCACCAAATATAAAAATAACTGCACGGCTTTGGCAGTACAATGTCTATCACACATTATCTTGAACAGCCTGTATCCGGGCTATAATAACAGTTGAATGTAGAGACATTTTTCATCTTGAATTTTCGATTCTCCCGTGTGTGTGATTGGTCTGCAGCTGCACAGACTCGTGAAACACGCTGTAGAAAGTCAAAACGTCTCCCAGTGGAAGACAACTGACGATTTCCGTAGTCCAAAAGCGCCGTAAAACCCGGTAGACTCGTAGATTCTCTCGCATGTCGGCAACATCAGCAACATAGGTCTCTGTAGTAGTTGAAGGACGTCTTGCTGAAGGCGTAGGGGAACGATGTTTATGGTGTTTCAGTATGTCAGTCATGTCATCGGTCAATTAAAGAAGAATTAACCCTAGACATACATCTGTCAAATAATGACCTCAAAAATTCTAAGAAATACTAACTGAAAGTCTTCCAACCAACCCCATTAATATAACCACTGAACTAATTTCTAATTAAAATTCGTGAAGGAACTTTATAGGATCGCTAAATCACAAATCACTATCATAACCCCGTAAAGAAAATATTGAATCCTCCCATTTAATTCTACAATAATATAAAAAAAAGCTCGCCAACCCCCATACAAGTTAGCACACACCACCCAGAACTCACAGAAACTCTATGGACTACTGTCATCACGTTTAAACTCACATTACTCACAAGTATAAAAAAATAATGAGTCGGAAAAAAAAGAGTAACAGAACCAGCCCAAATTATCACCAAAAATGTTCTCTCAAGCTCTGATATTTCAGTAACCCACAAAATCAGTAAGAACCCTTTACTACCTAACAGCAAAACCCTTTAACTGCTTATATAATTAACTTCCATGAAATATCATGCCAAACACCCTTCCATCTAACTCACATACCCCGGTAAATTATATCTCCTGTCTAAAATAGAAATGTTATTTGAAGCTTAACCCCAATTACATCTCTCGTAGGAAAAGAAAAGAAAAATAAAAAACAATAACAACAATAATAAGTGAATTTTCCCATTACAAAGCGCACATAAGAGAAGAAAAAACATCCAACATTTTCCCTCATAAATGCAGCATGTATCGTTACGGAATTTGCTATTGCAACAATTTCATCAATCAGAAACGACCAGAAACAACCACCTTACAAAGTACATCTCCGTGGAATGTCATAGTCAACATCTCCGAGAATAGTGCAAAACTCCGAGTAATCAACACCAAGGGACAAAATCAGCATTATTCTCTAAATATTTGATACTAACACCATTATTCTCCAAATATTCTCCAAAAATTCTATACTGACATTATATAACCCCATTTCACTAATTTATCTCCAGGATATTACCAAGGTTGCCCAAAAATTGTCTTCAAAGACATAACTCCCCCACGATATTACTCCAATTATATAAAACAAATTATCACCTATTCGGGATATAAACCACAGTAAACCACAATTCAGTAATGCCACCTGCCAATTACGAGCTACAACACTCAAAAGAACCCCAAAACCTCCTCTTGGCTCGTAAAACCACAAAAATTCAGCTCCAAAAATCATAGCCACAAAAAAAAGTCACCACCAAAGATTAATGCCACCCACATATCACCATATTAATAATAATACCACTCAAGCAATGAAAATATTCCCCTCCATTTCACTAGCATCCACATATCACCAAATTCCCCTCTATTTCACCAATAACCACATGTGGAATAAAAAACTAAGTATCCAAAAAAAAATATATTATTATTACACCTCCAAGCAGTCATCAAAAAAGGCTCTGTCCCCGAAAAATGCACTCAGAGCATCTAGCTGATACACTTGAAAATATTGCCACATATCTCCTCACAAAGGTTTCCATTTGCACCAAAATAACTGCAAAAATAATTGAACTCAACATAGCTCTCACCACCATAGGCCTAAACTCTGGACTATCTCCAACAAAATAAAATATCACATGGCCAAAATATTATATCTCCAATTCTCCAGTAAAATAACCTCAAAAAGCCTCTCTAAGGAGCTCAATGTTACAGTCAAAACTGTAAACTCTCTGCTTAGCATAACTGCTGAGAAGGGCAAAAACTTCGCAAATAAAATTGCCCAGGAAATTCTAAAAAAAATCATCAGTGTGCCATAACTCATTACAACAAAACTACAAATCCAAAAAGTGTTTAAGCAAAGGCTTCCCCATATTTACTACGGCACAGGCCACCAGAAACTTAACCATGTTTCCAATCTCTGGCAAACTCGCCACAAACACAACAAAGGTATTGTGCAAGAGGCCAACAATTTCCAGAACACAAATATCCAGAAAAAAAAATGTAGACATTCAAAAATGCAAAAATTCTCCCCTAAATCTTTTGAAGCATCAAATGGCTGAAATCATAAATGCATTACCGAACAACGATTCCAAGTCACGAATTGAGATATTAAAAATCTACACAAACTGTTCTGAGAGAAAAATAAATTCAAATTCACCCATGATAAAAAACTTATGTCAGCGATGGCTAACATCTAAAAGGGGAAAAGAAAAATCAATGGCACCGTTAACTATACCTGTAACATCTGTGACTCACGTAGACTTCAAGCAATTATCTACTGAACCCATAAAAAAAGAAAACACTAGGGCTATCACAGAAAACCAAGGAAACACCCTGGCTAAAAGAAGATCAGTAGGTTTCCTCAATATGACTTTTACTACAGACTTTGAACAGGGCATTAACACAATATCCTCCAATAAAACACCATTAAATTTATGGTTAGTACCTCCCATATTCACAAACATCACCACCCATAGTATCAGTACAAGCACCCATGTTAGTATCAATATCACCAATATTAGTATTCACCAGTATCACCAGTATCACCAAGTTCACCAATATTCACCAAATTCACTAAATTCACCAAAATTGTTATCACCCCCATTGTCACATTCACCAAAATTATTACCACCGTAATAATTCTCTGTAAAATATCTCGGTAAAATATGTCCCGTATCACCAGTATGAGCTTTAATATTGCCATTCCCCGATAACTCCAGTATCATCACCATAATTGTTGTCATTGAACACATCACCAATCATCACCATTAACATCACCTGGCACATCAACAAGCACATCCCCATTAAAAATAATCTCTGTATCCCTCAATTATAATCATGTCCTCTACCATTGCATAAAGGCATTCTCCAAAGCGCAAGGAAAACTTGCACCATATTCATATTAATTTTCTCTTTACGCAAAAGAAAGAACAAAAATCGTTCTAAAAGAAACCCTACGGGCATATCACATCATCTCTCAATGGCTATCAGCTGATGTGGTATTGAAATTTCCTATTCAAGGCCAAACTCACCCTCTAACCCCGGCACAAAGAAAAAAAAAGTTCACCCTCCCGTTGGCACTACCCCATGGATCATACTAGCCTCCCTTTTGCTGGCTATTCAAAAAATACGCTGAGTGCGTAAGCATGAGAGAAACTGTCGCAAAGCACCTCGAGAACTGAACTGCATGTATGAAACAATTCATATGCATACGTATGTATTAAAACGAAGATGAATGTGTTGCCTTTAAACATGTGCTAAGAAAAAAACTTATCACGTTCTGCTCCTATGGGAAAAAATATGGTAATCTGAACTGTTTCTTTAACTCTGAAAAGGATTCATACACAAAGTCAGAAAGAGAGAGAAAAAAAAACACCAGGACCTAAAAACAATGTAACACTCATGTTGTCAATGAGAGAACACCAGATCGCCGACTCGTGCATGTAAAAACACGCGAATACACACATACCTGCGTGTGTAAGAATGACCCGATACTCGAACAAGAAAGCACTTAGTATTCACACGCACCCACAAATCGCAACTGAGTGACAGAGACCCTCGAGGCATCTCACGGCAGACAAAAAACGCTGACGCTAATTGACTTTCTTCTCTCAGTACCAGAACCAATGGCTGAATAATTCTTATCATCTGTTACCTAGCACATGGAATCCTAACACAGTTTCACAACCAGACTCTCAAAACAGCCTCTTTAAGCTGCTATTAATCTCACGAAAGGCGTAACACGGTTCAAACACCGCTAGCCACCAAACTTTAACCAAGATTCTAGATCTCGGTTCTTCTATTTTAAAAGGTAGCAATGGATCGTGCGTCTAAAGCACTGGCAACATCCAACATCCATTTCCTCTCACTCCAAAACTAACACACCCCCCGCCCCCCCCCCCCCCATCTCTCTCTCTCTCTCTCTCGTCTCTCTCCTCTCTCTCTCTCTCTTCTCTCTCTCTCATCACAACACTTCCTCCCCCTCCATTACCTAAGGCAATTAAATCAGACTCGTGAACTACAAAAATAGATTTATTTAAGAGCAAAGTATTAGCTAAATAAAATCAGGTTCTTAACAGAATAATTAAATGAAATGTTAAACTCAGACACCCCGCTCCATATTTCTCCTACAATAACCCACATCATTTTAGTCATCAAAACTGGGCAAGTCATAATACAGTCTCCATAGTAACACCATAAAACATTAGTTAAATTCCCATATTAATCCCCCTCTTATCAGAATCGCCCATTCAACAGAGTATTCACAACACTTTTCTCAAAAAGTACTTTTGCAGAAGCCATCTTGGCTCTGCCGCTTCTGTAATGATCTCTCATCTTGGTTACCTTACACTCTCATATGTAGGGGAAAAGCTCGCACACACGTACGAACTCACACACATTGTTCACGCCCAGGAACTGCCTAGAACCAGTTTCAAAAGGCACCTCCGTATCAAGCGCACATAGCGACAGGACATGGGACTTACCTGCACAGACAGCAACTTTGACATCACGCCACCCAAAAAGACACATCAGCATTTCTTAAGCTTGTCACCTCGAGCACTGTCTCCAAGGAGAAGCTAAGTCGATGACCTCTACATTCTAAGAAAGTCACAGCATCTCACATTACAACTGCCTTAAACATATTGTCTTAATACATCCCTCCTTTTATGTAACATATATATTAGTACATATATGTACAACGAACGCCAACACAAATATAGGTAGACGGACAGACAATTGCAAGTACTAACACTCAAATATGTATATATATATATATATATATATATATATATATATATATATATTATATATATACACACATATATAGTATATACATGTGTGTGTCAAGGTGTTTTCAAAATAAATACTAAGGCTGAAAATTATTTGGCTTTCTTAGCAATCTTAAGTTCCTCATCGCAGACACAAATGAAATAAGAAAAAACTTCCTATATTAAGAATTTACTCCTATTCCATACTGGATAACAGAAAGGGAAAAATAAGTAAACGGAACTATATTGTTTTTGCGAACTGAAAAAGGAGACTCGTGATTTTTGCTGTTCCCATCTGTGAGAGGATTGTCTTGATTAAATCGAGGTGTTTCTTTTACTGCTACCTTCACCGTAACAGTGGCCGATAGGTCCCAGCTGGGAGCTTGTGCGAAAAAAAAGAAAAAACTTTCATGTTGGGGGATACCCGAGTAACCTCGGAATAAATATAACCTCCCAAAGAAAAACTGAAGTAAAATACTGAAAAATTGCTTTATGTTGCATGTCAGTCCTCGCAATCTAACACCAACCTGAGAGTTCCAAACTTGAGGGTCAAGGGGGTTTCTTAGTCCTTCATACCTTTCCCTTCTAATCTCCGCGATACTCTACATCGCTCTGTGTTCCTGGTATTCCTGTTATGCGATCATTTATGAGAGAAATTCATTACCACACAATTTGATGGTTTTAGAAGAACTCGATTTTAGCAATTATGTCTGATTCAGTTATGCATCAATGAACCAGCTTAATATTAAAATCTTTCTGGTTGAACCTGACGAAAACATTAACAACCGACATCACTGAAGATTGTTCCTATCATGCTTCTGATTGGCCGACGTTATGCAGTAGCATGAGCTTCCGTCAATCATGAGTAGTTTCAATATCAAACGTGGTGATTTAGCTTCAACCCCCAAAAAACAGTCTATAATACAGAAACTGTATTCACATATAGAACTAATAAATGGAAACAAACCTGATGCATATGTAGAGAAAAGTAATCCTGTTTGTAACAGGTCCTACATGTAATAAAAATACTACTGTAGCAAAAGCAATAGAACTGTCCACTTTTTTCGCAGTTGAAGGGCACTCGGAGAGAGACAGAACAGAGAAAGTGAAAGTAGAAAAAACGTAACGTCCAAACCCCTTAGTAACATGAGAGGGAAGTAATTAAAATTAATATATTAAATAATCCTCATGAGAAAGAACAAGATGCCAATTAGGGTAGGCTCCACTTTGGAGGGGTCCCGATTGTAAAAAATCGTAAAAATATTTGCCAAAAATACACTAATCAAGACAGGCTAATGAAATTTTCAGGCATTATTAGCACTATAATAACGCATATTCTCTGTGAGTTTTATCATCCTACAGGGAAAATTAATGATTTTATTAAAAAAAATGTGAAAAAATGCAAAAATTCCGGGCCCCTCGTACTGAAGGTTATTTGGTGATTGGTGAGAAACTACAGTCTTGAATAGAAATTCGCTCTGAGGATCTGTTGGTATATCCACCTGGAACATGCACAAAAAAAATTATCAAAATAGAACAGTAAATAAGCACGTTATAACAAAAAAAAGAGCAACAACTTCAGGTAAGTTCAGCGAAAGCCCCGCCGAAAAATCAGACTATAGCTAGGAAGAAATATTCAGGAAAAATTCAAATCTCGACTTAGGAACAAAACCTTTTGAGAGTTTGTAGTTTTGAATGTCAGCTTGATAGGCCTAAAACATCTAAAAATTATATTTATTTAGGACAATCAAATAACACCCCCCCTCAAAAAAAGGGGGGTTTTGTTCTTTTACGATTTTTAGCAATCGGGACCCTTCCAAATAAGTGGAGCCTACCCAATTATATTAATTTAAAGGACGAAATTACATTCCTTATCTCGTTACAAATCTTCCAGCGAGTTATACAGGACTAAGAATTTCTCTGTTTTTTCTTTTATTCTCGTACAAACAGTTGTGCACAGATACATTATATGTATATATATATATATATATATATATATATATATATATATATATATATATATATATATATATATATGTGTGTGTGTGTGTGTGTGTGTTTTATTATGTTATCTATATCTCTATCATATATATATCTATATATATATATATATATATATATATATATATATAGTAAAAAGAGCCCATAAAACCGCCAAAGTATAGAAAGTAGGACTATATTTTCAGCAGTCTGTGAAATATAGTACTACCTACTTTCTATATTTTGGCGTTTTTATGGGTTCCTTTTATTAGATGGAATTCTGTTGTAACAGAACATTTTTATTAGTCATATATATGTAGCGTGCATACACGAGATGCACGATGAAGCTCTCAGTATTAAGAAATCTAAACAATATATGTACAATATTTTTTTTTTCACTACTTGTTAAAGCAGGACCACCCACATCAACTCACAGCAGTCGTGTCTTCCCCTCTCCCTAGTAATTAAGAATTGGACACGGCTGCTTATCCTACTTCGTTCCTTCCCCCTAAAAACTCCGCCTCTCCTACAGCTAAATGGACCCCCATTGTCATACTTTTCCACACCTGGTGCTGTCGTACAAATCTCATTTCTAGACAACAAAAACACCCTAGGAAAGCTGGCGCCAAGATGTGACAAAACCAAGAGACAAAGGAGAGAGAGGAATAAGGCAGGGTGATTTCCCGGTCATACAGGCCTCCTTATCTCGTTCGGAGTCGAGACTTTACTCGCCCTCAGCTCATTACCCCGCGCTCAGCTACTCAAGACTACGATTGTAAAAAACCACAGGGTACGTTTGGTAATGAAATTTGCCCGACGCA
>NC_087203.1:75017404-75034904 GCF_015104395.2 Macrobrachium nipponense | reverse complement strand
TTTAATTCTCTTTTCTAACCTGTTTTCGACCTCTTCATTTCTAGGTAGCAATTTATCTGTTTACAGTATTATCTGTTTATTTGTTACTTCAGTTTTTAACTTATTTTTCATAGAGTTATTCCGTACTGGAGGATCCTGTTTTGCTAGTATTGTTTTCCTCATTGCACTGTATGAAGTTATGGATACTAAATAACAACTATAATAATAATAATAATAATAATAATAATAATAATAATAATAATAATAATAATAATAATATCGAATTTGTAACTTCGGAGATATACGTGTTTTCTATATTAACAAAACAAATGCCTTTTTCCTTCCAGATTTCGTATATTTTTGGGTGTGCTTTTCCAAAGGAACGAGGAAAACGAAGATTTATGAGGTATTCGTTGGTATTATTATTATAAGAGTAAACCGAGACTTAAGCAAACATGATTTACGTGTAAATGAACAGAACAATCAGAAAAGGACTTATAATTACAACATTTCAGATCGTATACTTCCTGAAATATTCCGAGCTCAAAATATAACAACAAAAACACTTTAATGACAATCATAATTGAAGGATAATCTAACGCTTCAACCTTTACTAAATGATTTAAACAGGTCGGATGTTAGCTATTCTGGTTCTTGAGTACATCTTGAATTAGGATCTCCAGAATCCTAGAAAGAATCCTACAAACACACCCATGGAAAGGGGACGTTTCAACATGTCTCAGCACGTTCGAGGATTTGTCCTTTTCGGGAATATTTTCTATTTGCTCGTTGAGCAAAACACTTCAGGTACTTGGTCCAAAGACAATACTCGATATCTGTTATACGTTGAGAGTATCTCTCTCTCTCTCTCTCTCTCTCTCTCTCTCTCTCTCTCTCTCTCTCTCTCTCTCCGACAAAGCCTCTATGTATATATGGCTCTTATTTGTGATGAATTATAGTCGGAAATTCATTTTCAGTGTTTGCTTAGATTCCCTCAAGTAGCTTCCATATCTATGGAGCATGTCTGTGATAAATTAAAGTTTTCCAAACTTCAATACAAAACTTACAATAATCTTCGGCTCTAATTGCCACTCCCGAGGTCCACCTTTTGCAAGGTCAATGTAAAAATCCACCCATACATTATTGAGTAATTTGTTTTTCAACAGATATATATACGGACAACCAAATATTCAAGCAGTACCAAGAACATAACCGCACTGGAGGAGGTACTTAATATATTAAAACTGTTGTTGATGATGGTGAAGATGATGAAAATTTTGATGAATAAAATACATATGTGCAAGAACTGAAACAAATATATCCTTATTCGTGGTACTAAGATTTACATGAGCTTTGTATTAACCTAAAGTGCACCTTAAACGGTTAAAATTTCATCATATATTTCCAGTCCCCATTCGGTGTTTAGGAGCAGGCATATCCAAAAGTTGGAGAAAACTCAAAAGTTAACAGGCCTATGCTGCCCAGATACCTAAAAACTGACCCAGTTTTCGAAATGTATTTCTAGAAAATCAAATCATACAAAAACTAGGAATTCATCGTACCTCCGCCACTGCAAAACCTGTATCCACATATATTCATGAGAAGAGGTTTGTTGTCGGGATTGACATTTCGAGAGGAGGTACAAACTCCAACCGACATGGTGAAAGTGATGATTAATTTGGATGGCTACATTTACAGTGGGCCGACTCAGGGTTTGAGAATCTCAAGTTTGGAGCAATTTGAATAACAAACGAATCCTGAATCCACCCCCCTCAGAAACTATTGAATGCTATAACATTATTCAAAATCTGTCAGTCACATTCCGACACATTTTTCACAAAAAGCTGACATACGGAGAGCCAAAGACAAAAAAAATAACAGACCTGTTGAACACATTAATTCTTTTCAATTTAAATAAGCGCTGGCGATTAAGTTCCATGAATCAATATTTGAGATATGCTCCGGATAATAAACAAATAGATACAAAATCCCACAAGTGAATACATTGACTTCCTGCCCATTTAATTATTTAAGGTATTTCATATCAATCAATTACTCCTTGGGAATTATTTGGGGCAGACAGGCAATCAAGCAAAATCAGACAGCCGGTGTTACCACTAACATCCACCTCATTTACTTAACACAAATAATAAGCGAAAAGAGGAAGTTGGAGTAGTTGGACATCAAGATAAAGAGGTCCGGAAAATAAAGACTATAAATAAAATATGTTGACCTACGTGTGGGACTGGGAGAGAATCCCACAGTTGCACTAAGAAGTAACGGTTAGAGGTGCTGAACAGGAATAGGGAGAGGAGATGCAGTAAAAGGGCAAACAGTTAATTCACCTCTAGGTAAGACAGCAACTGCACCTTGGCTACAGTAAGATGTTAATTATAATATTTAGTGGTAAAGTCGGTTGTCGTGTTGTTGTGGGTGCGTATGTGCGTGTACACACACACACACAGAAAGAGAAAGAGAGAGAGAGAGTGAGAGAGAGAGAACAAAACTTACACATAAACTCCGATAACAAATCAAAATGAAAAGAGCCTCGGTAAGATGAAACCATTCGTCATCTCTCTCTCTCTCTCTCTCTCTCCCTCCTCTTCTCTTTCTCCTCTCATCGTCATCTCCTCGTCTCTCTCCTCTCCCTCATCCTCTCACTCTCTCTCTCTCTCTCTCTCTCTCTCTCTCTCTCTCTCTCTACGCGTAATTGATGAAAGTATCTTCAAACGAATCTGAGCGCTCTATAATGCGAGAAGTGTTCGTTTTCTACATGTTCCAGCCACCTTTTGCTAAAGGTTTCATTAATTAGATTCTGTTCATCTTTCCTCTACTGACGTAAAAAACGAAATTTCCAAAGAAAGTTCGGCAGAAACATTACTCTTAAGTGATATCACAATAAAAAAAAAGTATGCAGATATGAAGAAGTCTGTAAAGAATACATGAACAGGAGACATGAAAGATCAGTGACCCTAAATTACGGTTTGTTTTTAATTTCAAAAACCTAGATAGAAAGTGCGCGACATGGCTCTCGATTTCCATTTAAAGAGCGATAGAATTGATTCGTAATTCATAAGTGATTAATGTCAAACGAGAAAACGAAAGTTATAATATAGAGTTCAGTGATCTCATCTGAGCAATCGACAGGTTTAAAAAGGCATTACGAGTTTTCGTTTAACGCTATCAATAAGGAATCTTCTAAAACGGGGTTCAAGAACCTGAGAAGTTCTTAAGATTTATAAAACAGAATTTCTATTTAAGAAAATCAGGATGCCTGAATTTTAAAGTATCAGGGAAGTATTTTACAATGCTTTAGAAGGTGTTAAAATGCTAAGGGAAAACACGGTGAATACGTCTATAAAAATACATTACGAAAAACCTGGAAAGCGCAAAGAAAAGATAATTGGTTTATAGACTGAATTACATCTTTGTTACGTTAGCATAACGATTTTCTCCAATTTTATACGACATTAATCTTAATTTACATCCAATTTATAATCAGCGTAAGATTAATGGTCAAACGACTGAACGGCCTCACAACACAAGACATAATTAGAGGATAGGGGGAGGGGTTGGGGGGGGAACATTACTCCTTGATGCTAAAAGAGCTGAAATTTCAACTTTTCTAAATCTTCAAAAACGGATAGCTATATGGGTATATGAGCGGTCCTATGTGATAGGTAAACGTTGTAATTAATTTTCTGTTAGTCAATGAAACCTATTCGCACGGAACAAGCACACAGGGGCCATTGACTTGTAATTCAAGCTTTCAAAGAATGTTGGTTACAACCTCTCACCGCTAACCCCCCACTCAGCAGTAACTGATCATGATACAGAGTCAGTGATTTTTCATCGCCCTGGGGGAGACGCGAACACGCGACATCTGAGCGGCATACCACGGCACTAACCATTATACTAGCGGCCCAGCTAGTATTAATAGTTATATTATTATCACTTATCTTCGTGCCGTGAGGTTCATTAATCTACGGAAACTCTCCAGGTAATTTTGCAGTGACAAATGTCTGTGCTAATGAGATAAACAGGCTGCTCATCACCGGATTCCACAAATGTTTTCCAGTAATTACGGCTGGATATTAGATTGCTTTTCATGATTGTCATTGCAGTGAACATGAATGCTTCCACATACTCAGTCAATCCATCCACTCCACAGGCTTCTTAGGCATTATTATATCCCATTCCTTTTAGTCTAGTCGTGAAGTTTAAAGGTCCGTTGTGTCAATAGTACATATATATTTTTTTTCTTTTTATGGACTTTGAATCAGGTTTTAGTTGGGATGGGGAAGGTCTCTTCTCCCAAAGGGAGAAAGAATCAGAATCCAAATTCTGATCACTTTTTATATTTTTAAACGAATATAAACTCGAACTGGTGTTCCTTGGTATGGGAGCCCAGCACATTTACCGACCAAGCCATGGGAGGCCTAGTCAATCTGTTCCAGTTCTTTTTAATTCTGCAAACAAAATTCTGATGCGTTAATTTGTACTTCTCGATCTACTCCAGGTTCCTTTTCCCTTCTTTTTCTGGTTATATATATCCTTCTATTTCGGTTTTCTTCTCTCTCTCTCTCTCTCTCCTCTCTCTCTTCTCTCTCTCTGAGATGATACAAACCCAGGGTTTCTCGACTCATTATTGAGCTCTTCGCCTACAGATAATTAATATTTCATCGTATCTTCATATTAACAGAATGGAAATTATCCAAATATTTCCAGATTCTAAGCAATGATTAACTCAGCCTCTGTACAGATTTTTTTTCTCTGAAATTCGCATTCATTGAGAAAATTATGCAATTTCAAAACTAATAATAACTAATAATCCTAATAATTCACATTTTTATAAGAGGTCCATCCACATTTTTGAATGAGCGAACACACCCTAAGAAATCAGAGTTTTGGAGAGAGAGAGAGAGAGAGAGAGAGAGAGAGAGAGAGAGAGAGAGAGAGAGAGCTTACCATTTGTAACAAATAATTATAAAGCTATATGTGCATATATATTAATAACAATAAGGATAGTCGATTGCGAAGTTAAGAAAAAAAACAAAAAACTTGGTGTTACAAAATTAAGAATAACAGAATATTGAACGGTATGGAAAATACATTAAAAGCACCGTAGAAAATAAATACTTTGAATAATTCACTTAAGTATCGAAAATAAATAAAATACATTAAATTAAAACTAAAATCATTACTCAAATTAACTACTACATAATCGATGTTTAAAAAACATCTTGGCTCAAATGCCGTTTTTACCACGATGACGTACATCACATTTCAAGGTAGATAATTTACACGAAGGTCCTTCGTCCATCATCTCCAAATTGCTCTTTCAATATTTGGTTGCATATGGAAAACAAAAATAGGACCCTCATAAACCCTATGGCGTTGGTGCCTCTGCGATATGTTTTCGTTAAATGTGATGTCATTTCCGCGTTCTTTGTAGCAGCGGCATTTTAGAATGCATGAGGGTTTTCAATATGCATGCTCGTGCATCCGTGACTGCCCGCTGTGAAATAGGTGCCTTTCCCAAGGGTATATGAATCTTTTAATGCAATGATTTTGGGCTTGACAAAACGCTACCTAGTTAGTGTAAGCGTGGTATTTACAATGGCGTCTGATTTACCATTTAATGATATGTTAGATTACTACGTGGTCCTGGAGAACTTCACAGTTTAATATACACGTCAATGTGAGGTTTGTGTGCCGCGGTTATGGATTTAAAATATACCTTTCTAAGCATAAAATATAATATAATAGACGGCTTGCATGTGCATGTGATACCTAACATAAAGTTTAACATCAAATATAGAAATTTGAACGAATATTTAGGAATAAAGTGATACAGAAAATGGTAAAAAAAAGTACCATTGGAATTTGAGTAAGCAATAAGACCGATATAGGGAACTGTATTTCAAAATTGTTCCATGTCCCATCGCATAAACAAAAGCGAATATAAATCTTATAGTTCGGTTCATCGGGAACTGATAAATCCATAGCTTTAGAATATTTTTTACCAATGAATCGAGTGTAATTCTACAGCACCTGGGTCGGGCAAATTCCATTTGTTCAGAAATAATAATAATAATAATAATAATAATAATAATAATAATAATAATAATAATAATAATAATAATAATAATAATAATAATAATAATAATAATATTATTATTATTATTATTATTATTATTATTATTATTATTATTATTATTACTTTAATAAAGGTATCTACCATAAAAAAATGTGAAAATTTTAAGTTTTCTTCATTTTTACGGATATACGAAGACTAACGTTATCCAAAAGAAAGTGGATTAATCAAAATAGTATTGGCGATTCTAAATTGCTAACCCCGGTTCTATAAATACTAAATGAAAATCGACGTTGCAAAAACCCTGAGACTATTCTTTAAGGGAAGAAAAGTTTATAGGAAAATATGCAGACAGACAGACAATTATATACATACATGTAGCTTGTACTTCCAAGATGGTTCCGTGGAAGAACATAAGAGACCCTAACTTCAAAATACAGGAGATATAAAGTCTTTCGAATTTTATTCTAGTGTAATCTTCACGTATTTACATGTGTAGATCTCTTTTACACAAACACTGACTCACACACACACACACTATATCTATCTATCTATCTAACAACATAGCTATATATATATATATATATATATATATATATATATATATATATATATATATATATATATATATATATATATATATATATATGTGTGTGTGTATGTGTGTGTGTGTGTACGGGTAAATACATATACCTTTGCATACGCATGAGGGTATTGTATACACCTTTTGAAGTCCTCCTTTTATTTTATTTTTAAGTCTGGCACCAATCATTTGAATCTCAGGGAAATGTTTATAGCTGTTAGTTCCTGCGCCACCAAAATCGCGAACCGTCGGAATTACGTGGATTAATCAGCGAAGACGTTTCAGGCAAACCTCAGACTCTCCAATTATTTATCAGAAAAATAAATATCCGTTTGGACATGCAATAGACGAGAGGCTCTCAAAACCCCTCGTTACTGAAGTTCGCTTCTGATGTAAAACAGGCGGCTTTCCATTTCCAGATATATTCTTCGTATGATATGTTGCTTCCGATTTACGTATGCCACTCCAATTTAGCATTTTAAATGGAATCCTATGCGGATTTAGCGAAAATGAGATGGGCAGCCTGAAATTCCTTCTCCTCAGACGCACAGTATGAATGAATATATATATATATATATATATATATATAATATATATAGTATTATATATATTATATATATATTAATTAATAATAATATATATATATAGATATCATAATTATATTTCCTTTATATAACCGTAAAAGTTTTTCATTTTTTAATTCGCACACCTGATTGATAAAAAAAAATGCACCTATGTGAATTCATTTGCTGTGAGATACGCAGATTAGCTGATTAATTATACAATGTTGCTGCAATAAACTAACTAATGACATTGCAGCTGGGTTAAATTAAATCATTAAAATATCCATTTGCTAATCAAATAGGTTAATAAAAGTAATAACTGAAAATAGTTTGCCCTTCCTCTTTGGCAATATTTGTTTTATACAAAGATCCTTCTCTCTCTCTCTCTCTCTCTCTCTCTCTCTCTCTCTCTCTCTCTCTCTCTCTCTCTCTCTCTCTCCTCTCACCGTGAGAACATATTCAAAAATATGAAAAGCGGAAATGAAACAGATGTGGTTTATCTAGACTTTGCAAAAGCTTTTGACAAAGTAGACCATAATATATTAGCGAAGAAAATTAGAATACACAATATTGTAGATAAAGTAGGAAGATGGTTAAAAGAATTTTTACACAACAGAAAACAGATAGTTATTGCAAACGATGAGAAATCGGATGAAACCAAGGTAATATCCGGTGTGCCACAAGGTACGGTGTTAGCTGCAATACTGTTTGTTATTATGATTGAAGACATAGACAGTAATGTTAAGGATTCGGTAGTGAGTAGTTTCGCTGATGACACAAGAATAAGTAGAGAAATTACTTGTGATGAAGATAGGAACGCTCTACAAAGAGACCTTAACAAAGTATATGATTGGGCAGAGGTAAATAGGATGGTATTTAAACTCTAGGAAGGGGAATAAATTTGAATCAATAAATTATGGAGACAGGGAAGGAAAGTTATATGCATATAGGGGACCTAATAATGAGACAATCACAAATAAGGAAGCAGTTAAAGACCTTGGTGTGATGATGAATAGGAACATGTTATGCAATGATCAAATAGCAATTCTTTTGGCAAAATGTAAAGCAAAAATGGGAATGTTGTTACGGCACTTCAAAACAAGAAAAGCTGAACACATGATTATGCTTTATAAAACATATGATCGTAGTCCACTTGAATATTGCAATATGATATGGTACCCACACTATCAAAAGGATATTGCACAAATAGAGTGTACAAAGGTCCTTTACAGCTAGAATAGAAGAAGTTAAGGACCTTGACTACTGGGAAAGACTACAATCCTTAAAATTATATAGTCTAGAAAGGAGAAGAGAACGCTACATGATAATTCAGGCATGGAAACAGATAGAAGGAATAACAGAAAATATCATGGAACTAAAAATATCAGAAAGAGCAAGCAGAGGTAGATTAATAGTGCCCAAAACTATACCAGGAAAAATAAGGAAAGCACACAGGACATTAATCCACTACGCACCAGCATCGATAATGCAGCGTCTATTCAATGCGTTGCCAGCTCATCTGAGGAATATATCAGGAGTGAGCGTAGATGTGTTTAAGAATAAGCTCGACAAATATCTAAACTGCATCCCAGACCATCCAAGATTGGAAGATGCAAAATATACCGGAAGATGTACTAGCAACTCTCTGGTAGACATTAGAGGTGCCTCACACTGAGGGACCTGGGGCAACCCGAACGAACTGTAAGTAAGATACCTCTTTCTAGCATATTGAAAGCAATATAAAGTCGTAATTCTCAGACATTTTAATTCTAAGTAAATGAGTCAGTTTACTGCAGTATAGCACTAACTTAAGGGAAGGAAGAAAACTTGACAGCAGTGTACTGGATATATTCCTGGACAACAGGAATATATCGAAAGTTTAACTGTAGTCCGAAGAGGAAGAAGGCTGAAGAGAAAACTCCAGGGTCTGGGTAGGATTTTTCCTCGGGTAACCCGTAAGACAAGACAAGTTCATCTTGTGCCGCATGCACTATCTTGTTCCTCGAATTTGTTTTCATTTTACTACAAGCTGTGGTACTATTTCCCTGCCTCTGTATTCCAGCCCTCAGGAAATGGTTGTGACGGCTCTTAACTTGTAATCTTCCCCTCCCCCCTCCCTCTCTCTCTCTCTCCTCCTCTTCTCTCCCTCTCTCTCTCTCCTCTCTCTCTATACATATATATATATATATATATATATATATTATATATATATATATATATATATATAGGAGAGAGAGAGAGAGAGAGAGAGAGAGAGAGAGAGAGAGAAAATAAAGCCGCATACCGAGTTTTTCGAAAATAATCGTTCTGGTAAATGTTTGTAAACTATTCTTCAAACGCTAATTCCTCGACTCATCACTTTTGTGAAAAGGAATACTTAGCAATTATGTTTCCGTCTTAATTTCACAGATATTAACGGTAATGCCTGTATAATCTTTGAGCATTTTAAGTATATCGAATGGAAAATCATTACCACAAAATGTCTGAGGACTCCCTACATTAATATACCATCGACAACATAACTACTAGTGGAACATGGGTGATTACAAATAAATTGAGCCACACAATAAATAACTATTTATGAACGCACTTACATATAGCCATTGTACACGCATCTATACAAAACGCACTTTTGATGAAAAAGTCAAACCATCGTCAAAAACCTAATGTCAAAAGGGAATACAATGGAAACGAACGAAGAAGAATCACAGCTAAAGCTATTTCAGATAATCAAAATTCATCCACCGCCAGCTCCCATATCCGCAACCACCTGATCCATCTTCCGAATGTAGACAGTTTCCCGACAGACTCTTGAGCTGAACTGCCAAAACTCTCCTTCCCATTGGAATATCTCATCTGCGTGAGGGGAGCCACCACCTCTTCCAGGCTACAAGAGCCACTTCTTCAAGGCTATAAGAGTAAGATCTTCCAATTTATGAGAGCCACCTCTTCCAGGCTAAAGGAGCCACCTCTTCAAGACTGGAAGCGCTACATCTTCCAGTTTACGGAGAGCCATCCCTTCCAGGCTGGAAGCGCTACATCTTCCAGTTTACGAGAGCCACCTCTTCCAGCCTACTTTCACCGAAGAGGAAAAAGTTGGTTTAGGGGTAAATATATTTTTGTAATTTCGTTGTAACTTCTGTTTACTAGTTCTTCACACTTAGTTTATTATAATATTCCTTAAATGGTGCCACGACTTCGCTCCCTATATTCCTAAATTTCAAATATTGCATAAAATATAGTGTTGTTTAGTGCTCAATATTTTATTCACAGTATCATTTCCATTATTTCCCTCTACGCTTACCACTTTGTTTATTGCAATTTTTAGTCTTCACAATTAACCTATATGTATTAATAATCTGACAGCTTTTCATCCGTGCTTATTGTCTTCACTGGATTATCTCAATGGTTTTCTTTTCATTTACAATCAACAATTCATTTCCTTACTTTTTTGCCAGTGGTTTACAACTATTTCTTTCTAATTGTTTGTTCTGTAAAAAAAATCTATTTTTCTTTATCCGATATTGCTCCAAGAGTAACATATTGACAACTGAGAAGAAAAGAATCATAAAAAATGATAGATTTTGAAATTGATATGATTTCGTCACCATCGGAAAATATGTACTTTTAATAAGTACAAGTGGTATGATTTGTACATTAGTCGCAAATGGAGGCTTAATATTGCAATCCTCTCCACTGCAGCACTATCTGAAAAATTGGAGGACTGACTGACAAAAATCTGTTACTGTAAATAATTCACTAATTTATACCATTTTTGTTACGTAAAAATGTCATTTTCGTTCGCTGAAAAACATTCATTTGCGTCATGGTCTCTTTTGAAAAACAACATCTCTCTATATATCAACTGGAATAATTCATTCATTGAAGAAAAATCAATCAATTTTATCATGATTCTGTTTCCAGTGACGACATTTCTTTATGCCAATTGGACTAATATGATCACTGAAAAACCTTCTGTCATTACCATCATGATTTCATTTCTGAAACATTTCATTTCAAAATCTTGTTTAACGTATTAAACGGAGCTGTTACATATTGATTATAATCGAAAAGGCACATCTGATGTTGGTTTATACACCAAAAGGTGTATATGGATGAGCCTAGATATAAAGAAGAGAAATTGGACAGCGCATAGTAGCCAAAGCAGTCTGTGACGTGCACTGCCTGGCGCCATTGCTATGTGATCTCTATGTAAACAATGGCGGGAACCCATACAATCTTATGGGAAACCCTGTACTCTAGTTTAAAACGCGTTTTCTCGGATCTCCGTCAAGACTGTCCAATGATTTATGTACCATTTACTATATGCAATATGTATATATATATAAGAAATAAAAATATTTAATTTTGCTGGTATATTTCTTCTACGGTTAAGCCATAAAGTTTTGCAGATATGGCAACTATATTATGGTTATTTTCTCAGCAGTCTTTAATAAATGGTAAATTATCTTTGCAGCATTTACCAATGACAATGTGTACTAATAGAAATAAAAATTTCTAGTAGTACACTTGAGCCATATAGTTGACTAATTTGTCGACGCTATGAACCTTTCTTTCCACCAACTGTTTTACTCTAGAGGCAGAACTAATTATCGTTCAAATCCAGCAGAGTCCTCTCCATACCAGGTCTGAGAACTTACTGATAACATGTAAACAGGCTAACATTACCATAACATTTCATTAACACTCGAAACTGCAGCAGGCCTGGATCTAGGCCTCACGATACTAGCCTATGTACATTGTTGTAGTAGTAGAAGTAGTAGAAAAAATTGTCAGGCATAACCATGGTTGTATGGACGGACTGATAGTAAACCTACAAGCCATTGACTTTTCAGGAAGATTTCAGAACACTGAACAACTCTTATTCTATAAAATCCGTCATTTGGGATAATATTTTACGAGCTGTAGGCACGTATCACGGATAAACAATCATCCCTACTTTAATAACAAGCTTATTACAACATTCACTAGGTATCTTGTTAGATATAAAGCAGGAACGTATGAACAATCAGCATATATATATATATATATATATATATATATATATATATATATATATATACATATATATAATATATATATATAGTATGTATATGATATATATATATATATATATATATATATATATATATATATATATACACACACATATATATATATATATATAATATATATATATATCTATATATATATATGATATATTATATATCTGTATCCGCATGGGATAATGAAATTCATTCTGGAGCCTCTGAAATTATATTAGCGATGGAGATTTTGATTTAAAGAAGAGGTAGTCCCTCTTTAATTATTTATTTTTATATATATATATATATTATATATATATATATATATATATATATATACATATATATATATATATATATCATATATATATATATAGATATATATATATATATATATATATATATATATATATATACTATATATATCTATATATATATATATATCTATATATATACATATCATATATATATATATATATATATATATATAAATATATATATATTAAAGAGAAACTTTCTCTGTTTTGTTTAAAAATCTTCACCGCTAAAATGATTTCAGAGGCTTCCAAATGAATTTCATTATCCTATGCGGAATCCTTGATTATGTAAATTGGAAGGATTTCCATTGATAAACCTCAATTGTGCGTTCTTCTCTTCCGGGGAAAATTGCTCTTCTTTAGCACACTTTTATGCCCAAAGAAGGCTGCCTATTTATAATATTTATGATAATTTCTCGAATTATGGAAATTAAAATTGAGATGGAAATTCGTTTTTCTTCGAATTATGTTAATCTGTAACAAAATACCTTTCTAGATATTTTCGGCTTTATGTTTTCTATCGGGGTTTCTTTCCATTCATAATATAACAGATTTTGGGCACCCAGATTCGAATGCATCTCACAATTATATAAAGTTCTCCTTGGCCCTTGGTCCACATTTCCATAAAATCTGAGAGAAATTCAACGATAAATGTTGATATAAGTTTTAGACTGAAAAAAGACAGACAAATGACTCAATAAAAAACTTCTTAATCTGAAAAATATTCAATTAAGGCGAAAGATACCGAAGGAGAGGAAAAAACGGGCATTTTCCCCCAAACCCCCGCTCCTAACGCCCCAAAACACAAGTAGGAACTCCATCTCTCACACTCCTGGAAAAAAGGGGATTCTTCATTTGATGGATTCAGAGGAAAGGGAAGCCGCACACTTCTATTGTCGAGAGGGAAGCCTTCTATTGTTGCCGGCTGCCTGATGCACTGAGGATTCCGACAAAAAGCCGATTTTTGTTCGATTCCCCACCTCTTGATGCGCAGCACATCCGGCAGAAGTCCATATGACTTTGTATTTATATATAGTATTTTTATGTAGTCTAGTAGCCCTTTTCGAAACTCAATGGTTTTGAAGGAAAGGTTGAATATATAGAATAAATCATCTGATTTTTACTTAATTCTGTTCAGTCTAACTCATAACTAAAAGTGTTCTCATTAGGTACAGGAAAAATTAAATATCTACTCTAACTCTAGGAACCAATAGCATTCCGACGCGTTTCTGTAAAGAAAGGAATTCCAGTAAACACCAAGAAAAAGTTCTTTCCTTTCGTTATAAGTATCCTAATTTATTGTTCCGTTTGGTATTGTTATGAAAATATTATTTCGCAGAACTTTACTTTTTAAAAAGGTCAATTAATTTTGTCTTTTTAAAAATTATCTGTTTGTTTATTTGAGAAAAATATCAATTCAAAGGTTCAGAAATCAAAAGTAACCCTACTGGCCTTATGTAGTCCAGGTCAGAAGTTAGAAAATGGGGAAGGGGGAAGAGGAGGCGCGGGGTGGGGGTTGACTAAAAGAATGAGGATTCTACATATAGAAAACAAAGAAAGAGATTGCAAAGTTAAGTATTGAAGGGAAACAGTCACCTAACCAAACAATCCAAGAAATAATTTCTTCCAAAAGGAAAACGTGAGCGAGATAGCTTCATGGGTGTTCCGAGGACATGTGAAAGGATGCAGGATTTACTAACAACATAAAGTTCAAATGTGATAATTTCAAGTACTCTACTGGTTTTCATCTATTTCCATTTGTTTATGCTCTTTTAACTTCCAATCTCTTTGCCTCACATCTCGCTTATCTTCCCTTGTCCCTCTTCTCCCTTTAATCTTTTCTTATCCGTTCACCCTCTTTCTACAGTTTCTTTCCGAGGATTTCTATATTGTTTATTTCCTGGTTTTCAAAATCTTTCTCTTTCTCTTTCTGGTCATTACGTTTCATGTAATTAACTCTCTCTCTCTCTCTCTCTCTCTCTCTCTCTCTCTCTCTCTCTCTCTATATATATATATATATATATATATATATATATATATATATATATATATATATATATAATATTATATATATATATATATACACACACACACACACACATATATATATATATATATATATATATATATATATATATATATATATATATATATGTATATATGTATATATATATATATAATATATATATATATATATATATGTGTGTGTGTGTGTGTCATTTCGACATGGCAATAGTAAACACATTTTTTGAGAAGAAAAGGGAACACCTAATAACATATAGGAGTGGGGGAAGATTCTCCCAGATAGACTATTTCTTGTATAAAAGGATAAATCTGGTGGAGGTCAAGAACTGCAAAGTTATTCCAGGCGACCATGTAGCCCCCCAACACAGGCTGCTATGTATGGACTTGAAGTTGAAAAGGGAAAGAAAAACCAAAGCTAAAGGGATAAGGAAAATTAAATGGTACGAATTACAGAAGGAAGGGGATAAGAAGAGAGAGTTTAAGAGGAGGGTTTTGGAGGATATTGATATAGGGATTGAAGATGTCAAGGATGGTGGGCACGAAATGCAGCAGTAATAAGAAGGCATGGAAACAGGAGCTGCTAGGAGAGACATCTGGTATCATATGGGAGAAAAGGATAGTTGGTGGTGGGATGAAGACATTGAGAAAGTAGTAAAAGATAAGAAGGAGGCAAAGAAAAGATGGGAAGAGTCACAGTCAGTGGAAGACAGAAATAGGTACAGAGAGAAAAACAAGGTGGTGAAAAAGGTGGTAGCCAAGCTAAAGCAAAGTCTGTATGATGATGTGTATAATGAGCTGGGGACAAAGGAAGGATTAAAGAAGATGATGAAGCTATCAAAGGCTAGAAATAAGAGCACCAAAGATATAACACACATCAAACAAATAAAGAATCAAGAGGGTGTAGTGCTTAGAAAGGAGGAGACATTGTGAAGAGATGGAAAGAATATTTCGAACAGTTGTTAAATGAAGAAAATAATAGACTAATAAGAGAGGATGGGCAAGTGAACATTGGCATGGTAATGAGGTTTTCTAGGCAAGATGGTACTAAATGCACTGAAGAAGATGAAGAATGGGAAGGCAACCGACCAGACATGATCCCGGTGGAGGCATGGAAAGCATTAGGAGATGAAGGAGTGGATATACTGTACGATCTTATGATAAAGATCCTTGAACAGGAAAAGATAACCAAATGAGTGGCGTGGGAGTATATTGATCCCATTTTAAAGGGAAAGGCGATGTCCAAGAGTGTGGTAATTATAGGGGCATTAAATTGATGTCCCACACTTTGAAGATACTGGAAAGGATGATAGATGCTAGACTGAGAGAAGAAGTACAAATAGGTAAAGAGCAGATGCGGGATTTATGAAGGGAAGGGGAACAGATGGTATATTTTGTCTGAGGCAAATAATGGAGAAATTCGGGGAAAGACAAAGGGACCTACATATGGTATTCATTGACCTTGAAAAGGCTTATGACAGAGTCCCCGAGACAAGAGGTATGGAGGAGCCTGAGGGAGAAGATGGTGCCAGAGAAGTATGTGCGATTGATACAGAGATGTACCGGAATGTATTTACCAGAGTGAGGAGCAGTGTTGGGGAGACAGAAGGTTTTGAGGTGAGAGTAGGATTACACCAGGGGTCGGCTCTGAGCCCATTTATCTTTAACATAGTGATGGATGTTATAATAGAGGAAGTAAGGGAGACAGTACCATGGAACATATTGTATGCGGATGATATTGTTCTGTGTGCAGAGCAGGGAAGATCTGGAAGTGAAATTGGAAAGATGGAGACAAGTACTGGAGGACAGAGGAATGAGAATAAGTAGATCCAAGACAGAATATATGTGTACCACACTGAGGGGGATGATAGAGAAAGTATTCAGCTTGGTGGAGAGCAAATAAGGAGAGTTGATAAGTTTAAGTATTTGGGATCTTTTGTTAACGCTGGAGGAAGTATGGAAGAAGAAGTAAAACATCGGGTACAGGCAGGCTGGAACAACTGGAGAGCGGCCTCGGGAGTTCTTTGTGACAAAAGAGTGCCGCTTAGGTTAAAAGGAAAACAAATTTCGACAAGACGGTGGTAATAACGAACGTCAATGCCTGTATGGTACGGAAACAGCAAGCATGAGAAAAGCAGAGCAGAACAAGATGGATGTGGCAGAAATGAGAATGCTTAGGTGGATGTCTGGGGTAACAAGAGTGGATGTAGGATCAGAAATGACTACATAAGGGGGTCAACTAAGGTGGTGGAAGTATCAAAGAAAGTGCAGGAGGGAGGCTGAGATGGTATGGACACCTGTTGAGGAGAGATGAGGAACCACGCTGGAGACATACTATGGGAGTGGAGGTGCAAGGAAGAAGAAAGAGAGGGAGACCAAGAAAGAGATGGAAGGACTGTGTGAGAGGAGATTTACATGAGAAGGGAATTGATGAGGCAGAAGTGCAAGATAGAAATAGATGGAAACGGCTCATCCGAAACGGCGACCCCATATATAAAAATGGGAAAAAGCTGGGAAGAAGAAGATATATATATATATATATATATATATATATATATATATATATATATATATATATATATATATCTATATATATATATAAGCTGAAGCCATCAGGAAAGTTCAAAATGAAAAGAAAAAGTGCCAAGTACTTTTATGTATTTATTTAACACTTGCACCTCAAAGTTTTATTAAATAACCGAAACTCCCAGGCACTTTGTCTTTACATTTTGAACTTTCCTACTGGCTTCAGCTAATAAACAAATCAACGTGCTTGCTTTTGTGATTTTTAATAATATATATATATATATATATATATATATATATATAATAATATATATATATACATATATATAATACATGTATATACATATATATATGTATATATAAACATA
>NC_087203.1:75007404-75012404 GCF_015104395.2 Macrobrachium nipponense | reverse complement strand
GGCTTCCGTTGCATGTCAAGTCCTCGCAATCGTACATCTACCGCTTGGAAGTTGCTAAATCAAGGGTCAAGCAGGTTGATTAGCCCTTCCAGACTTTTCAGTATTCAAAATCCTTCTGTGTTCCCGTGACCCATTTGACCTCCCCCTTCATACGAGGCGTGTATGTCATCATCTTAGGAGAGGAATTCATTAACACACACTTTGCTATGGAAGAGTTTGACTTTGGCAGTTACTTCAGCTTGTCGGCCATAAACCAGACCACAGTAATCCGTTTTTATTGAATCTTACGGTAAATATAAGCAACCGACGTGACTGAAGTTTCTATTGTACTTTTGATAAGCCGATGTACTACAGTCGTGCGAGCCTCGGCTAATCACTATCAGTATCAGGACATGTACCATCAGCTCCAAAATACAAACTATCATAGCAAAATGGGATTTATTTAAGGAACTTTAAATAGAAAAACACCTGCTACCTACACGTTAGGTTATTCAAGTAATAAAAACATTATAGCAAAACATAGAACT
This sequence comes from Macrobrachium nipponense, assembly GCF_015104395.2. Lineage (NCBI taxonomy): Eukaryota > Metazoa > Arthropoda > Malacostraca > Decapoda > Palaemonidae > Macrobrachium > Macrobrachium nipponense. Next base: position 75,011,877 of record NC_087203.1, on the reverse strand, counting down.
GTTAACTTTCGTTGCAGGTCAAGGTCACTCAAAGAGAGAGAGAGAGAGAGAGAGAGAGAGAAGAGAGAGAGAGAGAGAGAGAGAGAGCAGAAAATAATGTCCAAACTCCTCAGAAATATAAGGGGGAAGTAATTAAAAATATATATTAAATAACCCTCGCGAAAAGTGCAAGAGGCAAATTAAAGGACGAAATTACATTCCTTATCCCGTCACAAATCTTCCAGGAGGTTATATTGTCTTAAGGAATTCCTGTTTGTCCTTTCATTCCCCCACATTTTTAGAGAAAAGAAAAAACACACCCTTTCCCCTAACCATACCTACACCCCCCCCCCCCCCCCCTCCCCCCCACCACACACAAACACCGAAGACTAAGACTCATACATGGTTGTGGAAGTGAACTGCTGCACTCTAAAAGTCTAAAAGTCATACACGGCCGTGAAAGTAAAGTATAAAATTTATACAAGGTCGTGAAAGTGAAATGAAGTCTAGAAGTCATTTATGGTCGTGAAAGTGAAATGAAGTCTAGAAGTCATTTGTGGTCGTGAAAGTGAAATGAAGTCTAGAAGTCATTTGTGGTCGTGAAAGTGAAATGAAGTCTAGAAGTCATTTGTGGTCGTGAAAGTGAAATGAAGTCTAGAAGTCATTTATAGTCGTGAAAGTGCATTGCAGTAAAGAGGGCATTCATGCTAATAAAAATGAACTGAATAGTATGCATGCTCGTAAAAGTGAATTCCAGTCTAGAAAAGAAGTCTAGAAGTCATGCATGATGTGAAAGAGAAGCGAAATGTACAGGTCATGTATGTTCGTTCGTAAGACGGAACTCAAGTCTAGCAGTCATATATGTTCGTGAAAGTGAACTGAAGTCTAGAAGTTATGTGTTCCTGATAGCAAGGTTACACAAGCTGGGATATTCACGATTTCCATTTTGCAACTTTGATCTTCTCCTCTTTGCAAAGGTTTTAGCAATATATTCTGAGATGTCAGCTAAAGCCTTCGAGCAACAGTGCAAGTAAGATGCTACATATATCATGAATTTAAAGTGAATATGCAATAATCACCGAGAGTAGACGACTAAGAAATCTTTAGTATTGTAATGGAATAAATTCATAAAAATTTTCTTCCGGCAACAATAGTCAAGTAATCCAACACTCAAAATTACTCCCATTTCAATATAATTATTTCATTAATATAATCATGCACAATATATTTCTAAAAAGTTAAAATAATCATAAGAAAAAAAAACAACTCGTTAAATACGAAATGACTTTAGTTTGCGGATTTCACTACTTAACAACTTACTTAAAAATACCCTTTTTAGCCAAGATTTTTTTTTTACTATATATTAATGGAGGAAAGAATCCCGTGATACCACCAACCCCTTCAAACTTTCTGGCATAAGACCGTAAGAGCGACTAATGGACGATGATAAAATGAGAATTGAGGGAATATTCGATTAAAAAGGAAGGAAGAAAGGAGCAATTCGTCAAAGTACAAGTCCTAATAGGAACTGTTAGGAACGATCTACTGTCGAGAAGGACGCCAGGTGGAGATCACGGCAGGTATAATTTCTTTAATGTCAGGGGAACTTTGCTGCTCTTCTGAAATTACTTGTGGGAAAAAGATGATGGCTATTTATGCACACTCTCCCCAAAGCCCAATCGTCTCTCTCTCTCTCTCTCTCTCTCTCTCTCTCTCTCTCTCTCTCTCTCTCTCTCTCATCTGGCCCCACAGCATGGTGGTAGTGAGTCTGCCTCACTCTTGGATGGCATGTGTTCGATTTTCGAACCAGAGGAAGAGGAAGGGACGGGCATGTCCCTAAAATCCCGAGTGTTTCTGTTGACCAAAGCAGTGAATTATTATGTGTAGTTGTAAACCTCATTTTGGATGGAGACAAAGAGAGAGAAGAAGAAGGCTAAAACCTTAGACGTGGGTGTTCATTGCTATGTCGAAGAAGCGTTACATCAACACGGAAGGACCTCGACGAGGCCATCAACATTTAAAACCCCCCTCCCTCTCTCTCTCTCTCTCTCTCTCTCTCTCTCTCTCTCTCTCTCTCTCTTGCAGAAAACGGCTGGATGCGATTCAGGGAGAGGAAGGAACGACGTGGACACATCCCTTTAGGACCACTAAGATTCTGCTGATTTATTATGTACCTGGTAAGGAGTGGAATGTTGTACGTCGCATCTTCTGAGAGAGAGAGAGAGAGAGAGAGAGAGAGAGAGAGAGAGAGAGAGAGAGAGAGAGAGAGACGGTGTGTGCGCGCGCGACCGGGTGTGTCTCTGCACATAAGTAGACAATGCTTAAATAAAATTGCATGCGATGAGTAAAGCATAAACCGTACTCTTTCCTTCAATATATTCAAATGAAATAGATTTATGTTGCACTGTGTTACTGTTTATTTATCTATTTTTGTCATAGAATTGCAAGAAAATGATGATGAGAGGAAAAATATAATTTCAGAGCAACAGTTGATGAAATCATCACTAAAGTCAGAGTGTATAATATACTGTATCATATACATGAACTGTTGTGCAGATGGAAATAAAAAAAAATAACAACAAGAGCACATAACGAAAATACAAAATGCCACAGCGAATAAGTCGAGGGAATGAAATGCCATGGAAGAAAAATGAGAGAAAACTGGCTGTAAACAACGCCATAAAAACTCACTGCATAACGAAGGCGTCGCAATTTATTATGTCATTTTGTAAAAGAGGAAATAAAACTTCCGGATATTCCGAAAGTAGAATATTAAAAACTCTTCAAATTCATTTCCGTCATGACGGCAGTAGAGATGTGGACTCCGTTGCAAGCGAACTATAACTCGACTTTTCTCGTGGAAAAAAAAAGGTAGCGAATTTACTATTCCTAAAACAGGTATAATTCTGGGTTTCAATGCGATAGGATTTCAGGTTGAAAGCTGCAAACTTCAATACAAAACAAACTGTACATTAAGACTCCCAAAGGAAATAAATATTAGGCTAAACAAGCAAATGCATAAATAGAAATAAAAGTAAAGCTATAAAGATAAATGTAAAAACTACATAAAAAATGAAATCGAGCTTCAGGTTGATACCTGAGGAAAAAATGAAAGAGTTCAGGCCTTTTTTTTTGAACCTACGAGAGAGAGAGAGAGAGAGAGAGAGAGAGAGGGAGAGAGAAAGGCGTTATTGGAATACAAAGTAAAAGCTTTCTACCGAATGCGACCTGGAGAATAGAGAGAGAGAGAGAGAGAGAGAGAGAGAGGAGAGAGAGGAATAGTGATCACTGAACGAAACTGTATGATGAATAGCTGTCGACCAACATTCACTCTTACGTTGTGAAATGGTTTACATTGAATAACTTTCTGTAAAATAGAAAATAGCAACAAAAAGGAGTAAGAGGAGGAGGGTGGATAAAGAGATGTAGAACAAAGTTAATAATCAAAGCAAGCGCTACGGCAACATTCGCCATAAAAATGAAAGTTTATGAATGAAAATAAAAGTTTTCCATACACTAACGGTAATATTCCCTGATGATACGATTCAGAGTGGTCAAAAGTTCAATAAATGCCACTCAATAATCCACTGGTAATTAATCAAGGTTCTTTAGAATGGTAACAAATATTAATGATGCCGTAATTAAACTGTTGTTCATTCAATACTCCACAATTTTCATAAATAATTTGTAACAAGTCTTTGTTAAAGTTTAAAATTTTATATATATACACTATATACACACATATATGTATATATGATATATATAATATATATATATATATATATATAGATATATAATATATATATATATATATATATATACATATATATATATATATATATATATATATATATATATATATATATATATAATACTATCTGGGAACATTTTCTCCCTTATGCAATTCCTATTGAAGTCAATGGAATTGTTTGCAGATATTATCTTCATACCAAGACTGAATCAGTCTACACTTCTCTCTTCGAGCAAGCTTCTCAGGAATTAAGAAAAAGATCAGGCTTTCATAGTTATTACTTTTGTAACTTTAAATTGAATTCAATATGTCTTCCTCTACATCGTGCATTTTCGATAACGTCCTGCTGACACTCGTTTCACATCTTAATTGAATTTTTATATAAGTATTCTAGTGATAACTGTTTTCCTACTATTTTCCTCCACAGGAATGTTTTCAAATTTCTTAACAAAGTTTTCATTCCTAAGGGTACTATACCTACGGTTCCTAAACTGCCCTTACATGAAAGACTTTCTTCGATTCACAATGAGTCCTTTTATAAATAATAATGAAGTCTTATTTGCAATTATACCCCTGCAGCTAAACTGAATATCATTCCCAATAATCCTATTACAGCTGGGAGCCTTTTCAGATGTAAAGACAGCCTAAAACCGTAGATCACCTCAGGTGTCGTATATAAATTTGATTGCCTTAGATGTAGCCTGGGGACTTACGTGGGATCACAGTGATGTTGTTGAAGGGGC
>NC_087203.1:74974904-74992404 GCF_015104395.2 Macrobrachium nipponense | reverse complement strand
ATGAATGCCAAGCTGAGAAAGTTGTGGTTTTCACATAAAGAACAACATCGCTGTCGTGAGGAGGAGGAGGAGGGGGAGGAGGAGCCCATCCACAATAAGGAGATAAAGATCGGCATCTCTCAACCTGAAACATTTCCCTCTTTGTCTCTCGAGGTTGCAAATGGTTCTTCTGTTACGTAACGACTAGATGAGAGACTTCTTAGAAAGGCACATTTATCTTTTCTGTAATTTGGGCCTATACAGAGACGTTTACTTGTTGTTTAGTTGAAAAAAAACATGGATGTAGTGTCCTAATTCCTTACCGGATTAATAAATCTTAGATTCTAACTGGCGGATCAAGAAAAGTGTCTACAATCTGCCGATTTTTGTAAAGACTGAATATATAAACCATCATTTGCAAATTATTTTCTACTTCCCATTCCTTCATACCTCCAAGACAATGTTTAATTTGACTTCAACTCCCTTAAGCATTAACATTTTAAGCAAGAGTCCGTGCTGGCATAAGTCAGCTTAACGTAAATAAACCATCCAACCAAATTCAATAACGACGACACTTTTTTGAAGGTCTGACAGATAAATGAATAAAATATTAGTGGCCGATGTTAATCTTATACAATATAAATAGAGTATATGGTTATGAGGAAATTGAAATAACGGAGTACAAGATAGACACAGACATGCACAGACAAACAAGCAACTGAGGTAATAAAGAGGCTGTAGTAATCAAAGGATCAATTCTCTTCGGATAAAAATGCACATAAAACATCACTCTACTTTTAATACAATCAATATAATATTCAAGGGCAACTAAAAAGTAAAACATTCTTTAATCCGCTACCTCACAACGGTTTCTCTCTCTCTCTCTCTCTCTCTCTCTCTCTCTCTCTCTCTCTCTCTCTCTCTCTCTCTCTCTCTCTAAAAACTTTCATATTAGTTCTTTTAAAATGGTTTATCTCTCTTTTTCTGTTTCCTTTGTCTGAAATCCGACTGAAGTAAAACAACTTAGTTATTCTAAAAGCCTTCAATCACGCTTAGTAAAATTTCTGTCTCGAATACCTCCTTTTGAAATATATAAATTCGTGTAATATCTTATAATCAATACAATTAAACTTTTAATTTATTTTTATATTTAATTTCTTTTTTAGTTCTGAGAACGCAACCATCGGTTGGTCTTCTTACTCATTCAACAAGATTACTTTAAGAACAAGGCTTTTCTCACTTCTTCGCCTCCTATTCTAACCTTAACGGGCATATAATTCAGCAGCTCCTTCCTACCTGCCTTCTAGTGTTCAAGGTGCTTCAAACATACGCACACGATCGCTTATTACAAATAATGTCTTTCATATTAAAATAAATCTGTTGTTTTTAAAAATCATAATGCTTTGATTCACCTATTACAAGGTATATCTAATTATACGTAATTCACAACCGGTACTAAATATATGTAAAGGGGTTAAGTTTCGAATGACAAAACTATTTCTCCATAGAGTAGTTGATCAGTTTTTGTAATGCAGGTGTATAGAGTAAGAAAAAATTGCAAAAACCAATAATAAATAAAACGGAAATATATTACATAATATAAGGTTATTCTAGCTATAATTGGCAAATTCTTTCATTTTTCATTATGATTCTTCTGAAATATGAGTTCAATTCCTCCCTCATATATATAATAATAAAATAGAATATATATATATATAATATATAATATATATATATATAAATATATATATATATATATATATATATATATATATATTAATATATATAAAATAACATATATGTATATATATATATATATAATATATATATATATATTATATATATATATATATATATATATATATATATATATATATATATATATATATACATAAAAGCAATGTTTCCTGTTACGTATTATTTGGGAAGGTAACCCCTCCTATACATGTCTTATTAAAAATTATGGATGCATCAGCATAGCATAATATTCTGTAGGGGAAAGGTCACGTAATTACTGTCCAATATTCATTTAACAAAAAGAGAGTATGGACACGCCCAGAAACTGTATATTTATATTAATTAAACTGAAGCGCTAATAAATGCGCTCATACCCACCCTTTCACGAAATGAATATCTAACAATCACCACTTGACTCTTCCCTTAAACATAAGGATACTCTTAGACATAACAGATAAACTCAACTCTGATGTGCAGCCATACTTTTATAATAGGAGGTGTATTATAATTATTATTATTATTATTATTGGTCTATCACAGTCCTCCAATTCGACTGGGTGGTATTTATAGTGTGGGGTTCCGGGTTGCATCCTGCCTCCTTACGAGTCCATCACTTTTCTTACTATGTGTGCCGTTTCTAAGATCACACTCTTCTGCATGAGTCCTGTAGCTACTACAGCCTGTAGTTTTTCCAGATTCCTTTTCAGAGATCTTGGGATCGTGCCTAGTGTTCCTATGATTATGGGTACAATTTCCACTGGCATATCCCACATCCATCTTATTTTTATTTTCAGGTCTTGATACTTATCCATTTTTTCCCTTTCTTTCTATTCAACTCTGGTGTCCCATGGTACTGCGACATCAATGAGTGATACCTTCTTCTTGATTTGGTCAATCAACGTCACGTCTGGTCTATTTGCACGTATCACCCTATCTGTTCTGATACCATAGTCCCAGAGGATCTTTGCCAGATCGTTTTCTATCACGCCTTCAGGTTGGTGCTTCTGCCACTTATTACTGCAAGGTAGCTGGTGCTTCTTGCACAGGCTCCAGTGAAGGGCTTTTGCCACTGAATCATGTCTCTTTTTGTACTGGTTCTGTGCAAGTGTCGGACATTCGCTTGCTATGTAGTTTATGGTCTCATTTTTCGTATTGCACTTCCTACATATGGGAGAGATGTTATTTCCGTCTATCGTTCTTTGAACATATCTGGTTCTTAGGGCCTGATCTTGTGCCGCGGTTATAATTCCATCAGTTTCCTTCTTGAGCTCTCCCCATAATACCCATTGCCATGTGTCATCGCTGCCTAATCCTCTTTTTGTACTGGTTCTGTGCAACTGACGGACATTCGCTTGCTATGTGGTTTATGGTCTCATTTTTCGTATTGCACTTCCTACATATGGGAGAGATGTTATTTCCATCTATCGTTCTTTGAACATATCTGGTTCTTAGGACCTGATCTTGTGCCGCTGTTATCATTCCTTCAGTTTCCTTGTTGAGCTCTCCCCATAGTAGCCATTGCCATGTGTCATCGCTGGTTGGTCCTTTAGTCTGTCCGTGCATTGGTTTGTTGTGCCATTCCTCTGCTCTGTTTGTCATTCTCCTGTCTCTGTATATTTCTGGGTCTTCGTCTACTTTTATCAGTCCTTCTTCCCATGCATTCTTGAGCCACTCGTCTTCACTGGTTTTCATATATTGCCCCAGTGCTCTCTGTTCTCGATGTTGACGCAGTCCTCTATGCTTAGTAGTCCTCTCCTTCCTTCCTTTCGTGTTATATATAGTCTGTCCGTATTTGCTCTTGGGTGTAGTGCTTTGTGTATTGTCATATGTTTCCTCGTTTTCTGGTTTATGCTACGAAGTTCTGCCTTCATCCATTCCACTATTCATGCGCTGTATCTGATCACTGGCACTGCCCATGTGTTTATGGCTTTTATCATATTTCTGGCGTTGAGTTTTGATTTGAGTATTGCCTTGAGTCTCTGCATATATTCTTTCCTGATCGTGTCCTTCATCTCTTGGTGTTTTATATTCCCTCCTTCCATTACTCCCAGGTATTTGTATCCCGTCTCATCTATGTGTTTGATGCCGTTCCCATCTGGTAGCTTTATCCCTTCAGTCCTTGTTACTTTGCCCTTTTGTATGTTGACTAAGGCACATTTTTCTATTCTAAACTCCATCCTGATATCCCCAGATACAATCCTTACGGTCTGGATTACGGTATTTATTTCCTTGATGCTCTTACCATACAGCTTGATGTCGTCCATGAACATCAGATGGTTGATTCTGTTGCCTCTTTTCTTGAGTTGGTACCCGGCATCCATCTTCTGCAGTACTTTTGTCATGGGAATCATGGCTATTACGAAGAGTAGTGGGGACAGTGAGTCGCCCTGGAAGATCCCTCTCCTGATATTAACCTCTGCTAGTCTTATTCCAGAGCTTGTAAGTTTTGTATCCCAGTTGCGCATTGTATTTTTGAGGAAGATGATGGTGTTTCCTCTGTCCCATATATTTTCAGGCATTCTATTAGCCATGTGTGTGGTATCATGTCGAAGGCTTTCTTATAGACTATCCATGCCATGCTTAGGTTTGGGTTTTCCTTCTCCTACTGTTCTTCATTACCATTTTGTCTATCAGGAGCTGGTCTTTTGTGCCCCTACACTTCCTTCTGCAGCCTTTCTGTTGGTGGGGGATGGTGTTTGTCTCCTCTAGGTAGTTGTATAGCTTTTCACTGATGATACCTGTTAGTAACTTCCACATTATTGGTAGGCAGGTGATAGGCCTGTAGTTACTGGCTATATTTCCCTTACTCTTATCTTTCTGTACTAAGGATGTTCTTCCTATGGTCATCCATTTGGGCGCATGGTGATTTGTGATACAATGCTGGAGTTGTTCTGCTATTCGTGGGTGTAGAGCCTTGAAGTTTTTGAACCAGTATCAGTGGACTTCATCGGGACCTGGGCTATTATTATTATTATTATTATTTTTTATTTATTTATTTTTTTTTTTGCTTATCTCAGTCCTCCAATTCGACTGGGTGGTATTTATAGTGTGGCCGGTTCCGGGTTGCATCCTGCCTCCTTAAGAGTCCATCACTTTTCTTACTATGTGTGCCGTTTCTAGGATCACACTCGTTTTGCATGAGGCCCGGAGCTACTTCAGCCTCTAGTTTTTCCAGATTCCTTTCAGGGATCTTGGGATCGTGCCTAGTGCTCCTATGATTATGGGTACGATTTCCACTGGCATATCCCATATCCTTCTTATTTCTATTTTCAGATCTTGATACTTATCCATTTTTTTTCCCTCTCTTTCTCTCAACAACTCTGGTTGTCCCATGGTATTGCGACATCAATGAGTGATACTTTCTTCTTGACTTTTGTCAATCAACGTCACGTCTGGTCTGTTTGCACGTATCACCCTATACGTTCTGATACCATAGTCCCAGAGGATCTTTGCCTGATCGTTTTCTATCACTCCTTCAGGTTGGTGCTCGTACCACTTATTACTGCAAGGTAGCTGAGTTCTTGCCCACAGGCTCCAGTGGAGGGCTTTGCCACTGAATCATGCCTCTTTTTGTACTGGTTCTGTGCAAGTGCCGGGCATTCGCTTGCTATGTGGTTTATGGTTTTCATTTTTTCGTATTGCACTTCCTACATATGGGAGAGATGTTATTTCCGTCTATCATACTTTGAAACATATCTGGTTCTTAGGGCCTGATCTTGTGCGCTGTTATCATTCCTTCAGTTTCCTTGTTGAGCTCTCCCCTCTGTAGCCATTGCCAATTGTCATCAGCTGGCTAGTTCTTTAGTCTGTCTCATGTATTGTCCGTGGGGGGGGGGCGTGCATTCCGGTTTTTGTTCTGTGCCAGTCCCTCTGTTCTCTGTCTTTCTCCGTCTCGTACATTTCTGGTCTTCGTCTACTTTTATTAGTCCACTTATTCCCAATTGCACTCTTTAGCCACTCGTCTTCATGGTGTTTTCAGATATTGCCCCCCAGGTGCTCTGTTCTCGTGTTGACGCAGTCTCTATACTTAGTAGTCCTCTCCCTCCTTTCTGTTTCGTGTTATGTATAGTCTGTCTGTATTTGCTCTTGGGTGTAGTGCTTTGTGTATTGTCATTTGTTTCCTGGTTTTCTGATCTATGCTGCGGAGTTCTGCCTTCGTCCATTCCACTATTCCTGCGCTGTATCTGATTACTGGCACTGCCCATGTGTTTATGGCTTTTATCATATTTCCGGCGTTGGGTTTGACTTGAGTATCGCCTTGAGTCTCTGCATATATTCTTTCCTGATCGTGTCCTTCATCTCTTGGTGTTTTATATACTCCTCCTTCCATTATTCCCAGGTATTTGTATCCTGTCTCATCTATGTGTTTGATGTTGCTCCCATCTGGTATCTTTATCCCTTCAGTTCTCGTACTTTGCCTTTTTGTATGTTGACTAAGGCGCATTTTTCTATTCCAAACTCCATCCTGATGTCCCCAGATACAATCCTTACAGTCTGGATTAGGGTATCTATTTCCTTGATGCTCTTACCATACAGCTTGATGTCGTACATGAACATCAGATGGTTGATTTTGTTGCCTCTTTTCTTGAGTTGGTACCCGGCATCCATCTTCTGTAGTACTTTTGTCATGGGAATCATGGCTACTACGAAGAGTAGTGGGGACAGTGAGTCGCCCTGGAAGATCCCTCTCCTGATATTAACCTCTGCTAGTCTTATTCCAGAGCTTGTAAGTATTGTATTCCAGTTGCGCATTGTATTTTTGAGGAATTCTGATGGTATTTTCCTCTGCCCCATATATTTTCAGGCATTCTATTAGCCATGTGTGTGGTATCATGTCGAAGGCTTTCTTATAGTCTATCCATGCCATGCTTAGGTTGGTTTTCCTTCTCCTACTGTTCTTCATTACCATTTTGTCTATCAGGAGCTGGTCTTTTGTGCCCCTACACTTCCTTCTGCAGCCTTTCTGTTGGTGGGGGATGGTGTTTGTCTCCTCTAGGTAGTTGTATAGCCTTTCACTGATGATAACCTGTTAGTAACTTCAACATTATTGGTAGGCAGGTGATAGGGCCTGTAGTTACTGGCTATATTTCCCTTACTCTTGTCTTTTTGTACTAAGGATGTTCTTCCTGTGGTCATCCATTTGGGTGCTTGGTGATTTGAGTTACAATGTTGGAGTTGTTCTGCTATTCGTGGGTGTTAGGGCCTGAAGTTTTTTGAGCCAGTATCCATGGACTTCATCGGGGACCTGGGGCTTTCCAGTTTGCATTTTCTTTAGTTGGTGTCTGACTGTGTCTGTCGTGATGTCTGTGAATCTTTGTTTATTCTCCCTGTTTTCTTCTTCTTGACTTCCTGGAGCCACGTTGCATGTTTGTTGTGTGATACCGGATTGCTCCATATGTTTTCCCAGAGTCTCTTACTTGGTTCGGCTTCAGGAATTTCTGGGTGGTGTCTTCCCCTCTTAGTTGGCTGTATAGTCTTTTCTGGTTGGTTCCGCATAGTTTGTTCTGTTGGTATCCCTATTCCTGTTCATGTACCGTTAGATCTTGTGTGCTTTGGCTTGAGCCTCTGTTTTACATTTCTTTATTGTGTTGTTTTGTCCCCTCTCTTGTACTTTGTATTTCTCGTTGAGTTCCTCCCTTGTTTTCTTGCTTCTTAGCCTTTTTTCTGCCATCTCTTTCAGTTTACTCAAGTCAGATCTCATCACCATGATTTGCTTTTCTAGGCGCCTTTTCCAAGGAGGTTGCTGTTTTGGTTTCTGTTGGGTTGGTTGTGACGGTGGTGTTGGTGTTCGAATCCCCATCAGTTCTGCTACTAATCTTGCTCCTGCATATGTCAAGTTATTTGTTTCTGTGATACTGGTGGTGTGTATTAGGCCATTATTTCATTGACCTCACTTGTTTTCTCCCTTAATTTCTTGGTGTTGTAGGCTTTCATGGAGGGGATCTTTGTTCTCTCTGTGTTGGCTCCATCCATTGTCTAAATCTTTCTACCCATTCGTCGGTGTTTCTTGGTGTCGTTGTTTGATACCTCATCCTCCCTGTCGTACGTTCTGTAGGCTATGTCTCTCAGTTCGTCCTTCGTTGTAATTCGTTGTCGCCCTCTGGGTGTCTGTGACATTTCCCTTTCCAGTTCTTCTGTTGGGGAGAGCCAGTTCTTTTTCTTTATGTTCCTCACTTGGTCTGCCAGCCTCTGCTCTGTTTGGGGGGTGTTATTCCTCTCATTCCAGATGTTGACCAATCTTTTCTTCTATATCCTCTCTCCGTCGGGTTGCTTCTGATGTAGCATCTCCATATTTCCTTATTTCGGTTCTTCTTGTCCATTTCTTCCTTTTTGCCTCTGTAGCTCCAATCTCAGGCTGTGATTACTGTCGTTGTGGTGATCAGTTGCTAGATGACGACCTCCAAGTACCTGACCGTTCTTCCCCTACAAATTGGGTTGAATACCTGGTTGCCGGACGAAGCTCCTCTGTTTTTGGCCAGAGGTTCCATTTACGTCGTTGTCGTTTATTCCTTCATTTCTTTCCATCATTGCTGAGTTTTGCTATTTAACCCATAGCTGGACCCTACCCCATCAGGGATAGGTACTCATTTACAGCTGAGTAGACTGAGGAAATTATGGTAAAGATCCTTTCCCAAGGAATCAACGCGAGGAGAGCGGTCACCCATCCAAACGACTGACCAGCCCCAATGTTGCTTAACTTGACTTAAGTCTATTGAGGACCTAACCCACTCCTCCACGGCGCCACATCTTATTATTATTATTATTATATTATTATTTATTATTATATTATATTATTATTATTATTATTATTATTATATTATTATTATTATTTTATTTCGAATGCGACAACATTCAGTTGCCAGAAGCCTGGTAATATATCAAATTTCCTGGCAAGTTGCTACATAAAATACATGTGTGCAGAAATAAGAACAGAATTCTAACAATCTTGAAAAGCAATGTTATCATTACAAAATGCAAAGAAATCATTAATCTTCGTAATATGACCGTATTATACTTTTTAGTGATGGAAATCTATTGTCTTTTTGGTAATAGCAGAATTCTTTATTATTACAGGTTTTATTTCATATTGCAGCAACCTTCATGCACGAGTTCTTATTGGAAATGAAAAGATAATTTTTGTATCTAACGCTTTGATGCCTTCAAAAACTTTGAAAAGTGTTACAGAACGAGTAATCGTCCAGCGTCACCTTAGAGTCAACAAGTTGTGCTCTCCAATATAGCTCATCAAACTCATGATAAATCCCACCCTGTAATTTTAGCGTCCGCCAAAGCATCGCTGAAAGGCTGACTGCAAAAAACATGTCTCGACGACATCATAAGTATACCAGTTGTGGTCTTTTCTGAATGGCTAGTTGGAATCACGTTATTTTACCACGAATCAAAACACTTTCAAAGATTCACACCTCTCTCTCTCTCTCTCTCTCTCTCTCTCTCTCTCTCTCTCTCTCTCTCTCTACACATAATAACATGTATACATACACATATATATATATATATATATATATATATATATATATATATATATATATATATATATATATATATATATATATATATATATAGTACACAGATTACATGTAAGCTTGTGTATAAGGCATAGCTGGATGGAATTTAATTGGGTACTTTCCATCATAAGAAAATGGAAAAGAATGTAAATAATAAGGAATTCCTATTTGTCAATGAAATTTTCTAGACGGGTGGTCTACTGCACCTGCTAAATATTACACAAATCAACCACATAATTTCTCAGTCAAACTAAAATTCGATTGATGAATGCTCAGTTTTACAGGTCTATACTCGTTCTTACTGATCCTTTATAAGTAAATCTGCTTACCTAGAATATGTCATAATTATTGCTTGCACTTTACCTATAACATCTTCATATCGTGAATATAGTCTTGAGCAAACAAATATCTGTAAATATTTGAAATTGTATAATCTCTGATAATGTATCACTGAAATCCATTTTTACGCAAGTACTTGAATTTGCCGTTGAATGACAATACATTATTTACTTAATTTCACTTACACACTTTTAATATAACTTATATGAATATCGAAAAGTCGCTGATGAGCAGTAAATAGAAGGGAAAGGTCACGGGGTTGTCACATAAAGTCACAGTACCCTAGCAATCTCTACATCCACGTGGGACCAGGGATGGCAAGTTAATGGCGGATGATGATTCAGTAGGTTGACCATGCACTTCCAAACACCACCCTTATCTTGTAAGGAGTGTAAGATCTTTCTATAAAAACCTACCAAGCCTTATGCGAGACTTGAACCTCGGGCCAATGCAATAAAAAATCACCTGCAATACCACTGACCTCCGATGATCCAAAATGTTGAAAGCCTTAACACCCCCTTCCCAAAAGAGGGCAGTCTTAATAACATAAAACAGTATTGTCAAGACATAAATTATTTATTTGTTCTTAAAGTTCATTTTAATCCACAGGTTATCGGCAAAGGCCACCAACCTCTTGCCTAACGAAAAAATGCTATTGCTTTTCTGCTTTCTCCTTTACAAAACCACACTTCACAAATATGATGCAATACTACTTAATTAAATATGCGTGCTATATCTTTTTGATCTTTCATAGTAAGCAAAAATGAATTACGTGAGGGGTCTGTGTTGCGTATTTATGAATATACACCACCAACACACCAACACACACACACAACACACCACACAACACACACACACAACATACATATATATATAATATATTATATTACTAATTTATATAATATAGTATATATATATATATATATATATTCCTACTATTTTTGACGAAAAACTAATAGTAATTATCATTTGTTGAATAAAAAATTTTAATTACATTTGCATATGATGTGGAAATCACTGATATAGCGTCGGATGCAGAGTTTTAGCAGCATCATAAAAACCACAACTACGTAAATAATCATATTTATAGTTTGATGCCTCTACAATTCTAGTAAAGGTTTTGAATAATAATTCGATTCTCTTATGAATGCTATTAAATTGATAATAATCTCCTTCGATATAAATATTAACAGCCCTCAGCGTGAAACACGCAAAGGCAAATTATTTATATAAATACACATACACACACAAGTATATATATATATATATATATATATATATATATATATCTATATATATTTATATATATATATATATAGTATATATATATATATATATATATATATATATATATATATATACTATATACATTATATATATATATATATATATATATATATATATATATATATATATATATATATATATATATATATATATGTAGGGCTGATGCTTTTGTATACCAAGGCGCACTGTGAGGTTATCAAGACCTGCGATAATTTACACTAAGGTCGGTTGTTGTGACTCCCATCCTCATTGGAGTGTCTTAGATTTCGATGATAATTCTAAGTTCATTCAGTACCTTCTTTCTGATGTGAGGTTCTAGTGTTTGAAACACAGAGTACGAAAATATATGTATTCTTCTAAGTTTACATAGTGAAGATCAGATAAAATTGGACAGGTCTTCCAATGAAGCTGGCTAAATGAAGTCTGACTTACAGTTTGGTTTACAAATCAGAGGTGAGCAGGCAATAGCTCGACATACAAACATACACAAAGATGACATAGATTACAAGTCACGTAGGCCGGTCTGGGTTATAGGTCACTGTGGTTTCTCAAGCAGGAAGCTTTGTCAACAGTTTACAAACAATAGATTTGATGACCACAGATGACAACAAACCAGACACTGACTGATACAAAAATATGGTATTGATTTTTTTAATGCAAGGAATTCACACAACGAGTTAAGGAAATTATTATTGATTTATACCACCCGAGTCAGAGATTATCATGTGTTGAATTCTGTGTTTACTGATGTAGCACTCATAAATATTCCTAGCGCACTCAATTGCGGAGTTTGATTTTTAGGGCTATTAATTCTATATAACGTGCCAAGGCAACTATTAACACTAAGAGGCGTTTATTTCCTCTGTCAGACTCGTAAAACCCTGTTAATAAATCTACGTGTACTATTTCAAAGGGTTGATTTGGCTCAGGATAGGCCCCTAAACTGACAGGTGTCTTAGTGTGTCCCTTGTCTTCATGACACATGTGACAATTAGTTATGTGCTTTTTATATCTGTAAGCATTGTAGGCCAGTAAAATAGTGATTTGGCTTTCTGTATAGAGAACCCTGGATGACCATGTAATGGATTGGAATGCAACCAGTTTAGGACGATTGGTATAAAAAGATTGGTGCAACTACCTGGTCTTTAGTCACCTGCTGTGTTCCTCGGGTTTTCCTCATCGCGGACCTACATATAATATTACCTTTGATTACATAATTCTGCTACACATACTTTAAATATACTTTTGCTTTAGGATTTCCGTTCGAAGCATTTATTGTTTTGCTTAACTACTGACCCTTGCTTTGTTCAGTTTGTAACAGTTCAGCGCTCCAACCCAGGTCTTCAATGTTCACGATCTCTTGGGTTAATGAATTTTCTTGTTTAGATACGGTCCTAACAATAGGCACGGATGTTTCTATATCTTTTAGGCCAACTAATGGTTCTTTGCAGTATGGTGCGGGATTGCGGGATAATGCGTCAGCTATGATATTTGCTTTCCCAGGTAGATATCCTATCTTGGCTCCAAAGACCTGAATGATCATATGCCACCAAGTTCCTTGGGGACTGTGATTAAAGCCTTTGAAAAACTCGGTAAGGTACTTATGGTCAGTAATGTCCTTAACAGGATAGCCGTAGATTATGAACTTGAAATGTACTAGTGAGTTAACGATTCCATAGCCCTTCCTTGTCTATTACTGCATATTTACTTTCAGAGGACTTTAGTTTACATGAATAAAAAGCTATAGGAAAGAACTGTTTATCATATTGCTGAAGTAGTACCCCTCTTACCCCTTGGTCTGAGGCGTCTGTTGCAATAAAAAAAATTCCTTATTAAAATCAGGGAATTTTAAGATAGGTGAACTGCATAATTCCACTTTAAAGATATCGAACGCCTGTTGATGCTTTTCCGACCATAATAAATCTACGCCCTTCTTCGTAAGATCTGTTAAAGGACCTGCTGTGATTACATATAAACTTACGATAGTAATACCCACTACAGCACAAAAGTGCTGTATCCCCCTTTACGTAAATAGGTACCGGAAAGTTACAAATAGCCGACACCTTACCATGGACCACTTTAAGACCTTGACTAGACACATAAAACCTAAATAAACATGTTCGGTTTTTAAAACTCACATTTAGATATTTTACTCTGAGATTATTGGTCTTAGTCTCTGTAGCACTAGCTCTAGTTTATGCGAATGTACTTCTAAGGTATTAGAAAAGATTACAAGACCAACCATATAGGCATGTAGGGTATCCCCTAAAAGGTCTCCAACCACTATATTAATCATTCTGGTGATGTAATTGGGGTGCAACGTAACCGAAAGGCATACATAAAAATTGATAATGTCCCCTGAGTGTGCTGAAGGCGGTGTATGAGGTACACTTACATAGCTACTGGTAACTGGTGAAAGCCTTTAAGTAAGTCCAAGCTGGTGAAAAATTTGTTCTGACCTAACAAGGATAAGATATCGTCGGTACATGGCACTGGAAAACGATCGGGAATCGTTTCCTCGTTTGAGCGACAGAATCTACGCCTGTACGCCAAGACCGATCTTTTTTAGGCATGACATTTAAGGGAAAAATTATATATGCTATTTGATTTCCTAATGACTCCTACTACTAACATTTTTCAACTTTGTCATTTATCTCGTTTTGCAATTCCATTGGGAGTCTATACGAAGGTACATGGAGAGCTTTATGTTTGTCCTTTAACCGTATTTGGTGTTCAGTGACATCCGTTTTCCCCCAGAGATCACTCGCTAGTGGAGAAACATCATGATATTCAGATAAAAGATCAAAAAATTTCTGCTGAATCACCTCTGCTTGAATGACTTTACTGATTTTACTTTAGATAGAGTATAAGAGGGATTCATCTACAACGGGTTGAGCGTGATTAAATTTAGAAACAGTAAAAAATGCGATATTTATAACTTCCATATCCACGATATCTATACATAGGTTTTGTGGATTACTAGATTGGTATTCGGATGGTTACAGACTTCAATATTAACTTGCTGCTGTGAGTCAACAGTATATAGTGCTTTGTTTGCAGAAATCTGTTATATTTCAGAGTGTTGGGAAGGATTAAAATTTCAGATCCCAGCACAGTCTTTTTACACGCACTAAGACATTCGAGGGTGCATGCGTCTCGAGATTTTGCGTGCAAACTGTGACTGCGGGTGTGGGAAAATTCTGTTAGGTCACTTGAACAATGTCATGATTTATGAGACAAGTGATTGGTTCCTCTATTTAAGTTATTATTTGATTAACTGCCTCTTTTTGTCCAAAACGGATTTTAATGTGTTCGAAGGTTTATAGAATTTTCCTTTGATAAACATGCCTTATTTGGCAGGAGGTAAGATAATGTTTTGTATACCCATAGATGGATATCCTACAGTTACACTAGATACAGATCAATGTTTTTTATAACTACAAAGATATCTGTAAATGTGCGCTTACCCGCCCTGTACTGAATCTGAGTTACGCTACAACAATTAACTCGTTATTGCCAATTACTGAAAGTCGTACTCTGGACTTCTCAATAGGGAAGTTCGAACAACAACGGTGAGTCCGTAAATACAGGATATTACATGGACTAAAGGAATAAAAAACAATGTAAATGGCTGATATTCTAATTTTATAGCACGTAAAGTCGGGCGTAATACCCACTACTTATAATAGCTTATTATATTAAAACTACGGGAACCTGCTCTGATTACTTGATACGGTCGTGTGATTCATAGGAAAATTCCTTTTTAATTCAAAAAGGTGTTGGCATGAATGATCCAACATCACTCTCCCCCCTCCACTAGAGTCGCTTATGTGGAATGTGCTTTGCTTGCAACACTTGGAAGATTTTGACTGACCCTGACTGTTTTACTAGATGGCACAGTAACCGAGTTTCCTGAAGCACAATTTGTTTGTTTCTGATTTTTAGCAGCGTTACTGTTTACCTGTTTCTCTTTATAATAATGAGGATTCTTCCCTTTATTATCATCGGCAACGTTTTGTGTGTTTTTAGCATTATGTTGCTGTTGGTTACATGAAAAACGACAAACGTAAGAATGACTTGAACTATTATGAATTGAACGATTACTATTAAAGCAAGTTATCCGTTCTGAGTTATTATTAACTATATGTACTTGCTGTGGTTTACTTTCATACTTTGCTAAAACTTGAAATAGTGAGGGATCCAGGTCAGCGCATTTAGACATATTTTTGTTAATTTGTTTATATGAATGTTAAGTATGTTAAGCTAATGAAATCCTTTACAGACATTATTCCTTGCAATTCAGCCGTATGTTTTAAAGTTAAGTTGAGTCATAGAGATTCGATTTTTTAAGCATATAACTCAAAGAACTCTAGGCTAAAACTGCCATCAGGACCTTGCACAGGAGCCTTTATTGTCCTGACCCGAAATAGTGTTACCTCTAATTTATCCAGATTTGTACGGGTGTTCCATTTGTTTTTGTGTGTTTTCTTATCACTACAGTGCCTAACGACCCTATCCATGCATCTGTATAAATACAGACGTCCACTGTGTAAACGCATATTTAATGTTTAATATGATTTGTTACGTACCGAATTAATAGAGTGCCCCAAAATGATAAGATTAACACAGAATATATGATAATAATATTTCAGGAGAACTTCTGAAAAAAACGAAGTTGACAGAAACTAAAAGATAAAAACTCGCAGTAGCGAAGTCCCAATGATGTGGATAATTTCTGTAAAAAGTAAGATTATGAATGTCTCGTAACTTCAGCCACAGGAATAACGAAATTCGACAGTCAAAGTTACTCCAAATGAATAAAAATAAATTGTACTTAGCTTGATTTTAGTGGGAAGTCACGGCGTTTCGATAACGACACGGCCTTGGTCCTCCTTCTCTGTTTAGCGAATGACCCTGGTTCTTAGCTTGGGTTTCCCCCGTGTGTGTTGTTTGTTTGTTGAATGATTCGTTTCCTCTTGCTGGTCCTTGGAGATCCGATGCTGCAGACGAGTCCTGCTCAGCGGGTGACCCGGTTTCTCTAAGATATGTAATGTTGAAGACGCTCACTAAACGATGATGCAATCTCTTGAATGATTCTTAATGTAAGACATTTCTTACGTTGCCATAAGAGACACTAAGTTGCTTGAAGATTCTCTTGCCTTCGCCATCGTTGACTTCTGATATGATGCATTATTCGTTATTCTTCGGATGACGTTGAAGCGTTAGTGCTGCCACTAAATATGTAGGGCTGATGCCTTTGTATAACAAGGCGCCCTGTGAGGTTATCAAGACCTGCGATAATTTACGCTAAGGTTGGTTGTTGTGACTCCCATCCTCATTGGAGTGTCTTGGATTTCGATGATAATTCTAAGTTCATTCAGTATCTTCTTTTTGATGTGAAGTTCTAGTGTTTGAAACACAGAGTACGAAAATATATGTATTCTTCTAAGTTTACATCGTGAAGATCAGATAAAATTGGACAGGTCTTCCAATGAAGCTGGCTAAATGAAGTCTGACTTACAGTTTGGTTTACAAATCAAAGGTGAGTAGACAATAGCTCGACATACGAACATACACACAGATGACATAGATTACAAGTCACGTAGGCCGGTCTGGGTTATAGGTCACTGTGGTTTCTCAAGCAGGAAGCTTTGTCATCAGTTTACAAACAATAGATTTGATGACCACAGATGACGACAAACCAGACACTGACTGATACAACACGTCAGCTTAGCCTACATTATCTTATCTGGTCCGATCACACTCCTGCAAGCAAACTGGTTGACCTCTTGGGTCACTGGTTTTAATTACTGTCATAGTTTTATTTTTTATATATGGAATAACACATATATTCCACATATATATATGTAAACACTTACATATATATGAGTTTTATCACGTCAACGTGATTCACATACACGCATAAGCTACAAATGTCCTTTAATATCTAACTCTCATGATAGCCTTGTGGGTAAAACCGTCACTGTACGTCCTAAATTTTTAGTTCTGTGGTTCCAGCCCATGAGCCGACGAATTTCTTATCAACTATACTATTCCCCTTTGTTTAACAGAAATGAAATTATATTAATTCCGAGGTAGAGCGAATGAGATATTGAAGGACATTTGTATCTTAATGCATGTATATATATATATATATATATATATATATATATAAATATATATATAAATATATGATATATATATATATATTATATATACACATACATACACGCACGCACACACACACACACACACACACACACACACATATATATATATATATATATATATATATATATATATATATATATATATGTATATGTATATATATGTGTGTATATATAGATATAATATATATATATTATATATGCATTAAGCTACAAACATCTTTTAATATCCAATTTGCTCTACCTTGGAATTAATATATTTTCATATTATCTGTTAACCTAAGAGGGAATTTTTTAGTTGATAATAATTTCGTATTCTCATGGAGTCGAACCAGCGCACAGAGGAGAAATCCGGACTTCAGTGAAGTTACCGACTCGGCCAAACCGGTAACGTTAATGAAGTCCTGATTTCTCCTCTGTGCACTGGTCCGAATCCATGAGAGTACGAAATTATTATCAACAACT
>NC_087203.1:74962404-74969904 GCF_015104395.2 Macrobrachium nipponense | reverse complement strand
ATGGATTCGCCTCGATGAATACTGAATTTAGATAGGATCTGATTTTGTTTATAAACTGTCCCCAACATACAATTATTTCAACTCGACTGCAGTTTTATTTCATGTTTTAGACTGAATGCCACTATATCATATATCGCACAGCTTTTATATTCTCTGTGCATCGTTTGTTCCTGGGCCGGGGTGTAAACCTATTGAAACAGTTTTTAGTGCGAGGTGAAACGAAAAGGTCAGCGGCCAAATGTTGAAATTTCAAGCACAATAAAAAGTTATAAGGAAACATTTCCAGCTTAGGCCAAATAGGATGAACTTAAACACTTGGTTTATGGTGCAATAAATAATCTAAGTCTCACAAGAGGACCATTGGTAAAGGGTTCATCTCTTACGTGTCGAAAGACCAGCCCTAGAAAAGAGCCGGGCTATAAGATATAACAAATACTGAGGTTTGAAAATGTCTACTGAGCTCTCTTTTATTCATAAATTTCAGCGTAGGCGGGTATAGGAAGACTTTACAACACTGATTTTCTAGTGGAAGGAAGAAATAAAATCTTTAATGAGTCTCATCTCTAAGGTGACGAAAAAAATGGATTATAGACTTTAAGAAATACTAGAGACTGAAAATGTCTTTCCGTTCTCTCTTTCCTTAATTAATTCATTGACAATCACACTACCTAAAATTGATGAAGCATATCTCAAAAAAACGTTTTAATTCTTCCAGAACCAATATACTTAATTCCGTTTCATGAATTTCCCATAATGGAAGCCACCATCTCCGGCATTAGGAATAGAAATAATTCGAAAACCATACGGAGAAACACAGAACAGGAAGAGGAGGAGGAGGAGGTCAACGATTACCAGAAAGAGATCGGCTTCTTTCGTCAAAAATCATTTCCTTTTTCGTCATTGGAGGTAACAAATGGTGTTATGTTACGTAACAA
Source organism: Macrobrachium nipponense (assembly GCF_015104395.2). Lineage (NCBI taxonomy): Eukaryota > Metazoa > Arthropoda > Malacostraca > Decapoda > Palaemonidae > Macrobrachium > Macrobrachium nipponense. Next base: position 74,968,969 of record NC_087203.1, on the reverse strand, counting down.
CTAGGAGAGAGGGCGCCTTAGAAAAGGACATCTGGGGACCCAAGAAGAGGACAGAACATAGAATTTAGACCAAAAGCCACTGAAAACTATGAGGTCATTCAACGCTGTAAGGAAATAAACAGTTAAAATGTTTGAAAGGATTACAAGGAGGAATGCCTTTCAGTTGTACTATGAATCTATTCTTAGGAGTGGGTGGGAAATAAGATGGAAGTAAACATGAACGGAGGTACAGTAAAAAGAATGAAAGGGGGTTACAACGAGGGCTGAAGGGATGCTGTAAAGAACTTTATGTAATGCCTACACCACCCTAGAGGGATTGGGGACTCGAGAAAGACGTTTACTTGTTGTTTAGGTGAAGAAAGAAAAACATAAGGGCCTAATGTCACAATTCAAAATTCAATGTTCAACTGGCGAATCGAGAAGAGGCCTTAAGTTCTGCCGACATAAAACAAATAATGAAAATAACCCATCATCCTATACATTTTCTTACTCCCCATTCATTCCTTCATATCTCAGGAATAATGATTGTTTTAAACTGCACTAAACCCTCTTGTAGATCCTAACATTTTAGGCAAAGTCCGAGCTGGCACCAACATGGAATCAGATTAATTTATTTCTGGTGAGTAGAAATTCATTTCTCGGTATAATGTGATTCGGATCCCACAATAAGCTGTAGGTCCCGTTGCTAAGTAAGCAATTGGTTGCTAGCCACGTAAAAATATCTAATACTTCGGGCCAGCCCTAGGAGAGTTGTTAACCAGCCCAAAATCGAGGACAATTTCTTGAAGATTTGGCAGATAAATGAATATAAAAATTAATACCCGACATAATCTTATACTAAAAATTCCTCTAAATTCCTTAACATTCATCTAAATGTGGATCCTGCGATAGGTTTCATGGGCTGCCAAGCTGTGTCCGTCTGTGTCTGTTTACCTTTCCGACTATCTCTTTTTACCGTATTCCACTAATTGACTACCTATATTACACCGCACCCATCAGCTATAGTAACGTAAGTGAAACAAGAAAGGATTTCAAGATATATCGCGACACTTCGTAAATAAAGTTTCCAGAACCTGAATCACTCTGCACCATTCACTGGCAATGTTTGTCTGAACATGATGGAATCGACCATACTTCGAAGAGCAAAGATAAAAATTCGGAGTTATGTATACAAGACTGTTTATGGCACTGTTACCATTTCATTCAAAGGCACATTCATCACAGAAATCGCTGTGCCCTTTCATCATAGGGACAGGAAAAGTCAACATTGAATTTAGCCGATATTCCTAGCGTGTAGGAAGCAAGCAAGCAAGCAATCGGGGCCTTTGTTCTCTGCTCTGTTTACTCTTGCTTCCAACATCGTCTCGGCGGATATGAAGACCGTCAGATTAGCAAAGCTCCGTTTCCGATTCGTTTTCTCTTTAAAATGAAATATACTGAAAATGCATTTTTAACAAGAGGATTTTGTGTTTTCACTGGCTTTCTGTTACACCTTCCCTTGCTTTCGTTTATATTGACCTTTTCCCTTCATTACAATTTCTTACATTTTCGAATTTTGTCATACATGCAATTTGCTGAGGGATTCTTAAAGAGGGGATGGTCATGAATTCGCTATAAGAAGCCAGGAATCAGGGAAGAGTATAAAAACAATGGCGGGTCAAAATCACTGCATCAATCGGAAAATGAAACCGAAGACACAACGTAGGAAAGCAGCAACATTTTCTATATGTTATGACACTTGAAGAACAACAAACCAATAATCAATAAAGCAAACCTCAACTTTTGGAGCCTTCGTGTGGCTTAATGAGACCCTGAATAGGTATAGATGCGCGAAGAACAAAGCTAAAGGTATCAAGAAGATTAAGTGCAATGGATGATCTGTGAATATTAATTATCGAGGTCTATGACTGAGTAAGGAGTAAAAGAATTTTATGCAGTATACTGACATAAATAAAGAAAAGATTCGGCTACAAAAACAACAAATACATAATAAAAAATAATGATGAAGCAGAGATTGACGGGAATACAAAAGCCTTCTGTCTTGGATTCCCCATGAATAAGAAGGATAACGCCACTTTTCAGCAGGAATGATGAAAGTGTCAGACTATAAAAAAAAACAAGGACGTCTCTAAGGCCAAGCCAAGCAGGTGTCTGTGCATTGCAGAAAGTTCAAATGCGAAACTACGAATGGTTACTACCTGCACGTATGCATACATAAATACATATACATAATATATATATATATATATATATATATATATATATATATATATATATATATATATATATATATATATATATATACATATATATATATATATATAGTATATATATATATATATATATATATATATATATATATATATATATATATATATATATTCCCACTAAAACCTTAGTTAAAGTGTGTGATTTTGGAGCCAGAAATAAACTGACGATTGTTTTCAAAACATTTTCGCGCGATTTAGGAGACGTTCATTATCACAGGCTTAGCTGGAATCCGTCCTCTTTCCGTTCCAGGTATTTGTTAAATACCCGATTATTACTTCCGCCATTGAGGTTAGAAGGAGACTGTGAACGCACTCTTTTCTCTCTCTCTATCTCTCTCTCTCTCTCTCTTTTTTTTTTTTACTTTGTCACAGGATAAAAAAATATATAGAATTCGATAAAAGTTTTGACACATTGTGTTATGAAGCATGAGTAACACTAATTACTTTTCGAAATCAAGGATTCAGTTTTTATTCCACTTCAATTATTTTACATTACTCAATTAAATAAACAGTAAACGCCCTCAAAGCAGATTTAGTTATGACTTTTTACATTCATTTCCGCCGACCAGTGTAAGAGTTTTTAATTTTTATTTATTTATTCATTTATTTATTTGTTAGCCTGTAAGATTTCATGTAAATCTCGGCAACTTGCCGGAAATAGTTGACATAAATCCTCTCACAGAGGAAAGTACTCTTTCAAAGCATTCTAATATTTAATTCTCCAGCAGGCTTTACTTTACTAGAGATCATGAAACTAATCTAGAAAAAGATTGGCAAAAGAAGCAACTATATCAGCATTTACCACGTATACAGACTTTACCAGTGTGATACGTGTATAATCTATATAAGTCTGGTATGGTAACATTTTATGGCGAGTCTGAAATCGCCTGATAATTCATGACCCATTCTTTTAGCTGAACTCCCCTTCTCCCCCAACCCCAAACCCCCCACCCCCCACCCCCACGCGCCAAACCATTTCCCTCGCCTAAAAATTCGCCATACGAGTAAAACGTAGATTGCAAAATTCTCACTTACAAATATTGTTAGTTTTACAGAAATAAGGAAGCCTTTTGTTTTCCTCTTGAACTGGTTGGTACATACCTCGTTGATAACAGATAAATTAGTTTGTCAACAGTAGAACGTACACAATGTTGTGATAAATGTTTTCTCTCTTTAATAGAACTTAGCTGCAGATAAGTTGCTTCATCATCGCAATATGAAAGACATTAAACGATTAAGCAGAATTTACAGAAATAACAAGTAAACATAAAATTGAGACCTCTGAAATTGAATGGTCCCTTGGAAAACGTACAACGGACGATTATTCGGCAGAAATAACTAAATACATATAAAAATACCAGAAAAGTATAAGTGTAGTTTTAATAATGCATCATGATAAAGGAATTTGTTTTTGTAGGGGGACCTTCAGATATTGGTCGTGTTAGAATGTCTATCCAACCCTAATAAATATAATTTCATACGTGAGTATAACTATTTTATGGCTTCCAGACCACAGCCATGATACGGAACCATAAATTTCAAAAGAAAATGTTGCCTTTAGAAAAATAAAAAAGTTGTGCACGTTATATAAATCATATGCCGGTTTCAGTCGTGCTATAAAAAAAGGGTATCTACGGAACCCGAATACGGGAGTCATATTTTACTACTTGATAAGGCTCATAAAAGGTAAAAAAGGCGAAGGAAAAATACTTCACGGTAAGATAAAAGATGCGAGTCTCAAAATGTGTAGGGGAGTAGACGAGCTGCGGAAGCACCTTCTTTGCATTTATATGCACCTTCTGTCTGATATCATGAAATTTTTCAGCACGGGGCCGGGGGAGGATCATCCTTCATTCAGGAGGCATGAACGTTGCAACGACTGTTCTACCATTATTCTCTGTAGCCACCCCTAATGTGTATGCGTGAATGTGTTCAGGTATTTGCACAACTACGCAAATCAGTATGTACTATGGAAAAGCACTATTTCAAATATCCATTACATGGTAGACGTGTATAACAAGTAATATCTGTGGATGGTCTAATATGCCAGCGGAAGCTACATTTAGCCTTTTTTGCCCCACATAAGCCCAATATAAGTAGACAGGAAGGCTGGTTAATGAGGGAAGTTGTAATGGATACTGAATGCAAATTCCTATATTCATACTGATAATATTTTATTTGTTTTGCTTTGCTATTGATAATTATATATTATTTTTCTATGATTACTTGAAAAATTTTACTTATGTTCAGATATTTTCACAAGCTTCACATGGATCTATTAAATAAAAAAGCAATTGGTCTATGTAATTCTAAGAGACTCTTCTTTCAAAGGCTATGGAGGAGTGATGTAGTAGTTGCATCTGACAACTTTCTCAAGGTTCGCTTGTAACAGAGAGAGAGAGAGAGAGAGAGAGAGAGAGAGAGAGAGAGAGAGAGAGAGAGTGGCTGGTTGTTTTGGTTGTTGTCTCGTTAGGTTGTTTGTGTTCGTTGGAGGTAATAGGAAGGGTTTGGATGTTTTGTGTATTTGCTATATCGTGTTTTATGCTTTTTTGTTGTTGTTAAGATAGTATGGGAAAGGTTTGTGTCTGTGGTTTTCCGTTTTGAGAGAGAGAGAGAGAGAGAGAGAGAGAGAGAGAGAGAGAGAGAGAGAGAGAATGGTGTATGGGTAGTTAATGAGTGAATTGCTTGCTGGTGGGCAGTTGGGTTCGTCTGCGGACTCGGTCGCGGAGACTTGAGGGAGGGAGTCAGAAGTCAGCTGTCTGTATTGGCAGTCAGTGAAGTGAGGCAGTTTTTTTGGACAGACAGTCTGGTCAGAGGTAGTGAGTTGCTGTTGTATGTTTTCTGGGTTGTTTTGATATTGTGTAATTGAGTCTGCTGTGCTTGTGTCTGTCTGAAAGTTGTTCGTTCGTTCGTATGGTGCTTTTACGTTGCATGGAACCAGTGGTTATTCAGCAACGGGACCAACGGCTTTACGTGACTTCCGAACCACGTCGAGAGTGAACTTCTATCACCAGAAATACACATCTCTCGCTCCTCAATGGAATGGCCGAGGACGCCAACACCATACCAACCACGCCACTGAGGCGCTGTCTGAAAGTTGTTGAGCTTGTGAGTTTCTGTTGTGTTTGATTTGTGAGTTGTTGATTAGTGTTTGTTTGTGTTAGAGTTGTGGTGTTTGTTGAACTTTGTGAAGTCTTGGTGTCGTAGGTGTTTGTTTGTGTAGTGATTTGTCGTGTTGTTTTGAGTTCTTGTATGGTTTTGGTGCTTGTTTGTTTTTTGGGTGTATTGATATTCAGCGGTTGCTTGTGTCTCAACGACTGAATCCAATGTACAGCCCACTCTCTCGCCCTGAATCTCTTGGTATATGGCGAGACAGGGATTTTAAGAGTTTTGTTTGTTTCCCTCGCTGAACCAACCGTCCTTTACTTAAACAGTAATGTCAAGAGGAAAGTGTGGTTGGGGGGAATACTGTTAGCCGGTATGATTGAAGTAAATGGGGGAAAATCTTGGTATTTAACTTGCTTAGCTTTGATTCTGTCACAAGGCTATAAATCATTTGCTACCAAAGCAAATTATGCCTAATCTTACGTCAACATTTTTAATGGTACATAGTTCGTTGCTTTGAAATACCGTTCTTGATTTTTTGGAACGCATTGTGATTAAATGTTGCATGCACCAGACTACCAACGTCTGTTGCAAATTTCAACAAACATGGGAGTTAAAAGTTCATATACCTGTCTTATACTAGATTTAACCAAAATGTTTTACCGTCCAACATAGTCATGTGTGCATTCGGCGTTCGGCTTAGCTATTAGTGATCATCAATCCAAGTACTGGCCGGATAATGTTTCTAAATTTCACTGGGTCGTAATGTGTTGGATATCATAATTTAGCTATTATTTTGATCAATTTTGTTTCATAGTTTAAAGTAATCAGCAGGATTTAACAATAGGCATCCATAAAATACAAATTTCCAAGATAAAATAAGATGTAGCAGTTATATCTTGTATTATATTATAACTTCAGTATTGGCGTCGATCCCTTCTCCATTTTTTCTTTCAAGCCATCCTTTTTTTCAAGGGGTCTGTATGGGGATATTTATTCAAAAAAGTTACAAGCTTTCAAGGGCAACCAGTCCTCATTACCAAGTATTCAAGTATAAATAACTCCGCTAGTTACCACTCAGGTTTAATGAGGTCCTTTAGATATATATATGTATATATATATATATAACTTCAGGAAAGCCGAAGACACATGACGAGTTAAAAGGGTTTTTTATTCGTAAAGAACGTTTC
>NC_087203.1:74914904-74954904 GCF_015104395.2 Macrobrachium nipponense | reverse complement strand
TTCCAAGGGTGATCGTGGAAAACGCCTTCATTCATAATGAAAAAATTGAAAAAAAAAAAACGAAAAAGACTTAGTAAAATAATTTCAAGGGAAATATCTGAAAATCAGGAATCTTGCTTAGCATGAGATGATCCTGTCTTATTTGAAAGCAACAATGTAAAACGACTGTCAAATTGCATCTCATTATCTCTGCTTATTAGGACTTAGGATGGTCTTGAACGATCACAACAGAGTTGTGAGGGATAAGTGACAAGTTTATTATTCCCAACTATCTGTTTCATTACCAAGTCTGGTTAATCAGTTTCTCGATGGTATGGTAACTCCTATGATGCTCCAACTTTATCAGCACCGACTTATCTAAAAATCGGATTACATGAGAGAGAGAGAGAGAGATCATGAAGATTCGTTGAATACTCTAATTCATGACTGCTATATCACAGCGATGAGAGAGAGAGAGAGAGAGAAATTATTGTTGTTTGCACAAAGAAAAAGGGACACGGGAATGAAGGATTCAAACCAAATAGCAAATTGCCCTAATTGGGAGGAAGTTCCTAATTAGCAAACTGGGCGGAAGTAGATTTACAAACTTCCACATTTCGCCAACATTATTTTCATAATCAACCTCATTTGAGTGCGTCGCTTTTAACAAGAATTTGTGTTAATTATTCCGTCGTAAAACCACTAATTCTCCACAGCGTAATAGTAATTAACATCATAATGATTGATTAGCTACACAAAATGTCTGTTTTTCAATTTACTGATATGTTTTCCCTGCTGGCAAACTGTTTTTTCAAGTTCTCGGTTCCCCTCGATGAAAACTGAATTAAGATAGGATCTGATTTTGTTTATGAACTGTTCCCGACATGCAATTGATTTTAGCTTCATCCAGTTTCCTTTTATATATTAATTAGACTGAATGCCAAAATATAATGTACAGCTTTTATTCCCTATGTGTTACGTTTGTCACTTGGGTTCAAACCCAAGGGAACAGTCTTTATTGCGCAGTGAATGATCCGGTCAGCGTTGAGATCTCAGAATTTCAAAGACAATACTTGGTTACGTTTTAGGGAGTAACGTTGGTTAAGAAGTTTCATCTATTAGGTGACAGATGAAGACCGGCTTCTTTAAAAAAAGCCGGATGATAGGATTTATCAAAAATATCCAAATGAAATTTTCTTTCTTCCAAAACCAATACCTATACCCGTTTAACCGATTTAACCATACTGGAAGCCACCACCTCCGGTGTAAGGATAAAAAAAACCATCGGCTTAGCATGAGTGCCAGGCTGTAAAACTGTTTATAGTTTCGAGGAGGAGGAGAGGAGGAGGAGGAGGAGGAGGAGGAGGAGGAGGAGAAGAGGAGGGGGAGAAGGAGGAGGAGTGGTGGTGGTGGTGGTCCACGTACAGCAGAAAAAGACCGGCACCTCTCGTCTTGAAACATTTCGCTTTTTGTCAATTGCTGAGACAAATGGTCGTTTTGTTACATAACAACTAGGAGATAGGGTTCTTAGAGAAAGGGACATTTATCTTTTAGGCAATTTGAGGCTCAAGAAGGACATTTACTTGTTGGTTAGGTGAAGAAAAACAAACGGGCGTAAGGCCCTAATTTGCAAGTTAAAATATCCTTGAATTCCTTTCCGGAATAAAAAGAAAATAAAATAAAATCTTATAATTCAAGAAAACGGGCTTAGGCCTGTCGAAATAAGTTTTTTTGAAAATACTGGGTACAACACATAATTTACGTAAAATATAAGCCCATTCCTTCATACGTCCCTTATTAACCCCAAACACGCCTCCCCCCACCCCGCGTTAACATTTTAGGCAAGAGTCCGTGCTGGCACAGGCCAGCTTACCCTAAATCAACAAACCAACCAAACCTAATATCGACGACTAGTTTTTGTGCTTGTAGTCGTCTTATACTTCAAATTTCTCTGAATTTGTCCAATAAACACCCATTAAATGTGGATCGTTTAATGGGTTTTATAGGTTGCCTCGATGTATGTCTGTCTGTTACCTAAACAACAATGCAGAGATCAGCTATAATGATGTAAGTGAAACAAGAAAGGTCTCCACGATATACCCTAATACTTCGTAAATAATGTTTCCAGTGCCTGAATCGCTCTGCACCATTCACTGGCACTGTTTGTCTGAACAAGGAGTAGACCATATTTCGAAGAGCAGAGATAAGAACTCAAAGTTATGTATACATGACTGTTTATGGCACTGTTACCATTCCATTCAAAGGCACATTCGTCACAGAAATCGTTGTGTCCATTCATCACTGGGACAGGAAAGTAAACATTTGCATTTAGCCGATATTCCTGACGTGCTGGAAGTGACTGAAGTGACAATGAGAAAAGACGGACTGGAATAAAAAAAAAAAGGACATATAATGAATTCTCCTTGAATAGATAGGAATGTTAACAGCACTTTCAGCTAGCGTTATAGGACTGTAAGAAATATAAGAAAGAAGGGCGTTTTTCAAAGGTCAAGACATGCACGTGTCAGTATATGCAGTTTATATATATGTATGTATGTATATTATATATATATATATATATATATATATATATATATATATATACATATATATATATATATATCGCCTTCATGTATAAGGTTGTGACCTCCTACCCTTTCTTTGCTCTCAGTGAAGACTTGGATTGAGCCACGGATCTTAGGAATGTGAGAAAACTGCGCTAACATTGTCATTATCTACGTATATGTGTGTATGTATGTATATATAGATAGATGTATATATATATATATATCTATATATATATATATATATTTTCTATATATATATATCATATCTGTGTGTGTGTGTGTATGTATAATTATAAGACGAGTGCATGCTTTCACAGCCAGAAATAAAGTAAAAATTGTTCTCAAAACATAATCACAAGAGGCAAGAGACGTTCATTATCACAGCTTAGGTGGAATTCTTCCTCTTTCCGTCCCAAGGGCTTGGAATTCATCCTTGAATATTTATATATCCAGATCATCACCTCCGCCACTGAGGTTGGAAGGAGGCCCTCTTATCGGTCTGCTTGTTTTTCCTCTGATTTCCCTCATTTTTTAATATTGTCCACGGGATAATATATATGTATGTATGTATGTATGTATGTCCTTGGTAAATGCTGGTATAGTGAGAATGTTTCTTTGGCCAGTTTTTGCTGGGTTAATTTCGTGGTTTGGAACAACTGTATAACCAACTGGAGAATTAGAATTTTTCCGAGAAGCTTTTTTGTCAGAATGCTATTTTCTGTAAGAGCATTCTATCCATTAATTCCGCCGGATTGCCGGACTTGCATGAAATCTGACAGGCAAAAAAAAAAAAAAAAAAAGTGGGGGGCCTGGGGAAAGAAGGTCTTTTACACTTTCACTCGGCAGAAAGTAAATGTAACAGGTTATAACTAACTTCTGCTGTAAGGGCGCATACCGATTAGTTTATTTACCTCAAGAAAATAACTGATGTGATGAAATAAAAAACAAAAATCTTTTATCACCAGACGTAATAGTCTTACCCATGCTCCATAACTCACTGTTTAAAAGAATTTTATACACACACACACACACACACACATATATATATATATATATATGTGTGTGTGTGTGTGTGTGTGTGTGTATATATAATTCTTACATTTTTTAAACAGTGATAAAGGATTTTGTTTTTATTTCACATCAGTTATTTTCTTAAGCTAAATAAACTAATCGGTATGCGCCCTTACAGCAGAATTAGTTATAACCTGTTACATTTACTTCTGCCGAGTGAAGTGTAAAAGACCTTCTTTCCCCCGCCCCCCTCCCCCTTTTTTTTGTGCCTGTAAGATTTCATGCAAATCCCGGCAATCCGGCGGAATTAATGGATAGAATGCTCTTACAGAAAATAGCACTGACAAAAAAGTGCTTCTCTGAAAGCATTCTAATCTATTTCTACAGTTGGTCATACATTGTTCCAAACCACGAAATTAACCTAGCAAAAACTGGTCAAAGAAACATTCTCACTATACCAGCATTTACCAGGGACATTCACGTATACAGACTTTACCAGTTTGATACATGTCTACTCTAAAAAATTTCCCTTGTAAAATTCTCACCATATCAATATTGTTTGTTTATAAATATAAAAACGGAATTCTCATGTTTGCCTCTCTTGTTGGTACCTCCAGGATATCATAGTAATGTGTTTACCAGAAGCTATGTGAAAATATTCCTAGTTTAATTAACGGAAACAAGGAAATCCCACCATTCACTTTAATTGCCAGGTACTTCTTGGATATTAGAGCAACGAGTTTGCCAGAAGCCCCAACAAAAAAGTTATTGAATCTTTTGATAAATGATTTATTTCTTCAGTACATTTTAGCAGCAAAGAATTTGCATAACTGCGAAATGAACCATGTCAAATGATTAGGCAGAATTAACTGACTAAAAATTCAATGAAAATAAAACTAAATCTTTAAAACTGATTGGTCCCTTGAAAAATGAACAAAGCACAGTGACTAGGCTAAAATAAGAAAATAAATATGAAATACCATGAAAATTTAAACCTGTGCTGTCATTGCAACATCAATACAAAGGAATTATTTTGTGGGAGTACCTCCGAATACAAGTCGTATTAGAATGTCTAAGCTACCCTAATCAATATCATTATTTATAGAGTACTTATTTTTATGGCTACCAGTCCAGAGCCTTGATAGGGAAATCACAATTCTAACAAGAAAATGATGACGCTAAAAAACAGTTACGAGCACTACACACATAACTTATATTCTGTTGGGCACAACAAAGAAAAATAAGGTGAAACACTACATGAAAATAAAAACTACACGTCAAGATGAATGTCAATGCAAGGTGTAGGGAAGGATACAATCTGCTGAAGAGTTCTTTTTGTAATTACATACAGTCTGATAAGGAGAAATGTTCCTCCATTGTGATATTTATTCAGAAAGCTTGAACACTGCATCTACCATGAACCAAAATGTTACAAGGGCAGTTTTAAGCACATCTTGACTCGAGTGAAAATGCCATATTGCTTTTCTGTTTCCACCTATACGTAACAAGACTTCAAAATTGTGAAGAAATGTTGCGTGTGTTTAAAACTCCGCGCTACATCTTTTATTCTTTCATCATGAGGAAAAATTAATTAGATGTGGATCTGTGTCACTCACATATAGAAAACCGTACTGTTTTTGACGAAAACATTAATAGTAATTATCATTTTTTGTTGAATAAAATATATTCATATTTGCATTTGATGTGGAAAACAATCATATGTGAAGTGTTATATGCAGAATTTTAGCCAGCATCATAAAAACCACAACGATGAAAACAAGAGGTTTTCAGTTTAATGCCTCAACATTTCTCGTAAAAGGTTTTTAATAACAATTCGATTCTTTATTAAATACCGTATAATTGAGAATACTCTCCTTTGATATATTACCACGAGTAAAGCACACAAAATTTTTTATACTCATATATATACATATACATAAACATAAAACACATATACACATATATATATATATGTGTGTGTTATGTATATATATATATATTATATATATATATATATATATATATATATATATATATATATATATATATATATATGTGTGTGTGTGTGTATTTGTGTGTGTGTGTGTGTGTGTGTGTGTGTGTGTGTTGTGTGTTCTCCAAATATATGAACAACCCGTTTCAAAGAACATCAACAATTCTGACAGTAATTGTGTTTCAATTATGCTGGTTTAGTACCTGTCGCTTCCCATTTTGTGATGAACAGATCCCTTTCATCAAGTCCCTAATTGGAAATGCGACTAATTTAATTTATACTGACTCTAGACCGTCATTTCGTTGGATTTGCCAGACATCGAAGTTTAATGTTTGGTTGTGGAATGTTGAAATATCTCTAAAGTCAATAAATTACACAGAAAAATGCAATCACATGAAATTATTATTATAGTTATTGTTCGCATCTCTCTCTCTCTAGAAAGGAGAAGAGAACGCTACATGATAATTCAGGCATGGAAACAGATAGAAGGAATTGCCGAAAACATCATGGAGCTAAAAATATCAGAAAGAGCAAGCAGAGGTAGATTAATAGTGCCCAAAACTATACCAGGAAAAATAAGGAAAGCACACAGGACATTAATCCACTACGCACCAGCATCGACAATGCAGCGTCTATTCAATGCATTGCCAGCTCATCTGAGGAATATATCACGAGTGAGCGTAGATGTGCTTAAGAATAAGCTCGACAAATATCTAAGCTGCATTCCAGACCATCCAAGATTGGAAGATGCAAAATATACCGGAAGATGCATTAGCAACCTCTTCTGGTAAAGACAAATTTAGCAGGTGCCTCACACTGAGGGACCTGGGGCAACCCGAACAAGATGTAGGTCTGTAAGGTCTCTCTCTCTCTCTCCTCTCTCTCCAAAAAAAAAATCTCTCTCCTCAAAAAATCTCTCCTCAAAAAAAAAAAAAAAATCATTACACGTTAAACACTAAGTTGGTTTTCATTCATTACGATGGAACTGCATTACCCATTACTCAAAATTAACTAAAACCTTCTGCCATTGGTTAAGAATATGCTTATGTCACTGTTTCGAGTTCTCACAATTTTCTTACAATGCATTCCTTGGGTAATGTAAACTTTCCCGAAGTCATCAGACCCTAACATGCAAATTCACTAACTTGACACCAAATAAATAATGGTTTTATACTCTAGATGAATTCCTGATGACAAACTCCCGAGTGAGAACTCCACAGGTACATAAACCTGTGTAGGAGCCAAACAAGGGTATACGACTATAGTGGATTCACATCAACCTGCATCTGATGTCTAGGCCAGTCCCTTACGACGCTCCTGATTGGCTGCTGATAAGCCAGTCACAGGGCGGGAAACTCTCAGTCTCTCGAGAGAGTTCACATAGGCAGGATGTATGTTCCACCTCTCCTGCGGGACACTTTTGAAAGACTTATCCCTCAGGAGAGGTGGAACATACATCCTACCTATGTGAACTCTCAGAGAGAGACTGAGAGTCTCCAGCCCTGTGACTGGCTTATCAACAACCAATCAGGAGCGTCGTAAAGGACTGGCCTAGACATCAGATGCAGGTTGATGTAAATCTACTATAGTAACCTCTTCCAAAACCCCAATGCTTGAAAACCTGCTAAAAAAAGCTTTGGAGTTTTATATGTACAGCTAAGGGTACCATTCATTATGTTTTACTCCAAGGTTTTCCCTGGGAGGAGAACAGACGAGAGTTCTAACCATATGTTCATTTGTCATATCACTAAGACACTATATGACCTCACAATGACCTGTCAATTGCTTCTGGTGCTCACTGGTGACCTTTAAATATTGAAAAAAAAACTTTTTAATTGGTCCCAAATGACAGGATAGTGAAGGTGAACTAGGTTCTTCTTCTACTTCTTTTTTTTAAGCTGATAGGCAAGATGGGTGAGAGAAGAGTGAGGGAAGAAGCTAGTTAACTACGATAGGGAATAGTTTGGAAAGTTAAGTATTAGTAAGAGTAATGTCAAGTGTGGTTTATCCACAACTTTTGTACCTGCGAAATGTTAAGGACAAACACAAACGCCCATGTAGAGAGAGTCAAGAGCAAGAGGAAAGAATGAGGAGGACGGAGGGAGAATAACAACCAGAAAGGCAAAACACAAACAAAACTAAATCTGTTATCTCTTGAGTTTAATTGGATCGAAGGGTCCAGGTGCATTCGCTGGAGCTTTACGTGGGAAATACCCCCGTGCAAACTTTTATGGGAGATTTTTTTTTTCAGAGAGGCAAAGGCAGGCGTCTCTGCCCAAAAGAGGCAATGTGTAAGGAAGGCTGACGGTCAAGGAATCCCTGGCCAAGTAAATAGCGTTGATATAGTAGAAGGTATAAATTGAAAACTATTTCTTGAAGACTCCAACGAGCTATTTTGCAGTTTGACAAGTTTTTTTTTAATATCCGTGGCTAAAAATTATTATAAGATAATATAAATAACAAAAAAGGTAAAAGTTAACAGCCAATGACTCTATAAATTAACACGTAAAATATCTAAGAAACCAAGGAAATGCACTATATACGGTACGGACATGCATATGAAATCTATGCCTTTCTGTATAAAACAGCTTTTATCGTAGGCCAAGACTGAACACCCTATTCATTTATGAATAGTATAAATAATGACTCCTGTAATGCGTCTGCATTCAGCATCATAAGAAAAAGTTAACTGTAGGACAAGGAACTTAGAGTTGTCTCATTAAAAGCATGGATGCTAAATAAGAGTTGCCCTGAGTATATAATAAATTGAGCAATAAAAGACACGTCAATTATAGCTTTTTTATTTTTCTAAAAATTTCTAGTGTGAATAATGATAAGGCGATACACAAAAAATTAGTAATAATGGTTATTACAATACAGCCATTAAGACAATTATGAGCTTCACCTTATATCATGACAAATTTGTTCTACAAGCTATTGCCACAGGATTCCCCGATTTTCAAGAATATTTTATTATTAATTAATCAATTTCATTACACCTTTCCAGTTTTATAATTTATAAATTTTTACATTTTCCATTTAAATTTCATTTTATTGCACGTCCATTTTGAAGGTATTTTTATGTTTTTCTTATGTTACCATTTCAGATACAGTATATTGGTATGTTGCTCTACCTGTCAGTTCACTAGGCGTTGAGGGTGACAGCTAATTAATTTTCAGAACAGATGAATAACTATATATATATTATATATAATTATATTATATAATATATATATTATATATATATATTGTTGTGTTATATATATATAATATTATATATATAAATTATAATAATTATTATATAATAATATATATATATATCTTATTATGTAAGAGAAACACTAGATTCCTACACCCTCTTCCCCTATAAACACTTTTATCATCTGTACTACTTTTTAAATTAAAACTCTCATATACCTTCCTGATACATATAGTAATGCCATGTCTATCATTTTATAGTCTCCTACCACTTTAACGCTTAAACAAAGAAGCAGTTACGCTCCTCACCCATTCACATGTTGTTCTCCACGTCCACACATTAAAATCACACAGCCTTGTCATCTCAAACCTAAAATGACCCTTTTCAGTCTTATTTCATGTAGCGATGCCAGTATTGCATTCCCTAATTTCTACTAAGCTGCAAAAGTCTTACTTCTCCGACCTAGAACCGTAATCTCTTTGCTCATTAACCCCTCTCTCTCTCTCTCTCTCTCTCGTCTCCTCTCTCATCTCCATCTCTCTCTCTCTCTCATATATATATATTAGTATAATTATAATTTGATATCTATATATATATATATATATATATATATATATATATATAATAAATGTATATATATATATATATATATATATCATATATAAAGGTCATAGCTGAACTGTGACAAGTGACAGGTTGCATTCCTTTTGGGAAGGGTGAATGATCCCTTGAATCCTTTATTATCTTTTATTGTTAAACCTGGAAAATAACAGCCAGTCCTGTATTTGGTTAAAAATTACCAAAATGGCAAGGGGGCAAGGGATTTATGCCCAATTTGGTACAAATCCTACACTTGTAGTTGTTTCTGCAAAACCCAGAAAATACGTCAAGATAAAAATTCAGTGCTGAATATCCATTCAAGTGCAGTTAAAGTATGAAACTCACAGTAATCACCGACTCATCTTTTCAACCAGAGCCACCGGCAGTTATGATAAACAGCTTATATATAATTATATATAGATACATATGAATAATTATCACATCACCGTGATTCATATAAATTATTCGAGCTACAAATGTCCTTTAATATCAAATTCGCTCTACCTCAGAATTGATATATTTTCGTATATGGAAAGCGAAGGAGAATTTTTTTTAATTGATAATAATTTCGTACTCTCGTGGGTTCGAACCACCGTCCTGATCTCGTCGCTGTCCGCTGGACGGTGGTTCAAACCCACGAGAGGACGAAATTATTATCAACTAAAAAAAATCCCCTTCGGTTTCCACATATGAAAATATATCAGTTCAGAGGTAGAGCGAATTAGATACTAAAGGATATTTGTAGCTCGAATAATAGATATATATGAATGTATATATTAAATAATAATATATAATATTCATATATATACATATATAACACAGACCATTCAAACTTGAGATTTAAACGTTAACAGGAAAACGACGATATCAACTCAGATCAAAAAGACTTACACAGTCAGGTTACCCGATAACCTTAATTAAAACCGACTGCAAAATTAGCTTCTCATAGAATTTGTGTATCACGAGAGAGAGAGAGTGCTAGTATATCTTAATAAGATTCCTTGATAACTTACAAAAACCAACAATGTAATTAGCTTTGACTTCACGCGTCAGCGCTACGAAGAAGGAGGCGAACGTAACCTCTTTCAAAAAAGGATTTATTCTTTAAAGAACGCTCCCTCGTGACAAGAGGACACAAGCCTTAGATCATCTCGTCAAGTGGCACATCAGTTACGAGACAGGCCATGCGTGAAATCTATGCACGATAAATGAGAAACTTGATAAGTTTCTCATGCACGAGATCACTGTAATTTAGATGGAAAACAGGAACGGCGAGGCATTCAGCCCAACCCTTGAACAATAACCCATCTTAACTGGAGAAGGTGGAGGGAGAGAGAACGTCTTCAGGCACGGGGTCCTAGAAATCTGGCTCTAAAAGGCAAGGAGTGTTTTTTAATTTTTTTTTTTTTTTTTTACGAGGTCATTCACTTCTTCGGGAACTCCATTTTTCCAAATAATTGGTCTATAAGATTGCCCCATATGAATGTGTGTGAATGAATATCAATAACAACGACATCAGTAATAATAATAATAATAATAATAATAATAATAATAATAATAATAATAATAACTGTTTTTTTACACCGACATATTAATGAGCAATGTGAGAAAATCTAAGGTAAAGATTTTCTCCAAATAAAACGGTCATGCATACATACAAGTAGAGTAATACAGTACAAAAGATAAAACATTTAAACTGGCTTAAAGAGACTAAAACTACGTCCATTAAAACAGGAAAAGTCCTTTAATACTCTTTTGACATTTAAACAACGTATCCTTATGCTCCATACTATGTCAACGGAATTTTCAGCAGTTTATCACGTGGCTGGAAAGGATATCACATTCTCCAGCAAAGTTGATTTTTTTTAGTAAGTTTAATGTATGCATCTCAAGTCTGTGATGGGAATATGGAAATGAACATCACGAATCTCACTTAGGATGAGAACGATCCTCTCTCAGTTTTTAAGGAAACTGGAAAACGATTGTTACATTGCGTTTCAATGTCTCACTGCTTTTAAGGTCGTAGCTCGGTCTCGCACGACCAAAACAAGGCTGTAAGTGGTAAGTGCCGAGCTATTTTCTTTCTAATTTTTGTCACCTCTGCCAAGTCACTACTTAATCAGTTTTGATGGTGTTATACTCTTACTCGTATGGTTCTATGACTACATTAATTTCATATCACTAATAATACCTGAAAATTACTTCACATGAGAGAGAGAGAGAGAGAGAGAGAGAGAGAGAGAGAGAGAGAGAGAGTCCCTCTAACGGAAATAATTGTTGTTTGCACAAAGAACAAAGGGACACGGGGATGAAGGATTCAAACCAAAAGGCAAATCGCCCAAATTGGGAGGAAGTCCCTAATTAGCAAATTGGGCGGAAGTAGATTTACAAACTTCCACATTTCGGCAGCAACGTTTTCATAATCAACTCGTTTAAGTGCGTCGCTTTTGACAAGAATTTGTTGTAATTAGTCCGCCGTAAAACCACTAATTCTCCGAAAGCGCGATAGTAATTAGCATCATAATGATTAATTAGTTACTTAAAATCACTGGTTTTTATTTACTGATATTTTTTCCATGCTGACAAAGTGTTTAAATTACGGGTTCGCCTCGATGAAAACTAAATTAAGATTGGATCTAATTTTGCTTATTTGGAGGTGGTTGGCAGCCCTGAGTATTGTAAACACACATAAAAGGTTTGAGCTCCGTGTTATCGACGGGTTTCGAAGGATAAAGATAGTGTAACGTACCCAGGCAGAAGAAAACCGTAATTATAACGTTTCTTGATTAAATTGAAAGAGAAAAAACTGTGCTAAAGGTGTAGGATTAGTGAAATTTGGCGGTTTTTTTTCGCCAGGAGGGTCCCTGGTGGCGCCGGCCAAAGTTACACCATGCCCTCAGGCTATTTGGTGACGTCAGTGAAACGTCATTGGTGACGGAATGATCTTTAAACCAACCCGGAGACAGGACTCTGTGGGGTTGTCGTTTTCGTTCAACCCTGAAATTTGTGAAGTAAGTGAGGTAATATTTGATTTGGTGAAAGTAAATCCTGAGGATATCACCGGATACCAGGTTTATAATGGCAATAGGGTGTCATTAAATTTTGTAATAAGATAGCCTATAAGTCATTTTGTGATCTCTATGATGAAAAAGACGTAAACATTAGTGATATGAAATCATTTCGAATATTAAACTCAGTAGGAGCTATACATACGTGTCAATTAGGTATGCATCAGTCGAAATGGAAAATGGTTTGTTGGAATACATTCTCGGAAGGTATGGGAAAGTATATGGAATTAGGCTAAACAGATTTACTCATGGACGGGAAGCAGGCCTTCTGAATGGAATACGAACAGCAAGAATGGAACTGAAAAGTAATATACCGTCATCAATGAATATTCATGGCTTTTTTTTTTTTTTTTTTTAATATTTTGTTTTTCTACAATAGACAAAACAAAACTTGTTACAAGTGTGGAAGAAGTGACCATATGGCAGTTAAATGCACATATGAGAAAGAGGATAGAATAAACATATTCAGCACTGAAGATTTTCCTGCTATGATTCCACGAGATAAAGTGAATCCTGTGGGAAAAATAAATGAAGAGGTACGGGTAGTTGGGGATAGTCAAGAACAGGTTAATGGTTCACGAAGACAAAAATGAAAAGGAAGATGGAGAAAAAATGGAAATGAAAATAACGTGAATGAAGACGGCAATGCAAAGGAAGACGAGAATAATGGATTTTCCTTTTTTATAATGAAAAGGATGTGAATGAAGAAGACAGTGCAAAGGAAGGCTGAGAATAATGGAAATGAAATGGATATAAATGAAGACAGTGCGATTGGAAATGAAATGGATGTAAATAAAGAAAACAGTTCAAAGGAAGATGAGAAAAATGGAAATGGAAAGGAAATTGAAGTGAATGACAAAGATTTAGCAAATAATCATTTCGGCGACAATAAGATGGATAAAGGGCAAAGCCCAGATGGAATAATAACTGGTATAATAGAAGCAGAAGTACACCAAGATATGGGAGAACCAGAGGACAGTAACACCCAAATAGAATCAAGTTTGAGAGAGCGAAGTCCTTTGCATGACGAGCAGTCGTTCGATTTCCTTTATTTAAAGTTCCTTAGTAGTGAAGATAAAACTGATCATGATTATCACAGTAAAGGCAGGTTCAATTGTACATTTAGCACTACCGGAAGCGTTTTCACAAGACTTGTTTGCGGAAGGTATATCAGAGGATGCCGGGGAAGAAGCTGTCACTATTGATGACGACTCAAGTAGCAATTCAGAAGATGGTAGTGAAGTGGGGGTGGGAGTACCTGACATCGATGATGGAAAAGACTCTGAGAAGAAAGTGAATGGTCTGTTAAAGTGAAGTCAGGGGGGAAAGGTAAAATTGAAGAAATAAAAAACAAGAATAAAAAGAATATTGCGAAAAGAGGAAAATAGTTTGTTAGGAACTTTATAGATTTACTGCTTTTATTAATCCTTTATATCTTTCATTATGGCATTTAATATTGCCACAATCAATATAAATGGCTTGAACGAGGAAAAACAAACAAATTAAGTTTATGTCAATGGAACATAATATAAAAGTGTATCAGTAAATTAAGCTATGTTAGTAAATATTATGAAATATTCATTAACTATACCACGTGCTTGAAAGGAGGTGTAGCATATCGATAAGTAAGCGTTTGTCACCTGTATATGTCATAAGCCAGGAATCATATGTGGAGGCCGTATAATAAGTTTACGCACTCGTATACTAGGTGTAACAAGTGTTATTCTTGTTAAATGTGTATACACCATCAGGTACTGGTAAGAAAAAGGAGAGGGAGTATTTTTTTGATGAATTGTGTTATTATTTGAGGCATAATGTTGATGATATAATTTTTGGTGGGACTTTAACTCTGTAACTAACGCTAGAGATGTAAGTAATGGAGATGATAAATTGATCTCTTAAGAAATTTACTCTGTTATCAAAGGCAATTGGTTTGAGAGATGTTGCCAATACGAATATTTCAAAGGACCATACTTATATAAGAGGAAACTATGGTTTCTCGCATTGACAGGATATATGTGACTAAACTGTATTCAAATATCAATGTATGTGAAACGATTCCTGTATCATTTTCAGATCATAATATCATTGTAATCAGTATCAAAGTTAAATCACCTTCTATTGGAAGAGGTGTATGGAAATTAAATGTAAGTCTGTTAGCTCAGGATGAGGTGAAAGAAAAATTTAAAGTTCTGTGGGTCAGTCTTAAAAAGGGAAAAGGGTAATTTCAGAGATATACTAGAATGGTAGGATCATTGTAAAATTCAAATAAAACGATTCTTTATAAAGGAGTCTAAACAGATAGCATCAGAAAAAATATGGTTTGATCAATCTCTTGCAACAAAGGCTTAAAGATTTATACATGAAAGCAGGGGATAATAGTGCAGAATTTTTACAATGATAACTTCAATAAAAGAGAGGGTAGAAAAAACTGAAAAAATGATATTTTAGAAGGGGTAAAGGTAAGAACAAAAATTAAAGACACGATAGAAGGAGAAGGTTATCATGCACTTATTAAGGAAGAGAAAAAACAAGGTAATCGTGCATTACGTAATATCGTGGGGCCTGAAGGACAAGTATTGGATAAAACAGATGCCATTTATACTATTCTACAGAATTTTATAAAGAATATATAGGAAAGTTGATGTTGAACTTCACGTGCGGAGAAGTTCATAGCATTATGTAATAATAGACTGGAAGAAGAGGACTGAAATGAAATGTTGGTTGATGATATTACAGAAAATGAGTTAAGTGCTGTAATTAAAATTTGAATAATGGGAAAGCACTAGGTATGGACGGGTTTACCGACAGAATTCTATAAGGAATTTTTACCCATAATAAAAGATGAGCTATTAATGGTCATTAAGAAAGTACTTGAATGCAAATATTTGACTTCTTCACAAATATAGGATTGATCAAACTCCTTAGCAGAGGGACTAAGGTGAATACCCTTCCTTAATGACTGGAGGCCTATTTCACTTTTAAATGTCGATTATAAATAATTGCGAAAATATTAGCAAACAGGTTAAAGATTGACATGCCAAAATTAACCTCTGAAGAGCAAGATGTAGTGTAAAAGGGAAATCTATCATAAACTGTAATAATAACATTCGAGATATCATCCACTATGTCAATGAGAATAGATTAAGTGGAGCTGTTTTAAAACTAGATTGGGCAAAGGCCGTTGATACTGTCGATCATGACTTCTTGTTTAAAATAATGCAAAAATTGTGGGAATACCATGCATATTTGTCGAGTGGAAAAAATCCTTTATAAGAATTGTATGAGTCGGTTTTGTATTAATGGGTATATAGGTAACCCCTTTCCCATTGAAAGATCAGTAAGACAAGGATGCCCTCTCTCTATGCTACTGTATGTTTTATATCAGGAGTCATTATATTTGGAAATTAAGCAAAATGAAGGTATAAAGCCAACTCAGCTTCCAAATAACACTTATGTATGTGTTCAAGGATATGCTGATGATTCATCAATTTTTATAGTTAATGATCAGTCTTTGGTGGAAGTATGTAAGGTAAAAAATGAATTTGAAGAAGCATCGGGGGCTAAACTGAATAAAAATAAAGTAGTATTACTGGTATAGGAAAACTGGAAGGGTAAAACAGACTGGCCTACACCTTGGATGGAAACCGAGATTGAACTGAAGATCTTAGGGATTTTTTATTGTCAGAAAGAAGTCAAGACTATGGCAAAGAACTGGGATAGCACTGTGAGCAAGGTAGAAAGAGTAGTAAATATGTTATCTGATAGGTATCTTACCATTTTTTCAGAAAGCCATAATTATAAATTCTATGTTGCTGTCAAAAGTCTGGTATCCAGCTCATACAATACCATTAAGCAAAATATATGCTCAGAAAATAAATAGCATAATTTTAGGTATTTGTGGAAAGGGAAATATCAACCTGTAAGTAGAGCTACTTTGTTTTTGCCTATGAATGAAGGTGGATTAAACATAATAAGTGTATACCCCAAAGCTGCGGCTATCTTGCTGCCACAAGCCTTAAGGAAGCTCTGAATGGTAGGGAAATGACTATATATTACTGTAAGATAAGATTAAGCCATATTGGTAGAGACTGCTCCTGCACAGATGTGTCATTTGTTACTCCTGCATTCTATACCAAAGCAATTGAGGGTATAAGAGCAGTGTGTAAGCATAAATATTTACCCCATTGTTAAAAGTAAACATATTTACTATGAGATTTTTTCCAAGCTTCCCGCAAAAGTTGAAAGCAATTACCCTCTGTTGTGTTGGGGGAGAATATGGAAAAACACAAATAACAAATTAATTGGTATCCGGGAGAGAGAATTTTTGTTCAAAAATGTACATGAGGTATTGCCCACAAATGTAAGACTAAAAAACATGAAACTAAGAGACAATGGAATTGTAACCTTTGTAATGAACAAGAATACACAATGCATGTATTTTATTTTTGCATTAAGATAAAAACGTTTTTCGATTGGTTTAGTGTAAATTATCATCAATGTTTCTGTTAATAAGAGAAATTGGTTTAACTTTTGTACTTTGATTTGATTACAAAACAACTAGGGTACAAAATACAGCAATTATTTTAGTGTGTAATTATCTGTATGTTGTTTGGATCAGCAGAGTTAAAATCCTAGATGAAAGAGATATGATTCATTACTTCAATGGTAGGCTTAATTATTGTAAATGGATGTTAAAGTCAGTTATGGGCAAAAGATTAATAAGTAGTCACGGAAGACTTCTTGGAGACGGTGTTATGAGCAAAAAGGGCTTCTTAGAGAATAGCAAAAACAATGTAACTTGAATTTGTGCTTCCTATATGTAAGGGTTTCTTTCTCTAAGGGGCCGTTGAGCACTCCATAAGAGCCCTCCTGGGAGGGGGAGGCTGATAGCCACAAGATCCTCCTCTGGCGAGGGAGGAGCAATATTTTTTATGTTGTTGGTTAACCACATATTGTAGTCTTTTATAGAGCATACGATACTGTGCAAAGACTATATTGTACATGAGATTACTATGTAAAAATATGTTATATATATGGATGCATAAATTTACAATAAAAAGAAAAAAAAAATTTTGTTTATGAAATGTTCCCAGCATATAATTGCTCTCAGCTCGCCTACACCCAAGTTTCATGCTTTAGTTTGAATGGCATATTATTAATCTGCATAGCTTTTATTCCTTACGTGCATCGTTAGCCCTGAGGTACAAAGCGAGGGGGAGCTTTTAGTGCGTAGTGAAATGATACGGTAAGCTTTGAGACTATAAGATGAACAAAAAATCATCACCAAAGTATGAGTGTTAGGCTGAAAAATTAGGGTTTTCACACAAAGAACAACACCGCTGCCGTCAGGAGGAGGAGGAGGAGGAGGAGGAGGAGGAGGAGGAGGAGGAGGAGGGGAGGAGGAGGACGTCCACCACTTCGTCTTGAAACATTTCCCTTTTTGTCTCAAGGTAACAAATGGTTGTTTTGTTAGGTAGCAAATAGGAGACATGGTTCTTAAAAAGGAACATTTATCTTCACAGTAATTTGAGATTCAAGAAGGACGTTTACGTGTTGTTCAGGCGAGGAAAGGAAAAACATAAGGGCCTATGTCATAATTTGAAATTCAAAATATTCTTGAATTCGTTCCAGCCATCAAGAGGGCTTACGGTCTGGAAAAAAAGAAGGAATGAAGCCAACAAATCATTTATATAACATTTCCTACTCCCCATCTCTTCACATCTCCACGACAATCTTTGTTTTGATTTGAACTATCTTACGCATTAACATTTTAGGCAAGAGTCCGTGTTGGCATCAGCCAGCTTAACCTAAATCAACAAACTAACCAAATTCCATATCGAGGACTATATTTTTAAGGTTTGAAAAATAAACGAAAAAAAAATTGGTGCCCGAAGTCTTCTTAGATTTAAAATTTATCTAAATTCCTACCCTTAACGTCCATCAACTGAGGATCCTTTCACAGGTTTCATGGGCTGCCTAGCTGTCGGTCTTTCGGTCCACCTGTCCGACTGTCTCTCTTAATCGTACTCATCTAATCAATTACCTACATTACAACGCATCGGTCAGATATATTCATGTAAGTGAAACAAGAGAGGTTTCCCACGATATACCGTGAACCTTCGTAAATATTGTTTCCGGAACCTAAATCACTCTGCACCAATCACTGGCATTGTTTGTCTGAACCATATTTTGAAAAGCAAATATAAAAATCTCAGAGTTATGTATACACGATTGTTTATGGCACTGTTACCATTCCATTCCATTCAAAGGCACATTCGTCACAGAAATCGCTGCGCTCTTTCATCATAGGGACAAGTAAAACAAACATTTGCATTGAGCCGATGTTCCTGGCGTGCAGGAAGCAAGCAAGCAAGCAATCGGGTCGTCCTTTGTTCTCTGCTCTGTTTACTCTTGCTTCCAACATCGTCTCAGCGGATATGAAGACCGTCATATTGGCAAAGGCTTGGTTTCTGATTCGTTGTTTCTCGTTAAAATAACAAAGACTGATCACTCATATTTAACAAGAGGATTTTACCCTCATTGTTTGTCTGTTATATCATAGCTTCTATTTGTTCAAACTGACGTTTTCTCTTTCTTTACTACACGTGTAATCCCGGAATTTTGCACATTTAAAATTTACTTTATATATGTACTACATTCTATGAAGTCAGGGATCACCTGGCATACCTTCAGTATTTATTTTGGCTATAACATCGCCTCCACCCAGGCCCCATCCCCAACCCCCACCCACCGCGCCCTTACTATTGCTTACAAATTCACCAACCGCGTTAAATTTCCAGCGATAACATTTTCTCTCTACCAATATTTTTAGTTCAACAGAAATAATGAATTCCCTTATTTCCCTCTTTGGTTGGCTAGTTCCTCCAGCATATTAGAGCAATGTGTTTGCCGGAGGACATAACAACATGTATGGAATCTTCTGATAAATGTTTTTTCTCTTTAGTAGATTTTAGCAGCAAAGAGTCTGTTTGATTGTAAACTGATTATGCAGAATTAACACATAAGAAGTCAGAAAAAACCAAAATCTTTGAATTTGGTTGGTCCCTTGAAAAATGAGCTAAGTACATTGATTTTGCAGATAACAAAATAAATAAATAATATCACGCAAATCGAAATTGTGCTTTCCCTGCAGCATCATGGTAAAGAATATTTTTTGGAGGGGTACCTTCAGACACTGTTCGCGTTAGAACATCTAATCTACTCTGATAAATATCATTATTTATGAGAGTAACCATTTTATGGCTTCCAGTCCAGGGCTATGATAGGGCCGCCATAAATCTCAAAAGAAAAATGACGCCTAAAAAACGTTACGCACATTACATAAATTACGCTCTGGTTTCTGCCTCCATATAAAAAATGGTATCCAGGGAACTCGAATATGGGAAATTATCTGGCTGCCTGATAAGACTGTAACAAAAGAAGAATAAGGTGACTAAAACCACACGCCCAGATGAAGGTACGTGAAAAGTACGGGTAACTGTTTTCGGAAGTAGACAAGCTGCTTAAGCGTTTTGTGTGCACTCATGTACAGCGTCTAATCATGAGGAAATTTTCTGCATGTCCTATCTAAAATATAACGAAATTGATGAGCAGATCTTTACAGAAACACTAGTTATACATAATAAGTTTCTATTTTTATAGAATCTAAAGATTTTTTTTTTAAATAAAATATTCAATAGACAGAGCAAACGTCCTCTGCAAAAAAAAAAAAAAAAAAAAAAAAAACTTACGTCTTTGTTTAACGACACAAATACCCAGTGTATAAACACGACGCTTTCAGAAATTAGCCACGTAGCCCACTTGGAGACATTTTCGAACACTACTATGAGATTCAGGGCTTCTGTAACACGGTTTTTTGGCAATAACTTTTTATCTATGCATTTCATAGATATAACGCTTATTCAGAATACATATTATATCTACACATAAATTTTGACTGTATTCTGCATTACATAGGTTGAATAAATTTGGTACTTATAATGTAAAAGTGACTTTTTTGAAGACAGGCCAACTTACTCAGAGATAAGGTTTCGAACGCACTCGTTACGTAACTTATGACAGCATTTCTTCCCTCTTTCTCGATGGATGATTGGCTATACGTAACGAAGGCTATACCTCTGGCAACAATGACATAAAAATTTAAATACAAGCAAAGCAGTACACCTTTATGAACTCTGAATCCTCTCCACTGATAATTGTCATAATGAACAAACCAACAAAATATGTTAATATATACAAAAACACTTCGATTATTAGTCTAACTCCCAAATTAAGTGTCCTAAGAAATTATAATCTACTTTATAGGTCACAATCAGATTGACAAGATGTTGGGAATAGTTGGTAATTTTCAAAGACATAGTAGACAAGCTTGATTTGATAACTGCTGTATCCAATGTCAAGCAATTTTACTTATCGGCTATCTACCTATTTACTAAAAAAAAAAAAAAAAAAATAGACGGTACCGTATTTTGGCTTTAAACCTTCACCAATAATTATCGTCAGAATGATGACTTAATGAGGCTCCACCCACTTTGGCCTCGTTGTAATTCAGGATAACACTGAAGGCTATCATGGACATTGTATATGAGAAAATCTAACTTCTGGCTATAAAAACACATTTCTCGAGTAGTTGTAAGAAGTGCTAAATGATCCTCAAGGATCCCAGCAGTTGGCCTAAACGTTTAATTCATGTATATTGCTGCTATTACTAATTTTGCGGCACTACTGCTACAGCAGTATTACTACGCTAGCACAGATACCCCACCCACATTTATGTATCGTTCCGCCATTCATAAAGTCTTTATATCCACCATGGTCGTACAGACTAAAGAAGAAGAAAAAAATTATATCGGATGATCCGTTGGTCTGCTGGAGATTTTAGCACATAAGCTTGTATTTACTTTGGATAAAAATCATATTTTAACAAAAATAGTTATATAAAGACTGTTTACATACAATCTCTCTCTTTCTCTCTCTCTTGGTGGCATAGTGAATGGAAATGTTCAAAATCCTGAATGACATTACAAGTATTATAATCACGTTATGCTAAATACAAATCAGACCATAAACATAGGATTTAAACTAGAAACTGAATAATTACCTATTCAGGCTATAGTAAGTATGGCCACGGGCTTTCTCTTGACTGTACAAAGTTGCAAGTCGTAAGACAAATGCAGTTTTGCAACCACGGGGACAATTCCAAATCCTGTTAGCCATTCTTGACTACTATGGGTTTCAGAGCCGATGGAATAAGGTGAATGGGTTTCTGTCTGGTGGATGGGCGGGCAACATTTCGTCGTTTTTTTTAAAACGATTTTTTACCTTGCTTACGTAATGAATGTTTTCGACTCTTGGCTCGCAATCATTGGCCATGGCGTCGGCTAGATCATTTTTACTCAATAAAAATTAAAACTATCGGGTTTAGGTTTTATGATAATGCTGACAAAAATAGTGTGTAGTTGTAAAATATACATATGTCAACTTTCAGCTACATCCGATGCTTTGATAAGGAGCAAAATCCAAAAAACCGTGTTACAGAGGCCCTGAATTTCATAGTAGGAAATTGTAATTACGAAATCTGACAAGAAAGGACTCGTCGGCTAATGGAGGAGAAGTGTCGTGTTGAGGAATGAAGATCCTTTGAAAGAGAACAATAACATTTCGTGGGACACCCTCGGTGCATACTAATGTTGGAACGTGCAAGGCAATTAAGAGAAGCGTCAGGGATGTCGCTTGCGCTAACTGCTCACTTCCAAGGATGACTTTATTATTGTTGATCATTATTTAATGCCTTGGATTTCGTTAAGCGTCGTTACGTCTCTTTCGGATAACAAATGCCTTTGAAGTGCTCAATTTTCTGAAATAATAATAACAATAATAATAATAATAATAATAATAATAATAATAATAATAATATTATTATTATTCGTAGTAGCCATGATTCCCATGACAAAAGTACTACAGAAGATGGATGCTGGGTACCAACTCAAGAAAAGAGGCAACAAATCAACCATCTGATGTTCATGGACGACATCAAGCTGTATGGTAAGAGCATCAAGGAAATAGATACCCTAATCCAGACTGTAAGGATTGTATCTGGGGACATCAGAATGGAGTTTGGAATAGAGAAGTGCGCCTTAGTCAACATTACAAAAAGGCAAAGTAACGAGAACTGAAGGGATAAAGCTACAGATGGGAGCAACATCAAACACATAGATGAGACAGGATACAAATACCTGGAATAATTGGAAGGAGGAGATATAAAACACCAAGAGATGAAGGACACGATCAGAAAGAATATATGCAGAGACTCAAGGCGATACTCAAGTTAAAAACTCAACGCCGGAAATATGATAAAAGCCATAAACACATGGGCAGTGCCAGTAATCAGATACAGCGCAGGAATAGTGGAATGGACGAAGGCAGAACTCCGCAGCATAGATCAGAAAACCAGGAAACAAATGACAATACACAAAGCACTACACCCAAGAGCAAATACGGACAGACTATACATAACACGAAAGGAAGGAGGGAGAGGACTACTAGTATAGAGGACTGCGTCAACATTGAAAACAGAGCACTGGGGCAATATCTGAAAACCAGTGAAGACGAGTGGCTAAGAGTGCATGGAAGAAGGACTAATAAAAGTAGACGAAGACCCAGAAATATACAGAGACAGGAGAAAGACGAAAGAACAGAGGACTGGCACAACAAACCAATGCACGACAATACATGAGACAGACTAAAGAACTAGCCAGCGATGACAATTGGCAATGGCTACAGAGGGGAGAGCTAAAGAAGGAAACTGAAGGAATGATAACAGCGGCACAAGATCAGGCCCCAAGAACCAGATATGTTCAAAGTAGGATAGACGGAAATAACATCTCTCCCATATGTAGGAAGTGCAATACGAAAAATGAAACCATAAACCACATAGCAAGTGAGTGCCCGGCACTTGCACAGAACCAGTACAAAAGAGGCATGATTCAGTGGCAAAAGCCCTCCACTGGAGCCCTGTGCAAGAAACATCAGCTACCTTGCAGTAATAAGTGTACGAGCACCAACCTGAGGGAGTGATAGAAAACGATCAGGCAAAGATCCTCTGGGACTATGGTATCAGAACGGATAGGGTGATACGTGCAAATAGACCAGACGTGACGTTGATTGACAAAGTCAAGAAGAAAGTATCACTCATTGATGTCGCAATACCATGGGACACAGAGTTGAAGAGAAAGAGAGGGAAAAAAATGGATAAGTATCAAGATCTGAAAATAGAAAATAAGAAGGATATGGGATATGCCAGTGGAAATCATACCCATAATCATAGGAGCATAGGCACGATCCCAAGATCCCTGAAAAGGAATCTAGAAAAACTAGAGGCTGAAGTAGCTCCAGGTCTCATGCAGAAGAGTGTGATCCTAGAAACGGCACACATAGTAAGAAAAGTGATGGAATCCTGGAGGCAGGATGCAACCCGGAACCCCACACTATAAATACCACCCAGTCGAATTGGAGGACTGTGATAGAGCAAAAAAAAAAAAAAAAAAAAATAATAATAATAATAAATTCGTCTTGATCCGAAAGTACTCTCACATGGAAGCTATTTTTCACACTTGGCCTCAATCCGTTTTCCTCATTAACTACTGATACAATAATCCGATTTGCAGCTCTCTCTCTCTCTCTCTGAGGACCCAGAATAGAAAGCGGGTTTGTGATTTTCTCATGGGAAACCTATTAGATTTCTAATACTTTCTTCTATCACATTTAATATACAAAAAAAATTTCCTTTCCATAAGAAGGACCACGATATGACAATATCTTCACTCCTTACCTTCACTTTCATCGGTATTTCGTGTAGCTATATTTGCAAGCAATGAAATGAAATATGATATATAGATGAAGCCAAAATCCACGAGGGAAAGTGTATCAATGGAGTAACTGCTGTGAGGCCTTTCGACTTCTCTGCTTAGTAAAGGACGACAAGTCGAAAGGCCTCCCAGCAGTTACTCCATTGTTTCACTTTCTTTCGTGGATTTTGCTTTTATTTATATATCCATCACGTTCCAAATTTTCTTAATTCAATTATACACACACATATGGTATATATATATATATATATATATATATATATATATATATATATATATATATATATATATATATATATATATATATATATATACTATATATATATATATATATATATATATATATATATTTATACCATATGTGTGTGCATAATAGAATTAAGAAAATTTGGAACGTGATGGATATATAAGTAAAAGCAAAACACAAAGATAGTGAAACAATGGAGTAACTGCTGGGAGCCTTTCGACTTGTCGTCCTTTACTAAGCAGAGAAGTCGAAAGGCCTCACAGCAATTACTCCATTGATACACTTTCCCTCGTGGAGTTTGGCTTCATCTATACATCATATTTCATTTCATTGCTTGCAAATATAGCTATATTATATAGCTATATTGCAAAATTATATATATATATATATATATATATATAATATATATATATATATATATATATATATAGTCATATATATATATATATATATATATATATATTCCTATGTCTTGCAATGCAATAACGTCAAAATACTGCACGTGTCCATGGAGTAGTCACGTACCAGGTAATTATATTCTTGTAGAGTTGAGTAATAAAAAAATGGTTTGCATACTGACTTGATAAAGTAAGTTTCACTATAGAATTTTCTCTACCAAAGAAGAGACTTTTAGTGTTGCTGTTGACCAACTTAAATATTTATATTTCCAATCTACCGACTAGTATTTCTCTTCAGGTGTTCTTCTAAATCTCTCACATAAGGTTCTCAGAAGTACGCCAGTAAGTTGCCAGGACGTGATGAAACGCAATCACTTTTGGCAGCTGGCAGCGCAGTAGTATGTCCTCCTTTCCCCTTATTAATTTACTTTGCGCGCTTTTTATTTGCACTGAAGAATTCTCACGTAATGATGCAATGCATTACGCCATACGGCCACATAAGCTTCTGAGTGATTATGAACAGTCTTGTTATTACAACGTTTAATACCTAGTTTATATTTCGCCTGAGGTTCTGGTGACGCAATCCGGCCGAGTTAAAATTATTTCGGACAATCTGTATTAAAGGATTCCTCAAAAAATAGCATTTTGATCACGGAATTGATGTATTTGTCTGAGTTTGTAAGAGAGATATTTAAAGTTGCATTAAAGGGCATGAGTTGTCTGGCATATACAAGCGTTTATGTTTGCATACAATTACATCGGTGAATTTATCTTAATTCATTAATCATTCACATCTCTGTACTTTCCCATTTCTCATACATACCGTCGATGAACATAGCCATTGCTATGGTAGAAAGGACGTAGGATTTACCTGCTGCTACAAAGACCATCATTCGAGAGATTGAGAAATCACAATACCAATTCAACCACATCAAGACGGCCATACTGATCAATGAATTTTGTTTGAGAGAGGGTCTTCTTCCGTAATAATAATAATAATAATAATAATAATAATAATAATAATATTTCGGAAGGAGACCCTCTCGTAGACATGTTTTGTTAAAAATAACTGCTGCTTCAGCACTATTAATCTTATAAAGAGTCTTCTCTATCTTTCTGATGACGGCTTTCTCGTTGTTGCTTAGACTGGCGAGAGCAACGCACCAAAGGCATGGTAAAATTCGGTTGAGTCATTTGATTTATTATTGCTTATACAATTCTCTCTCTCTCTCCTCTCTAACGCGACGTTTCCTCCTGATCGACAGGACATTATCAAGCGATAACTGCTGAGGGACTGAATTCCAGTGTTGTTTGTTTGTTGTTTTTGATTTAGCTGACCTTGTGTCAGCACGGGCTCTTGCTCACAGAGCAGCCCGTAAAATTCCAGTGGCGAGTCCTTCTCCTTTTATCGTGGTGTTGCGAGCTCTCCAGTACGGTCAGAGCACTTCTCCGGTAGGTCGAGTTTTTATTGGTTCCCGGGAAGGTGACTCATACGGCGGGGCGTTGACTAGTCTTGCAGACCTTCTCAGGTAGGGGGTATCACCGGGAGCCTCTTGATTGGCTTCTACCTGCGTGACGTCACCCCTGGTATTATTCTCATGTCCGGTGTTCGTTCCATTGCGCGCTGGTACTTTCGTTAGGGGTAGAGGGGTGTGGTCCTCCTCACACACGTCGGTATCAGGAACGCTTCTTGGGTGGTATTGAGGGGAGGCTTTTCTTCGAGGATGAGCAGCGCTTCTAGGAGACGCAGACGTCGTGGGTCAGGTGCTCTCCCGATGATCTTAGTATTCCTGACGATGTCGTCTCTCGTGATGTTTCTGCGGTGTACTGCAAGGGCGTGCTGCCTAATGGCGCCCTCCTGGGCGTGGCAGGAAATCCTTTTTGACAGGCGCATCGTCGTCATGCCGATGTAAATCCCAGGGCATCCTTGGGTGGGGCATACGTATCGGTAAGAACGACGTTGGACTGCTTCAGGGGGTCTCCTGCCGGTGGGGAGGGGTTGTTCTTCATCAGGAGGTCTTTCGTACGCCGATTCTTGTAGTAAATAATGAGGGACAACTCTCTTTCCTTCCTCCATGGGGCGGACGTTGTCCTCTATTATTTTCTTCATGGCTGCTTCTTCTTCCTTGTATTGGTGGTGCATGAAGGCTTATAGAAAAGTTTGATATCCTCCGGGGGCAGAATGTTCCTTCTCTCTTCCTCCGTCATGTACCACTTTGTCAAGGGCGGCTCGAGTTTCTCGGTTTACGAGTTGTTCGAGTACCCATTGTAATTAGCATCTGGGATGCTCGGTCGAGTTCGAGGTGTGTGTCCTGCCACGTCGAACAGTGCGAGAGGGCCCTCCTGATGAAGGCCCTGACGGTGGTGGTCTTGAACCGCGCAGGACACTCGCTATCACCATTCAGACAAAGTCCGAGGTTCGTAGCTTTGGTGTAAACGGTCGTTCGCCACTTCTGATTCGTCTTCGTGACAAGGACGTCGAGGAAGGGGAGCCGATCGTTGCTGCTGTACTCGACAGTGAAGTTGAGTGCGCTGTTCTGCAGGAACTGCTGCCGAAGGGCTTCTACCTCATCCTCGCAGTCGGCTTGCACGAAGATGTCATCGATGTAGCGTGCGTATGTGCGGGGACATCTGTGTTGCGAGAAGACCCTTTCTTCCACTTCTCCCATGTAGAAGTTAGCAAGAGGACTCCTAAGGGGGACCCCATCGCTACGCAGTCCTTCTGGCGGTACATCTGTCCTCGGTGGGTGGTGAAAGGGGCTCTCTTCGTACAGATATCCAGCAGGGTTTCTTAAGGACCGGTTTTTTTCTTCTGGGATGTTAGGGGTCTCATATCGGGATTCCTATATACCCGCTCCATGATGATCCCTATCGTCTCGTCGACTGGGACGTTGGTGAATAGGGACTCAACGTCTAAGGACGCCATGGTTTCCCGCACCGGGGGAGTCGCGGATCTTCTCCAAAAATTCCACCGATGAGGTGAGGCAGTACCTGGAGGGGATATAGGGGTCAGAATTTTATTAAGGCGTTTGGCCAGAGCGTAAGTCGGGCGGGCGCTTTGGCTGATGATCGGCGTAGGGGGTTGCCTTCCTTGTGGGTCTTCACGTTCCCGTAAAGGTAGCCGAGAGACTTACGAAGAACCCTACGGAAGACATCAAACGCAACGCCAACGGGTCATCGCAGCCGTGAATGCCGCTACGAATGCCACACCACCTCCCGCCCATCCAAGGTGACTACAGCCTCGGCTACCTTTACGGGAACGTGAAGACCCCACAAAATACTAATTTATTGTTATGATAACAAAAGTGATTAACAAATCTTAGTAATGGAATTCCAACGTTTTTCCAACCGTATCATCGGTTCATTTTCAAGGAAAGGTGAGCGTGAACTGATTGGAATGGGGTCGTTCGGCGGTATTTATTGTGTCCCAGGTGTCTGTCTGATGGGCGCTGCAAACGTCATCGAACTGCGCAAGCATACAACCTGTGTAAGCCTTTTCGGGGTGTCTCCTCCTCCTCCTCCTCGCCGCTGCTAGAGAACTCTTCTTGAACGACGTTATGTTGCATGGCCTCCAACTCCCTCAAGTCATGTGTTGTAAGCTCCTCTTGGTGCTCCTCAAAAAGGTCATTGATGTCGTCCTCATCGACGACCAGCCCCATGGACTTACCGAGAGCACCGATCTCATCAAGATCTGGTTGCAAAAGAGTTTCAGGATCGCCAACTGTTTCTGAATCTGCATCAGCTTTGCCCACGTCGAATCCCTTGAAGTCTCGGGCGGGTACGGCATCAGGCCAGAGTTTCCTCCACGAAGAATTCAAGGTTCGCCTCGAAACCTTCTGCCAAGCTTGATCGATGAGTCAGATGCACATGATGATATCGAAATGCTCCTTCCAAAATTCACGCAAGGTGATGTTTGTAGTATTGGTTATGTTGAAACATCTCTTGAATAGATGTTTCGTATACAGCTTCTTGAAGTTCAATATCACTTGCTGGTCCATGGGCTGGAGGAGAAGAGTGGTGTTAGGTGGAAGATGAAGAACCTTGACAAAAGAATACTCCGCTAGGATATCTTCCTTGAGGCCAGGAGGGTGAGCAGGGGCATTGTCCAACAACAGCAGACATTTCAGAGGGAGGCGCTTCTCTTCCAACATTACTTCACTGTCGGGCCGAAAAACAGATTTACCCACTCAGTGAACAAAAGTCTCGTTACCTAGGCTTACGCATTAGCCCTCCACATCACTGGAAGCTTCTCCTTTAGCACTTTGTGGGCCTTGAAGGCTCAAGGAGTCTCCGAATGATAGACAAATAGGGGCTTGACTTTACAATCCCCATTGGCGTTGGAACATAGTGCGAGCGTAAGCCTGTCTTTCATAGGCTTATGCCCGAGTAGCTTCTTCTCTTCGTCTGTGATGTACGTCCGACGAGACATTTTTTTTTCCAAAAAAGGCCAGTCTCGTCACAGTTGAAGACTTGCTGAGTACTGTAGCCTTCGTTGATCATCATCTTGTCTAACGTCATAATAAAGGCTTCGCTCACTTTCGTGTCCGAGCTGGCAGCCTCCCCATGCCGCACCACCGAATGGATGCCGGTCTGTTTACGGAATTTGTCAAACCACCCACGAGAAGCCTTGAAGTCTGGGGTTGGTGTCGATGTCCCTTCTCCTCCGTCGTCTTCAGCCTGGGAAATCAGATCACCAAAAATAGCGCTGGCTTTGTGGCAGATTGCTGTCTCGGTTATCGTATCGCCAGCGATTTCTTTGTCTTATATCCATACAAGAAGCAGCCTCTCCATCTCATCATGCATGTGGCTCCTCTTGTTGGACAAAATAGTCACGCCTTTGGAAGGTGTAGCTGCTTTGATGGCTTCCTTCTGCTTAAGGATGGTGCCTATCGTCTATCACACTCAACTGCATGCCAGCCTCATACTTCTTGATTATCTCCATCTTTGTCTCCATAGAAAGCATCCTCTTCTTTCCGTGAACTTCAGCAACTTTCTTGGGACCCATGACTATAATTAAGTTAATTAAGTTCTCACACAACACAATAAAGTAGAAAGCGAAATCCCTAACACGAATTTACGTTAACAAACGAAATCGTATATGTGAATGGGAGAATTCTGTGTGCGTACGATAACGCTGGTGCGACGAAGTGGCCAAATGATGCCTTTATGTAGACGCATGATGGGATAGATGCTGACCAATAGGAGAGCAGGATCTCACAGCGGTGACTAGCATCATGAACCAATGGGAGAGTGGGAGGATGGTGGCGAGTCTACAGAGTTAGAGGCGTGCGAGTTTTAAAATTGTTCTTGGTGGTCTGGGCGAATCTCGGGACTTTCGCAACCTGAATTATTTTCATATGCAGAAGCAAAAAAATCTTCGTCTTTGCTTTTGTAACTTGGATTTTTCGTAAGTTGAGACTTTCGTATGTCGAGGTTCCACTGTGTATATATATATATATATATATATATATATATAAATACTTATATATATATATATATATATATATATATTATTATATATATAAATATAAAGTGAATGTTTGTATGTAAATTTGTATGTCTGTAGCTTTGTGTCCATTACAGATCCGCACCACTTGACCAATCTAGACAAAATTTGACAAGAGGCCGTCATCTGACCCAACTAGATAATTTAGTAGGTTTCAAATACTACTGCCTTCACCTTTCCCTCATCTACCAAACTTAGATAATGGGGTAGGTTTCAAACCCATACCTCCTTCCCATTCCCTTTGTAACATAAGTGGTAATCACTTGACTGATCTAGAAAAATTTGGCCCATGGCCATCATTTGACGCAATTAAGATAACGTGGTAAGGTTCCAAACATGTACCTCCTTCCCCTTCAACCCTTTTCCCCATCAACCTTCCCCCTTCCCTTTGTAAATGATGTGGTAAATAAACTTTATGGTTAATCATACCTCAATTCATGTATTAGATACCATAGTAATATATCATTGAAAATGCCTTTCTTTCCTGTGATTTACAATTCTGTACCGAGGTTTGTGTTTAGGTTTAGTGGGGGTGCGTTTAGGTTCAGTGGAGGTGTGTGTAGGTTTAGTGGGGGTAAATGGGATAGCCACCACAGTAATGTCTGGATAAAATGGACAATCACCCAGTAATACCTGGATAAAAGGGACAGTCAGAATAGTAATACCAGGATGAAAGAGACAGTACCGTAATGTCAGGATACAATTGGCAGTCACCACAATAATTCCTGGATAAAAGGGACAGTCAGCACAGTAATTCTTGGATATTTAGGACAGACAGTATAGTAATACTTAGATAAATGGGATAATCACTACAGCAGTACCACCTGGACCAAAGGGGTATTCAGTACAGTAATTCCTGGATAAACGGGAAGTCACCACAGTAATACCTTGATAAAAGGGAAATTCAGTATCGTAATACCTGGAAAAAGGGACATACAGAACGTTTTTGCTTGGATAAGGGGACAGTTACCACAGTAACTTTTGGATAAAATTGACAGTCACCACAGTAATACCTGGATAAAAGGGTCATTCAGAGCAGTAATACCCGAATAAAAGGGACAGTCAGTACAGAAATACCTGCATAAAAGGGAGTCACCACAGTAATGTATGGATAAAGAGACATTCAGTACAGTAATACCTAAGTAAAAGTGACTGTTAGAACAGTAATGCATGGTTAAATGGGACAATACATGGGTAAATGAAACAGTCACCACAGTCAGCATGGACAGTCAGGATAGTAGTACATGGATAAATGGGAAAGTCAGCAGAGTAATAACTGGGTAAATGGGATAGTCACCACGATAATACTTGGATAAATGGGACAGTCATTACAGTAACACCTGGATAAATGGGACTGTCAGCAAAGTAATATATGAATAAAAGGGACACTTAGTACAGTAATTCCTGGATACAAAGGACAGACAGCACAGTAATACCTGGATAAATGGGACAGTCGCCACATTATTACCTGGATAAATAGGAAAGTCAGCACAGTAATATTTGGATAAAAGGGACAGTCTGTAAAGTAATACCTAGATAAAAGGGACAGTCGGTGCAGTAATACCTGGATAACTGGAAAGTTACTACAGTAAT
Organism: Macrobrachium nipponense; assembly: GCF_015104395.2. NCBI lineage: Eukaryota > Metazoa > Arthropoda > Malacostraca > Decapoda > Palaemonidae > Macrobrachium > Macrobrachium nipponense. The sequence goes on along the minus strand of NC_087203.1, from coordinate 74,922,852 downwards.
ATTTGGATAAAAATGACGTCAGAACAGTAACACCTGGATAAATGGGGCAGACAGTACAGTAAAAACTGGATAAAAATGGAAAATCACTACAGTAATACCTGCATAAATGGGACAGACAGTACAGTAATACCTAGTCATTATAAGATGGCACATTAAAAGTTTTTTGAGTCTTCAGAGTTTTCCCGTGCAGCATTGGATTGGTCAACTAGTATAGTATAAGTAAATACTGTCAGAGTAAATATACTATAACATGTGAGAGCACCACTACAGTTTGACTAGCACTTGGATGAGTAGCCAGCAGTGACTGGGCATCGTGGTATTATTATTATTATATTAATATTATTCCGGAGATGAAACATATTTATATGGAACAAGCCCACAGGGGCCATTTACTTGAAATTCAAACCTGCAAAGAATATGGTGTTCATTAGTAAGACGTAAGACGAGGTAAAGGGAAATACATATAGATGAGACCCTAGTTACACCTGGAATAGTACCATCAACCTGCAGGGGACGATGGGATGGGAAAGCTGTACGAGATCTACTACTCAAAAGTGTTTCCACTTTACTGGAGTCCAGCCTCATACCTCACCGACTACAACAACATATACACTGGCATGGGGTTACAACACCATCACAATAATAAAAATAACGTGATTTAAAAGACGGTTGAGAGAGAGAGAGAGAGAGAGAGAGAGAGAGAGAGAGAGAGAGAGAATAGCTAAACATTAGGGGGTAGTGAGTAGCGTGAATATCATTCTTCCGTAAATAAGATTCTTCAGCCATGAAGTAATTCATCATATTGCTTTTGTCACTATGTCCAAGCCCATAACGCACATTTCCCTATGGCTATATTTTTCAGTTTGTCATGATACTCAAACGAAGTTTTGGCGATTTCAAATGGAATAAATTCCCCCGAAAAATACGTTTCTATTCAATTTTTTTCTCAAATAAAATAAAATAAAATACACTTATGTAATATTATCGCCGGAATGCAAGTAAAATTTGTATTTTCATGGTTATCATACTTTCCATTGATTGCATTTAAACCATTTTTATATTTCAATTCAGTTTCAGGTGATTTTTGCACTGCGTTTTTAACTCTTTGTGTGACATTGCTTTCCAATGTCAGGTAGACGGTGTATATACACACAATATATATATATATATATATATATATATATATATATATATATATATATATATATATATATATATATATATATATATATATATATATATATATATGTGTGTGTGTGTGTGTGTGTGTGTCTGTGTCTGTGTGTGTGTGTATATATATTATATATACATATATATATGTATATATGTATGTATATAACGTTCTAAGGTATAGCGGTTACTGGTAACTCGAAAAATAGAAGACTGTTGTAGGAGGAAGTACATCCCAGGTGGTCCTTAAAATACATTTATTACAACGTTTCAAAACACAAAGGTTTCATTCTCAAGCTGTAAAGACATAAAACAATAAAATTAACATTAAAAGCGCTAAATTACAAATAAAAGACATAATACATTATAAACGACCAGATAAAAAAAGATAAAAACTAGTTGTAGCAGAACCAACCATCAAGAGAGAAAGGAAGGACTGAAGTCAGAAGGAAGAAACCAGAAATGACCGGCAACAGCTCACGTAAGGTAAAGAGTTGTCGATGAAGACTGCGTGTTCAGTTGAGGAACAAGCTGTTTAATAAACAAAGACTCCAGAATTGTCAGTAGTTTGCCATTCGGTGCCCGTCCCAATATTTTAAAATCTTTATACTGTATATTATGTTTACATTTATTGGCGTGTTGTCTGATGTTAGAAAATTTAGGATTAGCAAGTTTGTTACCAGTTCAATTCTGACCCTCAGTAACCTCTATGTGGATCCCACGTAGGTCCCCAGATTACATCTAGGGCAATTAAACTTGTACACAACACATGAGGTCTTCAAAGGGTCAAGTTTATCCTTGAATTTAAACAAACTACCTAAACTGAGTGGGTTTGTTGGGATGATACTAAATCTAATAGCTGGTATATAATCAAATATGAGTTTTCTTAGTGCATCATAGAAATTTTTGTTATGGATTAAAGGTACATTTGCATAAAATGGAAGCTTAGGCACAGTATGTAAGGAGACTTTTGGAACAAAAACGTTATCAAGAAGTTTACAAACATACCTGTGAAAAAGTGTAGTGGGAAAATAATCGTTAGTAAAATATTGACGTAAAAAGTGAGAACTTTTACAGGAAGAGAACTTTTACAGGATTAGGTTTAAATTTTTATAGTCACTGTTTTTATTGTTTTAAATTAAACTCTTTATCCACTTTACTTCATCGTGCCTTCTCACTGACATCTAGTTGGGAATTTTTCATGAAGAAATCAACTTTTTACGTCAATATTTTATTAACAATTATTTTCCCATTACACTTTTTCACAGGTATGTTTTTAAACTTCTTAATAACGTTTATATATATATATATATATATATATATATATATATATAATATATATATATATATATATATATATATATATATATATATACTGTGCATGTGTGTGTGTGCAAAACTGTAGTTACCACAATGCTCTCTTAATATACACATACACGTATATAAAAAATGTTACATTTCCCTCGAAACACATAATATAACCCATGACTGGCAGCGATACATTGCATACATATTAATGTTTCTTTTCGAACCTATTGATTTACTGAGGTTTCAAATCACTGGATTTTCCTAGGCGATAAATTTCATACATTTCCAAGAGTGACAGGTTTCATGCGACATACATTTGCTGAAATCAGACAAAGGTTTTATCTTGTAATTCGTTCCAGACATCTGGTTTTATCTTGTAATTCGTTCCAGACATCTATTCAATTGGATAATCTTGCTGGACATGCAATAACTTCGAAATTATATGAGATCTTTCATATTTATACATTTTTATTTTTTTGCATTTTATCTGTTTCATTTTATCTTAGTGAATATACACCATCAATAGTCTGAAAGAGGAGTTTATAAATTCTAAGTTTATTCTCTTTGCATTATGAAACAAAATATTAATTTTTATAATGTAAATATATCAAGCCAATAGACGACAACTATTTATAATAAATTCACGAGGAACGTCATACTCTTACACCATCTCTCTAAATCTGAAATGCAGTTAAATCAAAGATTGTGAGGAAATCTTCCACGTGAATACAGCATTGTTTATATGACTGGTTGACTTTTGTGAAATTTAGGCAGTCAAGCCGAGTACTGGGGCACTTTTAGCCATTTAGTACTTAAGACATTCAAAATAAAGGAGTTGGAATGGACGGACAGCAAGATGACGAGATCCGGGAAATAAAGGAGATGAAAACGCTTTAAAGGTTGAACTGGGAGAAACCCCATTAGGTGCACTAAGAAGCAATAGTTACAGCGATTGGACAACAAACGGAAGAAAGGAAGAGGGAATGAAGATTAAGAACTTTGCCCAAAAGTGGGTGCAGGTATGGACCGAGGGGACGCTGCAAACACTCCTAAGTAATGCTTACAGTGGACACGTGAGGTGCACTGACGGCACTTACCCCCTAAGGGGAAATACAGTTTTGTACAGGCACTAGAGTGCATCTGATGTCTAGGCCATTCCCTTACGACGCTCCTGATTGGCTGTTGATATACCAATCACAGGGTTGGAAACTCAGTCTCGCTCGAGAGTTCGCATAGGCAGGATGTATGTTCCGAATTCTTTCAAAAATTATAACTTTCATTGCACCTAAGTTTAACTCCAGAAAAGGAGTGTTTCCGAATTTCATCATTAACATCTTCAAGGCAATAATTTAAGGATTATAATGATAGAAGAATTATGAAGAAAATCGTAATGTAATAAAAAGGAATAATGAGAGGGATATAGGAGGACTGATTGTAGGAAAGAAAAATCAATGGGATGAATGAATTTCCTCCATAAGGTATCAATATCTAAGTAACGATTTTTTTCATATAGAGATTTTCACTATAGGATATGAAAGGGTGCTGGTGATAATGATAGCGACGATAATGAAGTCTTAATATTCCTTTTCCCCCATAAGACGTCTTCTATCGAGGCATCGTGGTCATGATGATGACGTCATCGAGTGATCACGTGAGCAACACTGACTACACGAAGATAAGAGAAAGAGATTAATATTCTTAATCTTTTGCTTCTTATTTTCATATTGATGGCCCTACCTGTAATTTTTTGGTAGCATTGCCTTCCATTACATTTAAGCTACGAAGCTGTATGAAACACAAGATGATAAATGAATGACTGGGATTTCATGTAATGAATGAAAGAATATATTTCATATTAAGAATTTCATGTTTATTTCACTATAAATATTTTAGCATTAAGTTTACTGAAGTACAAAATTCTTGTATCACTATAATCCTTAAATCAGTGGGTTGAAGACGTTTAGTGATGAAATTCGGAAACACTCCTTTTCTGCAGGTAAAACTGAGGTGTAATGAAAGTTACAATTTTTGAAAGAGGTCGGAACATACTTCCTGCCTATGTGAACTCTCAAGCGAGACAGAGAATTTCAGCCCTGCGATTGGTTTATCAACAGCCAATCAGGAGCGTCGTAAGGGACAGGCCTAGATATCAGATGCATGGCTGATGTGTATCTACTATATTAACTTGGAAAGAAATACTTAGCAAAAGGGAAGTGACAACACTAGAATTGTAGTTTATATTTCAATCGTTAACACCACAAAAAGACCTTCATAAAGAGGGAATTACACTATCTTGAATTATAGCTTTTGTCAAGTCACTAAGGTGGTGAAAGCTCCTTGAACAGGAAAAATAACTCTCAAAAATTATTACTTTACACTCTGGCTAAAATAATAGACGTATAAATTTATTTTTGGATCTACAACCTGATGTAATTATTGTTATTATCATTTTGATTTTGGTACATAGAGAGAGAGAGAGAGAGAGAGAGAGAGAGAGAGAGAGAGAGAGAGAGAGAGAGAGAGAGAGAGAGAGAGGGCAATATTATTTTTGGTATCCTGACTTCCTTAGAGGAATAACTTAAAAAAGTAAATGAAAAAGCATATTTGTTCTCAAAAATGTATTTCGCAAGACAAATATTCAGTAAAGCGTATTCATCTCGGCGTGTTTTGCAACCCTCATATGACAAAATCGACTTTTCATTTACATCCTTGACCTTCATTTTATGAAAGGAGCGCGCTTTTGAAAAAGCAAACAAACAGAGACAAACGCAAGGACAAATAATTTCGGCAGTGGTATTAAATTTTCTCTCATATACAACACAAAGTCTCTGTGCTTATTCACCAAAATATCAGTTTGGGTAATATCATCCGAGGTTCTGTTGCCGAGTGAGATAACGATAAAACAGAAAGCAGTAAACCCTGTACTTGGACAAATACGTTTCGCGTTCTTTTTATTTCAGTTTACTCGACCGTTACACTGCGTCCCGTGTTGTTTCTCTTCGTCCACAAACAACAACTGACTTTGCTGCAGACCAAAGAGAAACAAGGGTCAACGACGCACCCATTTGCATTTTGCAAAACTACGGGGTGTTAAAAGGTGGCAATACCTTGCAGACAGATATAGCTCATCCGTCATCCCTGTCATATCTTGCTAGTAACTGTTTTTGTTCTGGGAGGGGTCATGAAATGGCTTCATATTCTGGTCTTGCTTTCTGCTTTATGATCTTTTTGAAATTTCTACTGACCTGCTGCTCATTATCCTAGATTTCATGAACTAAATTACGGGTCATGCACACATATATTTAATTATTCATTTCTATTCATGTGTTATCTATTTCTCATATACTTTTCTCTATAATATCATTTTTCCTGTGGACATTCTCTCCAGAGTAAACTTACGGAGAAACGTTAAAGATTTTTACCGATTGTCTCGTTTTGCTATTAAATAAAGATAATAATCAATTTGGTATTATCACTTTCTCCTGATCTTTAAATGAAAAATAAAGTCCACAGTAGTATGTATGTAGTATATTGCTAAATACAGGTAGCTTTCACCAACTTGATCAGTTGGCCTCTTCAGGCTGAAGAGGCCAACTTATCACGTTGGCAAAGGCTACCTGTATTTAGCAATATACTACATACATACTACTGTGGACTTTATTTTTCATTTAAAGATCGGAGAAAGTGATAACTACCAAATTCATTATTATCTTTTATTTAATAGCAAAACGGGACAATCGGGAAAAGTCACGCCCCTCCTCTATTTTCGGTATGAGTGTTTAAAATGTCAGGGACGAGTTAGGTTTTCTTTACCAATCTTTTGATTTCGTTTTTTATTTTTTTTACCAAATTAACTGGTTCTTTGATCACACACCAAACTGTTTTTATCTATTCATGAACCTCCAAAATATATTATTATTCACACATATAACAATGAAAGCCATTTCCCTTCCCAAAGAGAATCAAGCCTCCCATGAAATCCCATAAACGCCCAGTTGAGCACTGAATATTGTGTTGATATGTTTCCCACGAATACAAACAAGACAATGTAATCTAAACAATGTGTATTGTGATGCATAACATGAATATGCCACAAACAGCAGGGTAAGCTGTACATGGAATGTCATAGGCATTCATGAAAATTACATACATACATACATACATACACACACACACACACACACACCACACACACACACACACACACACACACATATATATATATATAATATTATATATATATCATTATCATATATGTGTGTGTGTGTGTGTGTGTGTGTGTGTGTGTGTGTGTACACAAGTAATTAAACCACCCTTCTTGTGACTTATATGGATATTAATGGAGCAGGTAATTAAATGGGAAAATAAGTTTTAGCCTTCACATCCCAAGCTCCTGCCCACTAGCAGTTTCACGCACCCGGGATGAGAGTTGGAAGTGGCCTAGTTGGCAATGCTGTGTGCTTTCATAAACTTTATAAGTAAAAGTAGATAGCTCCCGCTGATAATCTTTCCACCCTCCATTAAAAACACAACTCAGACGCAGTTAAAGGGAATTTAATTCATCCATAATAATAGTTTTTTATTCTATGATAATAATTTAAAGGTTGTGAAAACAAATTCCACTGTTTTATTTGATGGGTTCATAAAGCACAATCCATCCTCTAACCTAATATAGACACTTATAAAACGGTTCTTCACTCAGCTTTAGTGAGCTTGATTCTTGTCACCGAGCTTAATTATTCCTCTAACCTATTTCCATATGATCAACTCTGGCCCTAATCTACTTCAGCTTCTTTGAGGTCGATTCTTGGTTCAGTCTGTTTCCATACACTTGGCTCAATAAGTTCTTGCTTCAATCTGTATATAAAGGGCAGAGTTTGATTGAGCAGAATGAAGCATTTAGCAGAGCTTATGATGCTATCTAAAGGAAGAGTTGAGTTTACTCGAAATGAGTGAAGCAACAGTCGTGCTTATTGAGGCCATGATGCAAGAGTACAGTATATTGAAGCTGACTACAGAAAAAGCAGAGCTTAATGAAGCTGACTGAAGCAAGAGTTGCGTTTACAGAAGCAAGAGCTAACTGAAGCAAAAGTACAGCTTATATATTGAAACTGACTAAAGCAAGAGCTGAGTTTTTTGAAGCTGAAAAAAGCAAGAACCGAGCTTATTGAAGCTGACTGAAGCAAGAGTCGAGCTTACTCAAGACAAATGAAGCAACACTAGAGCTTACAGGAGAGGATAGATGTATCCTTATGAACAAGGATACAAGCAAGAACCGATAGATCTGACACAAACTGAGGTAGGAGCCGAACTTGTAGAGGCAAGACCTTAATGAAGTGGACTGCCGCAAGGGCGACCATGCTGAAGGAGACGCAGAAAGACCTGAGCTTAATGGAGCGAGTAAGACAACAGCCCAGCTTACTGAAGCAGGCTAATGCGAAGCTCAAGCTTGATGAAGTGGACTGAAGTT
>NC_087203.1:74852404-74912404 GCF_015104395.2 Macrobrachium nipponense | reverse complement strand
TGCTGAACGATTAATTTGGGAGGACAAGGTTGGGTTGCTGTTACCGTCGTCATCAATGTGGAAAATGAATCTTTTGGTTATATAATAGTATATGGGAAGAAAAAGATCACAAAGAATAAAAAAAATTAACATTTCTATAACTCACACGTAACATACACAAGACTAGAATGAGGCAAAGAGACGAAACACTGATACGCAGAGCGTTAACAGCAACAGGTCAAAATGAGCCTCGTGTCCTTCCGTAGTGAGCGATGTTAGCCTCATGGAAGGACAGGAATCGGCAGGAGAGGTTACTAAAGAGTCCCATACACTGAACGATTGTCTGAACGACTGTCGTCATCGACACACACACTATTCAGACAGTATGAACGATCTCCTCACCGATTTCAGTCTGAACAAAGATTTTGTCTCGGGAAGACGTGGCATCATCTCAAGAGGAGACGTGCGTGTAGTGTTATATCGGCAGACAAACACATACATTACACGACCTGTGCATGACAGACATAAGTCGCAAGCCAGCAACCTGGTCTTGACAGATTCCCGCCGAGATCGTTCAGACCCGAAACTCCGCCCACTTTTGCATTCAGACAAGCCATACACAAGGTTTTTGCTAACGTTCATATAATCGTTCAGTGTATGGGGCAATTTAGAGTGACTAACTCTCTGTGGAGTGATGTGAAGGTTCCCGTGGCAGAACAGCAATAAGAGGGACAGAGATGATTAGGAGTGAATGGGTGACATGCACCCCACGTTATACAGAGAACAGGCAGAACTGATGTTGCTGGGAGTGAGTGAGTGAGTGGCTGACTGAGTAAATGAGTGGTTGAATGAATTATTCAAACTCCAAGGAAGAAAACGAACAGATACCCCCGAATTAAAAGTGATTGAGTGAGTTGATAGTAATGTGCCGCTAAAAGGGAGGAATAAAAAGAAACGCGTAAAAAATGCGCCGAAGTTTCTTCAGCGCAATCTAGTTTTCTGTGCAACGTATAATGATGTATGAAACTCTCAGTCACACCATAAAACTCTCAGCCACGACCCATGAAACTTTCAGCCCAGGCTAGATGGTGGCCTGTGTTGTTGGCACCTATACTGGTGCCAGACGTACGATCATGCCTAACTTTAACATTGAATAAAATCAAAACTAATGATGTTAGAAGGCTGCAACTTGGTATGTTTGATGATCGGAGGGTGGATGTTCAACATACCAATAGGCAGCCCTCTAGCCTCAGTAGTTTTGAAGATCTGAGGGCGGACAGATAAAGTGCGGAAGGACAAACAAATAGCCATTTCAATAGTTTTCTTTTACAGAAAACTGAACCGTTTGCTAGAGTGAGAGAACAAGCAGCAATATAAACGTCATGGAAGAAATAGAGCAGATTAAGGTAAGGCTGCTAGCTTTAGGGGGTTATGGAATGGCACTGGCTTTGGTATATATGAAAACATCTCTATGAAAGGCGAAGGAGAGGCGAATGTGAACTGTGGGAGGGAAAGGGAAAAGGGGATGTGGGAGGTTAGACAGGAAATGAAGACGCGTTGTTTCTGAAAAGCGACTTTCACTTAGCTCGACCGTATTAAATGTGCCAAGAGCAATATGACTACGACCATTCTACTGCAATATTAATAAACATAATACAATTTTTGTAGAACGACACACGCATATGCGTGGGGGAGCTTCCACTCATTTCCACACAAATAATATTAGATAAATATATTTAGACATTTCATACGAAGAGAGAGAGAGAGAGAGAGAGAGAGAATAATAACCAAATAGCTGCTGTAAATGCTAGGCCCTTTCAGAAATATATTCATATGAATAGAGAGAGAGAGAGAGAGAGAGAGAGAGAGAGAGAGAGAGAGAGAGAGAGAGAGAGAATAATAACCAAATTGCTGCTGAAATAACTAGGCCTTTTCAGAAAGATATTCGAATTGTGGACGTGTTTGTCTTGAAACAAAGATGTTTTTTTTTTCTTTCAAACAGAAAAGATCTAAATATTCGAAGAAATTAAGTCTTTTCTGACTAAGAATATCTTAATAACAGTATTAATCAAAAGGGTTAAAACTTACAAAAATAGCCAAAAATTCACTGAAAAAAAGGTGACCTTGAAAGTAATGATTTCTTTGGCGTGATCAAGAATTGATAAGAACTCCAGCAAAATCCTTTTCATTTTAGGATATATTCTTTGAATTTTTACCTGGAAATATAATTTTTGTGCTAATGGATTTCGAGCGCCAAGGAACCCAAATATGTAGATATTCATATGAAAGAAATCGAACGGAGCATTGCCTAGTAAAGGAAGCTTCCTCGGAAGAATATCTATGTATGACCTATTCGGTTCAAAGACTTTTTATGGAATTTTCTTCTCATTTTTTAGTCTTTAAAACTTTTCTTTTTCTTTATCTTGTTCACTTAAGACCTGGGACAGAAAAGTGCAATGGCTTGCAGGCGTCCTGTTAGCATTTACACTAAAAAAATTGACAATTTAATAAAGATTTATTCTTGTTCCAAAAATAAATATAAAAATTCCCCAAATAAACTACCTCATACATACTCATAATGAGACGCTTTTTAAAGAGATTTCTTGGTTCTCTATAACTATAATAATAAAAAGAACCAAAGTGACGCAGCAAATATACATTATTCAACATATATCTTGCGGTTAAGGAACCTACGGAATCGGCCTTATCCGCAGTATCTTGAAACTTCCGCCCAAGGGGTGCCAAAAATATTATCCTTTATATTTATGGTATCGAAGAGAGGGCATATTTCGGGCACATAGGAATGTATTGTTTTATTCCATATATTTACACACACACACGCGCGCGCGCACGCACACAAACACACACACAAACACCACACACACATTATATATATATATATATATATATATAATATATATATATATATATATATATATAAAAATAAATATAGTATGTATACACACACACACACACACACACACACACACACATATATATATATATATATATATATATATATATATATATATATATATATATATATATATCCAATATATTGCTTCATCACTTTATTAATATAGTTGATAAAGATTTCTTCGTACTATTTATTTATCTCAAATTTATAAACAGTTTGTACGATTTATTTTTCTATAATGAACAGAGATGATAAAAGGAAAATTTTGGTCCCAAATTTAATCGGATTTCATGTAAAAATTAGTAATAAAAATGCAAAACGAGGGCAAATGTTCAGAAGGATGCAAGTTTTATTCTCAGCGAAGTCATTCCCATGGACATATTTATAACTTCCCATGGATATATTTATAAACTGTTTCCATATTGCAAAATTTGTTGCAAAGAAAACTGGAATCCTAGCTACACTTTATATCTATAACTTTTCGCGGAAACCTGTTCTCATCAACAGTTGAAATCATTTGAACCGGCATCTCACTTGATAAAATTGGCATCTCACTGGATAAAATGTCTTTCCGCCATGAAAACTAATGTTACTCAAACATTCCCTCGAAAGCTCGAACAGAAAAAAAATCACTTGCCAATTAGGCTGTGTGTGTGTTTGTTTGTGTGTTTCAACAGCAAACAAATTCAATCAGGAATCCCCCAAAAGGAGACGACAAGCCAGGTCTTTTCAATTCAAATTTGGAACCGGATAAAAGAAATAGTTTTTTTTTTCTTTAATTAAATAAACCATAAACAGCGACAGTGTTTGGCTAAATTAAGTCCGGCTGGAGCTGTCCTAATTTGTAGGCTAATTAGATTCTGGATGTACGATATCGATAATTGAATGAATAAATGTCGGTCTGAACGCTTACTCAGTCAATCGCTGTTTCTGCTGTAGACAGTCCACTGCGTCGTTTTTCTTGTAAACAGTCCACTTTGTCGTTTTTGCTGTAGACAGCTCTATCTTTGTTTTTGCTACAGACAGTTCAATTTTTTTATTCTCTTGAAGACAGCTTAATTGTTGTTTTTGCTGTGAACCGTTCAAACTTTGTTTTTGCCGCAGACAGTTCTATCTTTGATTTTGCCGCAGACACCTCAATCTTTGTTTTAGCCGTTAACAGTTCAATCTTTATTTTTGCTGTAAACAGCTCAATTTTCGTTTTTGCAGCATACAATTCTATCTTTGATTTTGCCACAAGCAGTTCAATCATTCCGTTTCAATCTTTCATTCTGTTGCAGGCAGTGTAATCTTTGATTTTGCCGCATATAACTCAATCTTTGTTTCTGCTGCAGACAGCTCCATCTTTATATTAGCTGTAGACGGCTCAATATTTGTTTTTTGGTACAAATTATATAGTATATATATGTAATATATAAAAGATATATATATATATATATATATATATATATATATATATTTATATATATATGTATATATCTATAAAAGGAGCCCATAAAACACCAAAAATGTAGAGCAAAAGTACTATTTCAGAGACTGCTGTCTCTCTCTTCAGGTATATGAATGAGAAAAAGTTTACAAAAGTGGTATTTTATACCAAGAGATTCGTCCACAAGTAAGCCAATTTAGGTCACCCCCGCTGATAATCTTCCTTTAATCTTCTTAAGCGTTGGTTGAATGAACACTGCGTCGACGATGTCCGATGTCCAATTCCCTTTTGAGATGTTCATTACCTGCTTCTCTTTTATTAAGGCCGATTCCATCATTTGACTCTGTACCGGCAGTTGCTGCTATAAATTACACGTGACATATTCCAGTTTATTCTATGGTTATGTTCTTTATATGGTTGAAAATAGCCGAGTTCTGTTGTCCATACCTAACTGACCGTTTGTGTTGATTATCTCTGGGGAAGTGATTTACCTGTAATCCGATGTAAGATTGGTCACAGTCTTGGCATGGGGATCTCATATACCCCAGAGTCTTTGGGCGATGTCTTTTTGTTGGACGTTAATCAGGGATTTTGGCTAAGGTATTTGGGTAGGTAAATGCAAAAGGGTTGGATTTCCCAAGGGTGTGAGTTACTCTCTTAATCGTCTCCAGGTGGGGAATTTTTATTTTATTGTTGGGTGTGTCTCTGGTCTTGTCTTTAGGGGGTCGGTAGAAAATTACGTTGCTTTTTGAATTGCTTTCTCAATTATATGGTCAGGATACTTTAAAGATGAAAGTTGCTTGCGAAATAGTTCAAATTCTTTTTCCAGGAAATCTGGGGAAAAAACAAATTCGTAAGGCTCTTAAGAATAGGTTGCTAGCTATGCCTATCTTGATAGTATTGTCATGATAGCTAAAGTAGTGAATATATGAAAGTGAGAACGTTGGTTTTCTGTATATGGTAAATTTGTATTCTGTCGTGTCTCTGATTATTAAAACATCAAGAAAAGGAATTTTTGTTGTCTGTTTCCCATTCAACTTTAAATTTGATGCTGGCACTAATGGCGTTTAATTTTGAGAGGAATTCATTAAAATTACCCCACTTATTATCCCAAAATGTTAGTATTTCATCCACGTATCTCATCCACAGCATGTTTTTGGGTTTTATTGCATTTATTACTGTAGTTTCAAAAAAGTATTCCATGTACAGATTGGCTAAAATAGACTTAAAGGACTACCCATACTACACCCGAATTTTTGCTTGTAGAATGATTCCCCGAATGAAAATACGTTATTAGATGACACATAATTCAACTAACTTTATTATTTTGTCAAGTGCCAAAGGGAAATGATCTGAATATGGGGGATAATTTTTTTTTTTTTTTGTTTTTTTTTTCCCTAAAAACTGAAGAACGTCCTGTACTGGTACTTTTGTGAATAGGGAGTCTACGTCAAGGCTTAAAAGTTTTTATGTTGTGAAGTGGTATATGTGCTTCTCTGAATTTGTGACAAAAGTCTTCCGAATGTTTGAGTGACTGGGAGAAAAAAGTGCCTAAAAAAAAGGAGAAAAAGGAGGCCAGCTAACCATTTAGAAATTTTTTGTAATTGAAAGCTCCGCGCATGAAACGATGGGTCTGAATGGAGATTGTCTTTGTGAGTTTGGGAAGACCATAAAAAAAAAAAGTAGGGTAATTTAGGATTAATTACTTTAAATTTCTCTAATAGTTCAATGCTCTTTTTGGTCTTGGCCAATTAATCTTACTTTCCGAAAAAATTCTGTGGGAACGTTCTGGAGGGGATTTTTCGTCAGTTTTTCGTAAGTATTTGTGTCGCTAAGGAGCTGGTTGATTTTGTCGAGGTAGAAGTCTTTTGTCCATTATTACAATTTTGCCGTCTTTGTCGGATCTACTTATTATAACATCTAACTTTTTTTATAAATTTTTTTTAGCGAGTGGATGGCTATCATGAATCTGCGGGGAACAGGATATTTCTTATGAAGGTCAGTTAAAGCATTTAGTAACACTCCTTTTAAACATATCTCTTCAACGGCTGTAGTTTTTGTCAGATATGAATTTATCAAAAGCCACTATGAAGTCTAGGTTGTTTTTGCGGTCTGGCATAAGGGCAAAGGATAAGCCTAAATTTAAAAACTAAATGTTGATTTACAGTAAGGGGGGGTGTGGATAAGTTTAAAACTTTGTCTTGTTGTTCAAGATTATTCCATGCGCTATTATCTATTAGGTTATTTAACTTGAGTAAAAGTCTGTTGGAATGAGTCACGCTATTATAGGCAGCAATGTCGGAACAGAATGAAATAGATACCTTGTATAGTGGTCCGTAGTGAGGAGGCGAAGATTAGATTGAGTTCCATATATCACTCTGCGTAGCACGAAGTTTCTCGACATCTTCGTGCTACGCAGAGTGATATATGGAACTCAATCTAATCTTCGCCTCCTCACTACGGACCACGTAATACAGTATCCTGATTTCATTCTGTTCCCGACATTGCTGCCTATAATAGCGTGACTCATTCCAACAGACTTTTACGCAAGTTAAATAACCTAATAGATAATAGCGCATGGAATAATCTTGAACAACAAGACAAAGTTTTAACTTATTCCACACCCCCCTTACTGTAAATCAACATTTAGTTTAAATTTAGGCTTATCCTTTGCCCTTATGCCAGACCGCAAAAACAACCTAGACTTCATAGTGGCTTTTGATAAATTCATATCTGACAAAAACTACAGCCGTGAAGAGATATGTTTAAAAGGAGTGTTACTAAATGCTTTAACTGACCTTCATAAGAAATATCCTGTTCCCCGCAGATTCATGATAGCCATCCACTCGCTCAAAAAAGTTAGATGTTATAATAAGTAGATCCGACAAGACGGCAAAATTGTAATAATGGACAAAGACTTCTACCTCGACAAATCAACCAGCTCCTTAGCGACACAAATACTTACGAAAAACTGACGAAAAATCCCCTCCAGAACGTTCCCACAGAATTTTTTCGGAAAGTAAGATTAATTGGCCAAGACAAAAGAGCATTGAACTATTAGAGAAATTTAAAGTAATTAATCCCTAATTACCCTACTTTTATGGTCTTCCCAAAACTCACAAAGACAATCTTCCATTCAGACCCATCGTTTCATGCGCCGGAGCTTTCAATTACAAAAATTTCTAAATGGTTAGCTGGCCTCCTTTCTCCTTTTTTAGGCACTTTTTCTCCCAGTCACATCAAACATTCGGAAGACTTTTGTCACAAATTCAGAGAAGCCCATATACCACTTCACAACATAAAACTTTTAAGCCTTGACGTAGACTCCCTATTCACAAAAGTACCAGTACAGGACGTTCTTCAGTTTTTAAGGGAAAAAAAAAAAATTATCCCCCTATTCAGATCATTTCCCTTTGGCACTTGACAAAATAATAAAGTTAGTTGATTATGGTGCATCTAATCACGTATTTTCATTCGGGAATCATTCTACAAGCAAAATTCGGGGGTGTAGTATGGGTAGTCCTTTAAGTCCTATTTTAGCAATCTGTACATGGAATACTTTGAAACTACAGTAATAAATGCAATAAAACCCAAAAACATGCTGTGGATGAGATACGTGGATGACATACTAACATTTTGGGATAATAAGTGGGGTAATTTTAATGAATTCCTCTCAAAATTAAACGCATTAGTCGCAGCATCAAATTTAAAGTTGAATGGGAAAACAGACAACAAATTCCTTTTCTTGATGTTTTAATAATCAGAGACACGACAGATACAAATTTACCGTATACAGAAAAGGCCAACGTTCTCACTTTCATATATTCACTACTTTAGCTATCATGACAATACTATCAAGATAGGCATAGCTAGCAACCTATTCTTAAGAGCCTTACGAATTTGTTCCCCAGATTTCCTGGAAAAAGAATTTGAACTAATTCGCAAGCAACTTTCATCTTTAAAGTATCCTGACCATATAATTGAGAAAGCAATTCAAAAAGCAAACGTAATTTTCTACCGACCCCCTAAAGACAAGACCAGAGACACACCCAACAATAAATAAAAATTCCCCACCTGGAGACGATTAAGAGAGTAACTCACACCCTTGGGAAATCCAACCCTTTTGCATTTACCTACCCAAATACCTTAGCCAAATCCCTGATTAACGTCCAACAAAAGGACATCGCCCAAAGACTCTGGGGTATATGAGATCCCATGCCAGACTGTGACCAATCTTACTCGGATTTACAGGTAAATCACTTCCCCAGGGATTAATACAACACAAACGGTCAGTTAGGTATGGAAAACAGAACTCGGCTATTTTCAACCATATAAATGAACATAACCATAGAATAACTGGAATATGTCACGTGTAATTTATAGCAGCAACTGCCGGTACAAGAGTCAAATGATGGAATCGGCCTTAATAAAAGAGAAGCAGGTAATGAACATCTCAAAAGAAGGGAATTGGACATCGGACATCGTCGACGCAGTGTTCATTCGACCAACGCTTAAGACGATTAAAGGAAGATTATCAGCGGGGTGACCTAAATTGGCTTACTTGTGGACGAATCTCTTGGTATAATACCATCTTTTCTGTAAACTTTTCTCATTCATATACCTGAAGAGAGAGACAGCAGTCTCTGAAATATGAGTACTTTTCTCTCTACATTTTGGTGTTTTTTTATGGGCTCCTTTTAGTAGATGGAATTCTGTTGTTACAGAACATTTTACCAGTCATATGTATATATATATATATGTATATATATACTATATATATATTATATATATATATATATATATATATATATATATATGATATATATACATATATATGCAATATATAGATATATATATATATATATATATATATATATAGTATATATATATATATATATATATATAAATATATATATAAAATAAATATATAAATATATATATATATATATATATATATATATATATATATATATATATATAACATCTTAACCTTTGTTTTTGTTACGGACAGGTCAAACTTTGTTT
Source organism: Macrobrachium nipponense (assembly GCF_015104395.2). Lineage (NCBI taxonomy): Eukaryota > Metazoa > Arthropoda > Malacostraca > Decapoda > Palaemonidae > Macrobrachium > Macrobrachium nipponense. The sequence continues at coordinate 74,903,054 of NC_087203.1, read as the reverse complement.
CTACTGTAAAGACCTCAACCATTGCTTTTGCTATAGGAAGCTCAAAGACGACTGAATCCATCCAAAGCAAAAATCAGATAATGTCCTCAAACCTCTCCAGTAAGGTTTTATTCCCATACAGCGGTACTAAGCTCAGATAACAGTAAACAGCCCACTGTCAAAAGTATTAGAAAAAAATTGTAAAATTTGCCCAAATAAATGCGTTCCGGAGCGTGGAGTAAGGGCAACAAACAAGAAAATCTTATGAAACCGTTGAAGTGATTACAACTTTTTCATGAAATGAGAAGCCTTTCCGCAAAGTCTGTCTCTAACTCTGCCACAGAAAAATGAAAAGGGTCATGTTATCTGATTTTAGTGGAATTTACTATCACTGCCCTATTTGCATTGTAATGACTGAATCATGATGCCGTGTTGCTTTTTATGGCTCGGCTTCTGAAGCATTCCCTGCGTATCTGACTCACGTTATATCAGGTTTATTAATAAGCAAGCCTTTGAGGGATATCACAGAAATCGTTACACACATATCATATAAATACTAACACACACACACACACACACACACACACATATATAATGTGTGTGTGTGTGTGTGTGTGTGTGTATAGCGCACGACATCATTAATGATTTGATTTAAATATGCCAGCAAAAAAAAATTCCAACCAAATGTAAGGAATAAGTCAAAATATGAAAGTGAGAATTAACCACATACAAAAATATAAATGATATTTCAGAAAGAACACAAAAACCAAGAGTATAACAGAAGAGAAAATGTTATAAAAGGAAAATGTTACAAAGGGCAATCTTGTATAAGGATATGTTATAAAAGTGCAAAACACCGGAATGTTATAAAAGTGCCAATCACCGGAAATGTTTTAAAAGTGCAACTCAACCATAATTACGGCATCTGTCAGTGAAATTTAACGAGGAAATCAAGAATTCTACGATTCCAACATCAGTTTGTTTGTAAGCTATTTTTGTTGACACATTAATCAGTTTCCATGAATCATAAATGTGCTACAGAACAGAGATGATACAAAAAAATCACTGATTTTAGGGGTCCACTTTTAATGGCTACTGGACCCAAACAAGGGAAATCTACGCTTCAGCTTCCTATGAACCGGATCTAAATGCAGTCGATATTAAGAAAAATATTCATGGAAAAGCAATGATTTCAACGAAGTTGAATACACACGCTGAAATCAAATTGAAAGCTGTACAAGACTGCAGTATGTCAGAGCATTTCTATGGATGGCAGTACCAGTATTTTTTCAGTTCGAAACCTCGTCAGTATTTTTGAGTTCGAAAAACCTCGTCAGTATTTTTTTTTTCTGAGTTCGAAACCTCGTCGCAATTAGAAAAGTTACCGTTGTAAAATTTTGGGGAACTGCAAACTGTTGGCTGCATTCATTCCTGCATACGAACTTTTTCGTCGGGAAAATTTTAAACAATTAGGAAAAAAGGTCGATGTAACGTATAAAGGAACCTTGGAGTTGCTGGAGCTATTCATACATTTGTTTATTTACGTCCGGCGTGTTTCTGGTCATTGCACTTACATATATCGTTTATTTTCCTTATTCGCTCAACGTGAAATTGTTTCGTAAAGCTACTAGTGGCTTCTATTGCGCAAAACTTTGTTCTAACAACAGGTATATTTTTTAGTAATCTTTATAAAAAAATGACTTTTAATTATACTTATTTAATTTTTGGGAGGCCAATTTACAATAGAAACTACTATGAAATGTCAGGAAAAGGAGCTCCGGCTTTAAGATAAGAAACATGATTTCTTCGTCTCCTTTACATCATTCAACAATAAATATGACAAACAATCTAGTTCAACATCTTTCCTTTTAACCAGTCGACAACCAAAGTCCAACACACCATCTCCCTCCCTCTCCCCCAAACCCATCCCTTAATCTACCCATAACCAACCCACCCCCCACCGGCTCTTTCCTCACCGCCAGAGTTCTCTCTTCTGATCACTAGCATCATCATCGCATAATTATGAGTCAACAGCGAGAAATTATCACTCGTTATCAAGCCTCATTGGAAAAGCAATGCTATTCGGGTGTTTATCGCTTTCCAATAATTGACTCCCCTCGTCTGGAAGATTTCTTCAAACACTCTTTCCATGATTGGAGCCCATTTCATTTACTTTGGTTAAAAAGCAGGGACAGAGACCTAGTATTAGCATATGCAATATGCTAATATGGTTTGACGTGTGATGCTTTTTCCACATATAGGCAGAGGACTTATGAATCTAATTTTGGCTTACTGAATGTCCGTAAAACCTAAGTATGTATTCATGCACGCACAACAAATACGCTAATATATATATATATATATATGATATATATATATATATATGTTATATAGTATACATACATACATACATATGTATATATATATATATACCTATACATATAAATATAAATATATATATAGTATCATATATATATATATATATATATATAATATATATATATATATATATATACAGTATATAAATAAATGTATGTTTATTGAAAGTACAGCAGAGAATCCTAATCGTTCAGCCCTATTTACCCTTAAAGAAGTATGTGCATTGACACATGAATATTCTCTTCATTATGAAGGATAAGCAAACAATAAACTGCTACAAGGCATGAGTACTCTTACCATTTTCTTGTGAATACATTTAATCAGAGTTAAAACTGAAGTCTAAAGTTAACCATACCTAATTCAACACCAACGTCTGACAGCCCTCATTGTTCAAAGTGAAATATTACATATTACGTTTGAAATACGACTCCCGGTTCAGAGTGAGGACTCGCATCATCATCAATTTTTCGTTACTTTCAATTTCGAGAGAATTGTCAATCCTGTCTTCAATTTCAACTTCCATATGGGTATAAGACATATATAAGTGAGCGCTGATGAGCAGTGTTTTGTGTGTGTGTGTGCGTGTAGCAAATTTTCATATTACTGAATACAGGTGACTCCTTATAATTAATTAAAATGAATAATACGTCATGCATGCCTGACTTCCTACCATAACCCTTTCTATCTAATTAGACATAATTTGTTGTCGAACATGAAAGAACTGATAGATGAAAATAAAGTTGTATTTATTTCACTTTTATTTTGTGAAAGCTGGTATATTTTCAGCAATATTAATAAATAATAGTATTTATTTGTAACAATTTTAACGGAAAGCTGTCGTAATAATAAGAATATTAATGCGTTTATGCTCTACAGAAACCAAGAAAAGAAAAAACGAGAAACTGAAACACGAAATTGACTCCGCCGATGCAGCTATAATTTATAGCAAAACTTTAATAATAATAATAATAATAATAATAATAATAATAATAATAATAATAATAATAATAATAATAATAATAATAATAATAATAATATAAAAATCTTCATCGACAAAAAAGAAATAGTTATGCCTCATCAATCCGTGAAAAAAGATCAGAAGTTTATTAAACTCACGACCAGTTATGCACAGGAAACAAAGTAATTGTCCAGAGTGAAAGTGACTTAGAATTCTACGACGACATAAAATAAATATTCGGCATGGCCTCTCCCTTCAAGCGTTCAGGGAGGGAAAGGTCAAGCCGACTGAACCTTTAAGTAGAATGGGTCTTGAACGTCTTTACGTATTAAGAAAGAAGGTAAAAAAAAAATGCTTTAATGGATGCACGGGATCAAACGTACATATTTTTCGGGGGGAGGGGGGTGTGGAATGTTAATGTATATCAGAATATTTCGTGGTTTTATTTAACATTTTGCCTTTAAAACTATAATTGATTTAGGTCATTGCCTCCTTAAATGCTAAAGTATTTTTGTTCTCCAAGAAAGTCGTTTGTTAGACATTACAATTTGGCATCTGAATATCATCCAATTTAAATACAAACGTTTGTGTCACCTTGTTTTGTGTTAAAGTTGATCACAGACGAACAACATTTCTGCGCATTTTATTACATTTCGTCCAAAACGTTATCGTCTAACATTCAAATCGAAGCATTTATCGTCATGCATAACATCACCTCAAAAAAGTTGATCGTCTACGATCACTCTGAAAGCCACCTCTACTGGGAACATCCCATCCCAATTCTAAAACTGAGTTTTCGTTTGAATTAACACTAAATAAATTAAAACTTATTTGTACATAGGTCTACTGTTGTTGGAAAGAACGCACAGCGTTTCGTTATTGTCATCTACCATGTTTTTCGTTTTTTTCACATATGAGTATTCTCTGGAAACCTTTAATTAGTTCGTGGACTTCCTAATCTTTCCAGTTTTTGTACGTATGAACAATAATCATGATGACATCGTGGAAAAGAAAACGCCAATAAACAATACTGTCCACTCTGAAGCAAAGACCAGAATTTCTTTCAGAGCATTACCACTACACCAGATAGTTCCTTCTTATCGTCGACGTTGGCACAAAACGAGTCGTCAACAAATGGGGCATATACCCAAGGCTTCTCTGACTCCTATACATGACTGGATTGAGACAGAAGCTAAGGAGTTGCCGCTAGCCAGAGCACAACCATAGAGTTGCTTAATGTAGACAGTCCAATGCTTGTGGCTTTGAAACGGAAACGGAAGAGTTCTTTTCAATACGGAGACATCGTTAAACACCTATTAGGCTATCTCTTCACACACCACGCGGAAATAGGTAATTGTCGAATTGCTTGGTGTTTCTATTCCTTTCTTCTAAAATCCGAAAATCGCTTCCAAGTTCTCTTTTACGTAATATAACTTTCCATCCATCGCAAAGCTCCTTTCTAGGAGTCAGTTAAGACCGACTCTTGTCACAACCCCAACACAAATTTCTTTTTTCATATTCTCTATGGAGACGAAACAAGGGCACTAGCTATATAAAAGCAACTGACTCCTAGTCTCATTGTTCTCAGCTCAAAAATAACAACGACTTCTACAAATTCATACGGAACTGGCACACTAAGGTTGAATTCTGTAGTAAAGACAATCTGTTCGCATAACATGGACAGGCTCATAACAAACCGAGTCAATGGCAAGAAAATGCTGAGCGAAGTGTTTTCACGAAAGACAAGAAAGAATCAGATAATCAGGCAATAAAACTTGTTTTTTTTATTGTAGCCCTACGATGGGGCGCAAAGGTTAGCGTAAGCGCAGAGAAAGAACTACGATTCTTTAACGCAACTTCCTCTATCTGTCTACCAAAATGGGCTTAGCTGCACCCTATCTCAACGAGAAAATATTAAATCATTTGCACCAGACCAATACATCAGGTACCACTCCAGGATCTAACAGATAACATTCTTTACTCAAAAGACCCACTAACACACACACACCACACACACACACACACACACACATATATATATATATATATATATATATATATATATATATATATTATTAGATATATATATATTGTGTGTGTGTGTGTGCGCGTGTGTGTATGTATGTATTTAGGTGTATTTGCAAGTGCGCGTGTAGAAAATCAAATTCTGGAAGGAAGCTACCTCAGTGTGAAAACCTTAACGAAGGATGAAAACTCCACATAGACCTAAAAATGGGTGAGATAATGATCAAACACTTGTACATGAATCTAAAGCTGAATCTTTCGTAAGAAAATCAATGAAACCCCATTATTAGCACCTCCGCTTCTCCTCCATCAACTGCAACACTCCTCCTACTCAATGAAGGTAAAATCCTCCTTTTTTTAGCGCTTCAATCTCGCCTTTGTATCCTTCCATTGTAGTCGGTCTTTTCTTTCCTCGCCTGAGGCATTCTGTTTTGACTTTACCATCTCTTCGTCGGTCCTCTCTTTCTTCTGCATCTCTTTCATAAAGATACTTCTTGTTTCTTCGGGCGCTATTTGTAACAATAGTCGTTTTTATCATTATTTCGGAAATTTGGAACACATCTTTAGAAACTGTTATTGCGTATATAACACGACCTAAAGCTGTGTAATAATTACAATGTAATACACTATTAATAACCCTTCTTTAATCAATACAGATACTGAGCATCATATTTTCAAATTGACTGAGAGAGGGAGAGAGAGAGAGAGAGAGAGAGAGAGAGAGAGATTATTCCTACCCTGTAAAACTAAGCCTGCATATTCAATTCTAGAGATGACATATTTGACATGAGATATGCTACGCTCAGAATGAGCAACTTTTGACTTTTCCAACATGAGAGAGAGAGAGAGAGAGAGAGAGACCATCACTTTTCCAGAAAAGTCGCAAAAGAATTTTCTATTTCCGCATTCACAGCAGGCAAAAATGTACAGAGAAAATAAAAAATACCAAAAAAAAAAAGTGTGCGAGTTGCCTTATGGTTATGTTCTCTGTTTTATGGCACCCGTCATACAAATTGCTTGTTGTCCACGTTAGCATTTAAACAAAGACGGTGTAGGGGGGACTGGTGAAACATTTATCATTGGAGGATACATATGGATACCGTAGGGTTAAGCGACACTTCATCTCACTCACTATCATGCCAGCGAAATGTTTGTCTGTCTACCCTTGTTTGTTTGTTTATATACATACACAAACATATCTACAACACAATATATATATATATATATATATATATATATTATATATATATATATCATGATACATACATATACATAACTAACTATGTAGGTGTATGTACCTACTTAAATCTATCATTATATATGTATATATAGATATATATATGTAAATCTATAATATAACATACATATATATATAATATATATAATATATATATATTATATCTATATATATATAATATATATATACCTATATGAGATGATGGGATGAGGGTGCAAGGACCATGCCTTTGTCATTCTGGTGCCCTACTTCAGTCGACTAAACACCTGGGACTGCGCTCCGTCCTTAAGGTATTCCAAACACTTTTAACTGCTTAGCTTCTCGCTTTGTAGACAGCAATCTGATGCATATTAAGTAAATATTCGCTGCTTGTTCCTTGTTGCTTGTTATTCTCTCCCATTCATCTCTACATTGATTGAATAATGTCAAAAGCAGAAAATCTTATTTACTTACGCGCCTATATAGGTATTTGAGCATATATACGTGCAACTCTACTTATTATCTTTTTAATCAGTCGTGTTAACAATTTCTCGGAAAAATTAAAACAAATGGCTTATGCATATGTAGATGATCCTGGTACGAATTTAGTCGCCTTTTCATACGAAAAAATATAAAAAACCAATATTTCCATTCAATTAAAAATACGTAAACCAAAAAATGAACGATACTTTTTAACGGAGAAAGTGAGCCGAGCGTTCGATTCAATTACAAAAATAAATATGAGAAATGTTTATTTTGGCGTATCATTGACTGTGAATAGAAAATACAAGATCGAAGGTCTTTTTTTATGGGGTTTAACGTTTTAAATCATTATCCTAAAATTTAATCATTTTCGTTTTCGAAAAGGGTTTAATTCCATGATGCACTATCAATCTCATAAAAGAAGGCCCACCCCGGCCCCCAAATTAAAGATTTCACTACATCAACAGTAAACGAGACGACAGTCGGTGTCTTGCTTTATTATTAACCATATATATCATTCATCAATGAACAAGCCAAAAAGTACGTTGCAATGAAACGACTGCCTTATGTAAAAAAAAAAATTACAGAAAGCAGAGCGTGGTTGCAAGCGACCAAAAATGAAGAAAAATATCCGTTAATAGATACCAATTCCATATTCAAACGGAGAACATAACTTGTAAAAGAAATGTCAAAGCCAGACCAGTATGATTCGTACAACAGAAGCGTCCTGTACATCAGTAACGGGTTTCAACTGATAGATACAGAAATTCCCCTCAACAAGGGTAGAAAATACTCCAGTCAGACCTAATGATAAACAAGCAACGGCAAATGTTATTACAAAAACATTTTCCAAACGAAAATTATCCTTAAGTATCAAGGTAAAAGATGTAGGGGACAGATTAAAAACAAGAAACGAAGCGTCCATTACGGACATTCATCTTTCTGGGAGAATTTTATGCAAGTCTTGATATTGGAGAATAGATCTTGAGTTCTGGTAAGTCATGCTGGCAGATGATACAAGGGTTTAACACCGACGCAGATCGCTGTTGGGGTGGGGAGAGAGAGAGAGCACTGGTGCTCTCCAACCATTCTTTGAACGTTTATAATCCAATTCATAACGTTTTGTGCAGATTTGGTGGGTTTCATTGATGTTTAATAATTGTTATATCAAATTCCAAATCCCCAACAACAAAAAATTTAGTGTATAATAAATTACCTACGAAGATACTTCGTGACTTCACTAATTAAGTATTTTTGGGAGGGTCTATAAATTTAATTCAACATGCATCTCTCTCTCTCTCTCTCTCTCTCTCTCTCTCTCTCTCTCTCTTTCGTGTATGCACTGTAACGTGTATCGTAACAATGACTTTGATATACTACCATTGCATTTCCTGCAAAATGAGATTCTTAGTAAAAGTTTTTCGTTCCGGTGAAGCGCATCTTCGGAAGACAGAAAGTATAATGAAATTGCCCTCCAGAGAGGAGGCAATTTTGCCGGATGGTGCTTGTATTAGGCATTATGCACGTCTCGAGTTATTCATTTCTCACATTGTTTCACGATAATTTGAATATTATCCTCGTTAAACCCCTGTCTGAGCCATTCCAAGCAAACTATTGAATATGTATTAGATGAAGAATCATTTCACAATGATGAATGAGGCGGGGGGGGGGGGGGGGGGGGGGGGGGTTGGGGGGGGGGGGGGGGGGGGGGGGGGGGGGGGGGGGGTTCTGCATGAATGATCGAAGCACTCATTTCGGGTCTGAAGCACTGAAATCGAGAGATGGATTCCTGCTTCAGGGAGAAAAGAGATTTAAAACATATGCAAGGAAGAATTCTGTTTAAGTTTGCAGTGGGTTAAATCCCGTCTGATCCGTTTAGGAGCCAACTCTGCCTCAAATTCAAATCACGTCGTGTTACAAGGCATCGGAGGAGAAAGATTAATTATAAATGGAAAGCCAGATTCTCCTTTTCTGGGGACTTCATTTACCAACCACGGCATAATTCTGAGTAGGTTGAGATCTTATGAATAAATTACATTTAGAGTGGCTCTTATTACAAGATGGAGCGTAGGTATGAGAAATGTTGTCTTGTGTAAGTTCACAATTTCCTCATTTGAATGATAGTTGTTGTGTAGCTTTCAAATTATTATGAGAATATTGTTATGCAATAAGCTATCTATAATATATATATATATATATAATATATATATATATATATATATATATATATATATATATATTATATCTATATAATTTTTTATAATATAACATAATATAATAAAATATATATGTTTATATATTATATTATTTTAATTAAATATATTATTATATATATTGTTCATATTATATATATGATATATATACTATATTATATTAAATATGTGTGTGTAAACAAATTTTTGTCCAATTCAGAAGGATTGATACACCAAAACGTACGCGAACCCACAAACCCGCAAGCTTCGAAAAGCCTGTCCGTCCCTTAAACATGCGCCATTGCCCTACTTAAAAAGAAAAGTAAACGTTAATTAGATTGAATTTAAAACTTCTTGGAGACGCAATCGGCCAAGAAAATCTGGCAGTAATGCAATGGCTAATGAAAATAGTTTCCCCTCTTTTTGGGATAACTTTTCTATTAAACCCAGTTTTCATTTGTTCTTTCATTGGTTGGTTGGTTTCGATTAATCTAGCCTTATACCAGCACGGGATCTTGCCTTTAAATTTGACAAGGCGTTGTAGGGTATACAACAGGACCGGTATAGGCTTCTGCACTCAGGTACCCATATAAGACGTGTTTTGCTGATCGAGAGCACCTTCTGTGGCACATGTACGGATCCCCGTCGACTTCGGGAAAGAGCATGCTAGGTCGAGCTTGACTCATTACGAGGGACAGATGACTTCTTAAGCTGACTGGTAATTTTCCGGGGTTTGAAGCTCAAAGGACACTGGGCTGTAAGTTTGGAACTCATTCCTTTGTAACATGTACAAGTAAACGGGGAAGCTTCCTCTTTGAGATAATGACCGAGCAGTTTATTGGCCTAAGTAAAAATTACCGTGCTTATGATTAAAGCTGATATAATTTAACCTTTCATTTTTCAACTATTATCATTATGTTCTTTATTATTTCTATTAAATATGAAAAACAATTCTTGATGAATTTACTTCAACTCCATTATTTTAGCAGCACAAGAGCTACTTTTTTCAAGCATTTACCTCTAGTCGACGGAGGACTCCTAAAAGAGTAAGTAAAAAGAATTTATATGGTCGAAACTCGAACGGTTCCAAAATTAGCTTTAACATGGTTTCCGGCAAATAAAGGTACACTCTCTCTCTCTCTCTCTCTCTCTCTCTCTCTCTCTCTCTCTCTCTCTCTCCCCGACTAAATGCACTTAAGGTACGTCAGGTGTAAGGTTCCATCAAGAAACCTGAGTCAAAAGCCTCCCGGTTTTCTTTATTAGGTGGCTAGATCCATAGATTGAATAACTCGGTACATATGCACCGATCAGAGAAAAAAAAGAGGGAGTAAGAAGAAAATGGGCGGGGTTCGTCTATCAACACAAAAATAGGCCCCCCATCTTCTATACATTTCTAACCTTTCTATCATCATAAATAAAGAAGTCATGACACACCCAAGGCTAAAATGTATCTTTTCAGGGGACACTATAATCTTTACAACACATTTTTACCATGCCTATCATAGTCTTGTTATAAAAACGTTTCTACAACAACAAAAATTTAACAAGGTTTCCTATATTAAAGGTTAATTTCCTCAAGATCAAATGACAGAGGTAAAGACAACGTAAACATGAAATTAAATATCATGTTGTTTACGCTGGAAGCGTCAGCTGCAAGAGGATGAAAACAGACACGATCGTATTTAAATTCATATTTACTCATACATACATACAGATAGTGACCCCATGGGTTTCAACCCGGTATGTATACACTTTGGCGGGGTGCTGAGTAAAGGACCGTTGGGATGACCGTAAAAATATAAACAAAAGACTAATATCAAAAGATAACGACCCCGAACTTTGCCTGGGTTAGCTATCTAGGGAAGTCCCATACATTCATGCATGTAGCAACGCATCTCTTCAAAACTTGTTTACCAATGGAAGATTAAAAGACTCCAGGTGAGTGTGTATAAATATAAATACATATCAAATTCAAAGTAATTTGTATTTTTCCTGTGATATGAACCTACACTTTCATAGATGGAGTACACGGCATAAAGCTCGCTGCGACTGTCTGCTGAGTTTGCTGACTTAAAAAAAAAATCCTAACGGGTAGGCCTACCACCTGTGACTTGAGATGGGTTTGCTCATCCATTTTGTGAATCAGTCCGGTTTGTTTTTAGCACCACTCAACTCCATGACTAGAAAAGATCGGGACCATGAGGGGTGGTAGAGGAGGGTAAAAACTACCCAATGAAAGCATAGGTTTGTATTCTAGAAAAAATACAAACTACTTTGAATTTAGTATTTGTGCCAATGGGAATAATAACTACACTTTCGCAGAGCGAGCCTCACAAATAGGTGGTAGGCAGATTTATCCAGAGAAGAAGGTGGGTGTGCCCTGGATTGCCAGTGAAGATTTATTAGTTTATGCAAAGCTACCTCTAGGGTAGACCCTACCTGTACTCAACACACCTTCTTGTGGCAGGGGGGGGGGTTGTTCTTTTGCATGAACCGCTGAATAGCCTCCAACCATGAAGGTGGAGGGAGCTTACCATCTGGTGGTATCTCTTGTAATGTTCCTGAACCAGAAGGTCAGGGGCTTCAGGAAGTCTTGGGACATCTAGTAGGAAGACAAGTGGGTCTCCATACGACTCCTTCTGTGGCCACAGAGGCACTACCAACGTCATTCTGAGTCCCTGGGAGATAAAGACCAAGGTAACGTTTCACTATAATAAAAATAGCTTCGTACGCTTAAAGGGGTTTAGATTTTTTGTTGCATACCTGATACTGATGCTGACAATGATTAAAAAATAAAAAGCAATGAAAAAAAACAAGCCGTAATTGAAAACTTTTGTCCAGATGGCTAGCTATGAGAGACGTCACTAAGCTCCTCCCCATTTATACATTCCACGCTCATCGTCTTTCAACAGTCAAAGCAGGAAGGCAGTCTTTATAACTTTGTTGACATTTTAACATAGCAAAACTATGGTGTCTTGTGCCACATAAATCAGAAAAACATAAGGAAATTTGTACATTTTCACTGCATTCCAAATTCCCGCAGGCGACGTCATATCTGTAAGTATGACGTCTTCATCCATTTAGCAGACGAATTTCCGTCAGTCAGGCTTGAAGTAATTACATATTCTTTATGTCAACTACAGTTATAATTATAATTACTAGTTGTATTATCAAATTACAATTATAAATGAAATTATATAGAAATAAACTATTTGATTCCAAATTACAATGATTGATTAATTATGAAATAGAAATAATTTCATATTAATTTCATTTATAATTACAATTATAATTAACTTAAAAATGTGTAATTAATCACATTTCAATTAAATTACAATTACAACAAATTTGCTGTCAACGCACAGCCCTAGTGTAAAGGGGACATTGCCTAGGCAGGCAACAGATGCCAACTAGTCAGTTTCCTTTGCTCCAGATGCCATCGCCTTACTTATAACCACCTTGATAAAGATCCTGTTAAGGACCTTCCTCATGTGACTGAACAGTAAGACGTCATACACGTCCATAATGTCCCATGGGTATTGGAAGGTGTCTTGCTGCAGTTCTCACCTTTGGTCAGGAACTGAGGAGCAGTGCAAGGAGAGCTTGGTGCTCCTTGCTGTTGCATAAAGATTAATTTTTGGTCCCTGCTACAGTTCCAACAATGGGTCGGCCACCACTCTGCTTAGCTGATGTTCTTCTTGCCTGCTTAGCTGGATGTTCTTCTTGCCTGGAATGTACCTGGCGATAAGATCCAAATTCTGGGACCACCATGGTGTTGTTGCTCAAAGCGACTGTCGACTTCTCTGTTAGTTTCTCCTGAAAGTGTTGTAGCTCCACCAGACTGTCCTAGCACCAACAGTTTTATATGCCCATCCCTCTCTGCAGATCCCCATATCTAAGAAATGCACTTTCCACTGAAATTCACACCCCATCTCTTCGGGCTGCATCTGATAATACCAGCATCTTTGGTGCTGAGAACTAATTATGCCAGGGAGACTAGATGTCCTACTATGACCTGCCACTGTAATGCTGACTGTTGGGGCAAACTGAGGATGCAAGGATTGGTCAGTTGTCCAAGTATCTCCAAAGTCTTCCCTTTGTGTGCACCCACACCGAAACTAGCTGGAAAACTCAAGTGAAGTCTTGTGATGCTGTTGCTGCCAGTCCAAAGCAAATGGCTCTGAGCTAGTAGACTAGTTTCTGGGAGATGAACCATAAGCACTTCCATGACATTTTGTAGATGGAGAGGTGGAGGTAAGCATCTTGCAGGTCTATGGACACCATATAACCATTTTCCCTGATGGATGCCGTGACAGACTAGTCTAAAAGAAGGACTTCTTCTGGAGGTAGAGATTCAGGGTGGGCAAGTCGCTGACCAGTCATCAATCTTCCAATGCCTTCTCCACTAGGAAAAGGGACCTTTAAAATCCCGGTGAGTAGTCATCCAGAATTTCCAATGCCTCTCTTGAGCATGGTCTCCACCTCCTGTTTCAATGCATTCCCCCTATGCAAGATGATACAGAAGGAGGGGAATGTGAGCAGAGTCAGGGAGAGATAGCGAGGTGTTGCCCAAAGGGCAGTCTGTATCCCCGTCTAAGGACACACACTGTCCACTCCTCCGCCCCATATTGCTGCCAGGACCTCTACTTGTCTGCTAGGCACCCCCTAACTTGTGGCAGCTTGGATGGAGGGGAGCTGCTGACGTCTCACCTGGAGCCTCCCCTCTTTCCAGTCATGTTCCTGTGGCAACCATGAGAGGGCTGGGAGCTACGGAAAGACTGGCTGACGTCTGGAACTTGTGCTTGGGGAAGACTGACTACCACTGGAGGAGGCAGGTCCATGCTGTAGGGGGAATCTACTTGCAGCTCCTGAAGGAAGGGGTGCTAGTTTCTGGGAGGAGGCCTGCAAGTACAGGAGTCCCACAAGTCTTCCAGCTTGATGTCTATCACTTGGTGAATTAAATACAGTGTGAGCTCAGGAGGAGGCTGTTCCAGAGGCATAGCCAACTCTCCAGAAATCCCATCTCTTAAGGATAATACCATTCCAAAGGTTACCAAACTTGTCAGGCTGTGTATGAGAGGGCCAAAACTTATCAGGCTGTGTATGAGAGGGTTCTCCCTTCTCTGGAGGGACAATTTCTTTCAATGCCTTCATCCATGCTCCCTGACATCTGTCCAGCCAGGAGGGTATGGCGAAGGAATGCTTAGGAACATAGTATCTGGCCTGCCATGGGTGAAGAGGGAATTTATCCAACCCTGATATCACTAGTGAGATCTACAATCCTGCCACCAGATAGTCCACCTCCTGCATGACTCCTTTGATCAAGGGAGACCAAGGGAGCAGCACTGACTGGTAGCTCTCTTAGGGGGGTTTTGACTTCCTGCTCTCGGTAAGAAAGAGGGGTCGGGTACCCTGGTTCTGCTGAGTGAATTCGATAAGACTTTTCTCCTTCTCCAGGACTTCCAACTAGGAGGGATCGTTGGCTCCATCATGTAACCATGTCTATGTGCTTGAGTGACTGCCTGACTTTTTGTCAATTATACATACGTGACTTTTTTATTATTATTATTCAGAAGTATTGCCAGTCACAAAAATTATTTAATACTGAATTTACTATACCTTAGGAATAATTTACACCACTGACTATATATGCACGTATATATATACAAATATATATGTATGTATGTATGCATATATTTCCTGGAACGGCCTGAAGTAATTCAGGATATTGCGAGAGAGAAATCTTGATATATTAGGTGATATAAATTGGTTCTTTATTCTTCCGGCAATTACTCTCGATACTGATAAATAAGAGGCAAATTCTTTTGGCAGTTTCCATCGTTTTACGGGGGTTATAGTTTTTCTCATACACACGCGCACACATAAGTGTGTGTGTATATGTATGTAGTACATAGATATATAGTATATATATATATATACTATATATATATATATATATACACACACACTTATGTGTGTGCGTGTGTGTGAGAAAAACTATAACCCCCGTAAAACGATGGAAACTGCCAAAAGAATTTGCCTCTTATTTATCAGTATCGAGAGTAATTGCCGGAAGAATAAAGAACCAATTTATATCACCTAATATTTCAAGATTTCTCTCTCGCAATATCCTGAATTACTTCAGGCCGTTCCAGGAAATTCGGTTTCCCGTGATCGTGATGTAAGGTTTTCCATGAATCTTTCAGCTACACGTATCTGCTTTCCATTGAAATGCATAGAGTCATTTATCTCATGCAAGTGTATTTTTATTTAGCTGTTCGGAGAGAGAGAGAGAGAAAGAGAGAGAGAGAGAGAGAGAGAGAGAGAGAGAGAGAGAGAGAGAGCTAAATAAATGAATAGGGAGATTCTAAGTAAAGATATTGGAGATGTAATTTCTAGCACTAAAAACAAAACAAAAAAACAACAGCGAGAAATCAACGTTAAATATCCTAGCAAAAAGCACAAGACTCAAAATATAACAGGTAATAAATCACTGGGCATTAATAAAGATGAATATCTCACGATGGTTTGAAATTATTTGTTGATCATCACATAGTTAAAAATTAATTGCCGTAGAATTGATTAAATCATCATTACCTTAAAGCACGGAAACGCGCCATTCAGCACCCATGTATGTGTATATATATATATATATATATATATATATATATATATATATATATATATATATATATATATATATATATATATATATTCAATTCGGCTCTCCCGTTAGCCGTCAGTAATTTCAAAACCTAGACGCAGTGTAAGCGTCCTTTCTCCCCATCATATGATTTTGGGGGATAAGAAAAATGGCAGTGCACAAAGACAGGCCACGGGGGAAAATGGGCCGTTACTTTGACCCTTCATATGCCTAGCTCTTAAGATCTATTTTACTATGACTCTTTTGCTGGTTGTATTCGCTTCTTCCAGACAACACCAATCTCCCGTGCTACCGCGAAGCCCAGCCTGACCCGAGGTTGCGTAAATTCGGGCTTAATCCTGGCCTACCTCTTACAGTAAACAGACATGGTCGCCGCTGCTCCACCGAGAGCCTTTCTCTTACCTACACGCTGGTCTGAGCCATCTTCGAGCACCAAGCTAACGTGCACACCGCTAAAGGTAATGTCCCGGAATTGTGAATTCTGCCAGCCGTTTCTCTCAGTGAATTTCTCTTACTT
Source organism: Macrobrachium nipponense (assembly GCF_015104395.2). NCBI lineage: Eukaryota > Metazoa > Arthropoda > Malacostraca > Decapoda > Palaemonidae > Macrobrachium > Macrobrachium nipponense. The sequence continues at coordinate 74,886,641 of NC_087203.1, read as the reverse complement.
TTTTTCAATATTCCAATTTCCCATTCTCCTTAAGCGAACGCCTTTGTGAATCCACCTACCACGCACATTTCCCTTGTGACTTGCTCTAAGCTACATTAAGCTACTCTTAAATAATAACTAGAGCTTCCCCACCATAGTGAATCTGTGTTAATTAATTTTATGATAAATGTACACCTTCGTAAATAAATATTCCATGTGAGAGAAAATCTTTGTATGGTTAGAGTAACCCTGGAACTCTATTCCAGGTTTTCCTGCAGTCCCGTGTTCCGTTTTCCTCGCACATAACCCAAAGTTCTTACCGTAGAAGATTACTGTACCAAGTTACAGGCAAATTCACATGCAGCGAGTATATCAAGTCAGTTTCAGAAACAGTTTGTCTTGCTTGGTGTGAGACTTTTAATTGTACATTTTTACAGCACCTTGCTTGTGTTGCATATGGGATCTACCAGCCACTCCATTTTCATTCCCTGTAAATTTTGTAAATAAAATTACCTTAATGTAATCTGACTGGTTTGAAAGGCAACCTTCCATTCCCATTGATTGAATATTTCAAGGTAATTTCCACTATCATTCCCTTTATGTAATTACGTGTGGAGTTCAGTATAGGCTCCTCAGTCTATGCTACCGACCCCACACGTAAGAATATATATATATATATATATATATATATATATATATATATATATATATATATATATATGGTATCTATATATATATATATAAAATATATATATATATACATGTGTGTGTGTGTGTGTGTGTGTGTGTGTGTTACAGACAGATAGCGAAATGCACAGCAAAATAGTGGCTCGCCTACTCTGTTTCACCATGTTTAGTACTAGCCCCTGGAAGATTGATGTCCCTAAGTGCATTTCACTATCTGCCTGAAATTTCAGGCAGTTTGTGAAGTACCTGGTTTGACTGTCTGTTAGGGCTGGGCAAGAATCGTTAATTTTGGACTCGAGAAAATCGACTCTGGAGTCGACTCCCTGGGTGCACCGGCACCTAAACAAACAAACAAGGGATAGGGGTGGGGGGGGGGGGGGGGGGGGGGGGGGGGGGGGGGGGGGGGGGGGGGGGGGGGGGGGGGGGGTGGGGGGGGGGGGGGGGGGGGGGGGGGGGGGGGTGGGGGGGGGGGGGGGGGGGGGGGGTCATGGAGGAAAAAAATATTCTCCGAGTCACTCAGGGTGATGTCAATATAACATTCACTCAGCCCTCGGGCGCTACCTAAGCCGCTTAAGAGAGACATAGGTGTGCATAGGCCCGCATTCCAAGATAATTACATGCAGGTGTTCTCTGTCCAACCAAACAAGACCATAAAGTCAATTTAAAATCGAGTGGTAGGGAGGAGTTAAAACAGATTAATATAGCATTGCCTGTTTTCATATGGGAGAACATTGCTTTAGGCTATCTGCCTTATCTGGGCCGTCTTATTCCTCTTAATCTATGCCCTTGCCCTGTGGCTTTAAGTTTTAGCAGTTTGTCTCGAATCATATAGCCTATTCTTTGTTTTTTTTTTTTTTATTATAAATGCTATACTTACTTCTTTCTTGCATTTTGTCTTATTAACTTATGATCAATTATTCTACTATATGTTTCAAAGACTGTTTGTAAGTTTAATTTCATTACAATTGTTTACACTCATTTTTATTCACCTTAGAATTTTTCTTTATTAATCTATTTAATTTTACACTCCCTTATTATGTTTTTTTTTTGTACTCTCCTCTCTTTTTATATAAACACTGAATGTCAGTGACTGATCCCTAAGCACGAGCGGTCAGCGAGCTGACCCCAGGTCGGTGATCTTATGAAAGAGTCATGAATTCATGATCACGTGCGCCGAACAGCTGGCGGACAGGGACCAGAGCGGAGTCGATTTTCTGTGCATGTGAGTTGACTCCGGAATCGGTAAGCTAGACTCGCCAAGATCGATTCCGCAGTCGATTTCTGCCCACCACTACTAACTGTTTGCAACACTTACACAGGCATATATATATATATCATGCCTTATTTATATATACATACATACATACATACATGCATATATATATATAAATATATATATATATATATATATATATATATATATAATATATATATATATATATATATATATATAAATCTAGGGCTCGGAGGCTGCACAACAGAGTAGATACATCTAACTTTTTCAAAAGGAAGGCCTTATGGAGTCTAAATTATAACCAAAGTTACGGCTTAGGGCCTATATTATATTTCAAGGGAAAAATGTAAGGAAAACTCTAAGGATCAAATTTAAAGGGGGTATATTTACAGAATAATTACTCTACGTATTCAAGGCACTAGTAAGGGCGCTAAGGACACTCAGGGTCCGACTCATTACTGAAAACATTTGCCTGGAGCACAGGAAAACACGTGTTCGGGTTACGACACTTGCTGAGGACTTGGAGCGCGAATCTATGGGCCCAGAGCATTTAAGGAAAAATGTTACCCACCTCTCACAGCAGGTTATGAAGGCGATAGGATATCTGAAACACAGTATTTCTCTATAAACACGTGTGCAAAATGCAAAGGACTGAACATGTGCGGTGATGCTGCCAAATATTCAAACTTGCTTTAATATAAATCTTACATTCTCAGAATTCCCTCAAAGGGTACGAAATGACTGAATTACATCACAAAACATTATTGTACTGAATGGGAGGGTGTGAAACGCAGACACCGAATTACATTACCTCCCTTAGGAAAGTTTCTTAGTGCTGCTAATACCGGGAGTTCATTCAAGCAATGAGCACTATTAAATCACAGACAAGGGAACCACAGCACTTGAGTTAGATTAGCTTTATAGAACAATTGTTCAGCTTTGGGGAGATAACAAGGGATCACTATGAACGATCGCATAAGAACAGGCATAGAAAAAAACAAAGAAATAAATACAGAAAGAGACAAAAGTGACTGCCAATTAAACCAGTACCTTACCGTCTGGATTTCTGGTTCTGTTTCATATTAGGCGCCGAGAAGGAAGGGGATTCACTTCAATGTTGCTAGGTATGGTCCTGATTAAGCATCACATGAACACAAGGGTATGGGACAAGGGGTTGTGGTCGAATCATAAGCAAGGAAAGACAGCAAGCAAATCTCCCCACAGTTACTTTAGTCGTACCGACTATTACTCTCTCCTTTACTATACTATTCACCAACAGGACAATTGGGTCACTGACAGACACAAACAAAACTCTCACATTCATATACTCACCAGATATGACTGTCTTCTAGGCAAGAATCTGTGCTGCCCGCTGGGTACAGCCGACGAGAGCGACAACCGCCGGAAATCGCAACACAAAACAACCCAACAACTACTACAACCGCACAACAACTCAACAACACAACAAATCAATGCACAGACAAATACCACCAACATCAAAACAACAATAATACAAGTCCATACACAACTACTTCCAAACAACACCAAGGAACCACAACAACTTAACAACAACACTCAACTCACAACTAGAACAACTCACCAACAACAACACTCAACAACTCACAACTACAACAACTCACATACAACACCACAGGAATTCGCACACTCAACAACCTTCCAACACACAAACACTACGAACTTCAGCAATACAGGGACAACAAACTGCTAATATACAATATCACCAGCAAATCAAACAACTTCAGAAAACACACAATACAACTGACCATCCATAGACTGACTCGGCAACCTCGCCAGCAGACAACACGAAACGATCACCCAACAAGAAAATCATATACATATACACACACACACGTATATATATTATATATATAATATATATATATATATATATATATATATCATACATTACCACACACCCCCACACACACACACCACACACCCACATAATATATTATATATATATATATTTATATATAATATATATTATATATATCTTATATATATAGATGCGGATTGTGTTAATGTTTTCCTGTCCACAAAACGAATAAATATATCAAAAGTTCTTGGTATACGTATTGTGCAATAGCAAAATAAGTATAGAGGTGTTTTTATAGCAGCAAGTATTAAGCAGAAATACAGAGTTTCCAATATACCTACTGCATTAAAAGGATTACAGGAAGATAATACAATGAAAAACTACAGGTGCAATCCATCATGAAAATCAACCTAGTCAAGATATATTCTACATTTTATAAAATTTCTTGATCACTTGATGCAATATTTAGATAGAATGAGGATTCTCAATAGTGTATCATTTCACAATACTTGTATTAATAAATATAATTACACATTTTCTTCTTATTTCTAATCTCTGCAATCATGCCCAAGTTTTCGGACTGACTTTTACATAAACTAATAATTACTATTAAAGAATGGAGAAAGTTCTCGAGTATCTCTTCAAATAACTAAATGGACTTGGTTTCCTTCTGGTTGTCCAGTATGTTGTACGCAGGTACAGGGGTCTCCTTTAATCATGGAAGCCTATTCTGATTTTACTATCACAACCATGAGTCATCTTTGAAAATATGCATAAACTATATATATATACACACACACAAACATACACATACACACACACACACACACACACACACACACACACACACACACAAGCACACACACACACACATATATATATATATATATATATATATATATATATATATATATATATATATATAATGTGTGCGTATGATAATCGTTTTTATTGTAGCTCCTAAAACGTTTTGCAATTGCTTGTATATTGGATTATATTAAACAAGAAAATTCAAAATAACGCAAAACTTACCAAAGCGTTTACTTCCCTCCATGTTTGTCGTTTCGAAGGTAAAATTTTCGACTGCTTTCCTGTTTTCTCTGCTTGTTTATTTTACATTAGAACAGGATGTTTGGAAAACATTTGGTCCTTTTGTCCTGAATTGGTGTACATTTTTCACTTAACTCTTGATCCGACTGTTTGGCTTTGCTAGGCTTTTGCCTGCATTTGCCTGGTGCTTTACTGTGGTACTGAGTACTTACTTGTTTGTGTGCATTTATGTATTTATATGAATATAAGTATATGCGCGAACATCCCAATAGACAAATAAGTTCGTGCTAAGAATTCACACATTCTGCATGTGCAACTATATATCAGCCTTTAGCTGTCTGTCTGTGCGGTATTCCCGAAGTAGAGCTATTGGATATTTAACATTTATAGCTAAACGATTGGGAATAATAAAATGCCACAGTGATATATATATATATATATATATATATATATATATATATATATATATATATATATATATATATATATATATATATATATATATATATATATGTGTGTGTGTGTGTGTGTGTGTGTGTGTGTGTGTGTGTGTGTGTGTGTGTATGTTTGTGTGTGTGTATATATATAGTTTATGCATATTTTCAAAGATGACTCATGGTTGTGATAGTAAAATCAGAATAGGCTTCCATGATTAAAGGAGACCCCTGTACCTGCGTACAACATACGTAACAATCGCTTACTGGACAACCAGAAGGAAACCAAGTCCATTTAGTTATCTGAAGAGGTACTCGAGAACTTTCTTCATTCTTTAATAATAATTATTAATTTATGTAAAAGTCAGTCCGAAAACTTGGGCATAATTGCAGAGATTAGAAAATGTGTAATTATATATATATATATATATATATATATATATATATATATATATATATATATATATATATATATATATATATATATATGAACTACAAATTACGTTTAACATTACCTTGAGTATTATACCTCGGATATACTAGCTTACACTCAGGGGAATTATAAGCGATGAGTTTTTTCGTCACCAGTAGGACTGGAACTGCTGCCTGGTTGTTAACAAGGAAAATAAAGTGTCTAGACTACTCTGCTGTCTAAACCGCCCCCCCCCCCCCCCCCCCCCCCCGGAGTGGCAGAGCATTTTATCTACATGCAGCCTTGGGTACAAGTGATCCCGAGGTACCGTGAATTAGAAATTAAATGAAATTTGTGGCTTAATGTTAGGAAACAAAAAATGAGAAGGTGCATGAAAAAAAAAAATATATATATTATATATAATATATATATATATATATATAATATATATATATATATATATATATATATATATAGTTCACATACACACACACACACACACACACATATATATATATATATATATATATATATATATATATATTATAATATACATATAATATATATCATTAACTCCAGAATATCTACACTTACCGACATCAACTACTTTTCCTTTCACCTCCCACTGTAGTAGTACATATATCATCGACGACGGATAAACTATCGATTTCATCATACATCTATTAAGTCAGCCCATTAAAAAGTGACTAAAACCGTTGTAGTGTGGAGCAATGGTTCACATAAGCGAGTCATGAAAAGCGCTAGTTATTTTGGCATGTTCATGCACCATAGGACAACAGAAAAGTACGTTCAGTGGAGAATGGCAGACTCCTTGGTAGGGGAATGCTCAAAAATTGCCAATGAGCCTTTTAAACGAGGCCAACTGAAGTCGCATCGATGAATAAATCAAATTTCGCAAGATTTCCACAGCAGTGACGGTAAAGAATATTACCGAGATGCTGCTGTTCCGTGAAATACCAATGGATTCAGGGAGATTTCATGCCGTGTTCCAGGCCACAAAAAAATGCCCATAACTGGGCAAATTCTTCTTAGACTATTGCAAGCTGCACTAGCATTCCTGTACGATGCAGTAAAATAGGAAACATCTTTGTTGCTCTGTGTGGTGTGAATGGCAAATGTCTCTTTCCGGTTTAAAACTCGTGGCGGCAGAGGTGTAGAGCCTTCTGGCTCTCGGCAAATACTTAAGTATCAGTTTTCAAACCGCATGACGTTTACTTTGATAAAATTAACGTTGGCATCCTTCCAACGTTGTGTTGACTGGTGCGTGGCTGATCTGGGATCGAAACATGCACACACACACAAACATATGGATGTATGTACTATGTCTCGAGAATATTCCAGTGGATAGGCTTAGTGAAGGTGAAGTTTTAAATTTCGAAGAGAAATTCTTGATAGCGTAAAGGTTATTAACTTTTCTAATGTTACAAGCAGTGGAGCTTTCGTTAATCTCGCAAAAAAAATTATAAGGCTAAAAAAATTCCGTTTAGGTGTAGGAAGTTGAAATATTATCTTTTTAGTACTGTGCACAGTTAATTAGTATAATAACTCCAAGACAGTTACGTCCGTTTCGTCAATTTCTACCGGTTTATGGGCTAAAAAAAAAAGACATCCACTCTGCTGTTAATGTTACTTCCATATTTCTGAAATATTGGACTACTTAGCTGGGAGCACTTATTTTGATAAGAGAGAACTGGAATAGCTTCCTCTCCACGGCGGAGTGTTTAGTACACAAACTGGAGATTAGCATGTACTGAAGACCTAAACAGCTTCATGAAACGGGGATGCAACAAATGCTATTTTTAATATAAAACAATCTTAGCGTTCAGAATTTTAAAAAAATAATTGTATTGCTTTTTGACAATGGCGTATAAGCTTTTCTCGGCTTTATGGATCTCGCTGCAATTTGGAAGTCAAGAGCAACAACTTAGCTGCATTATATATCCAGCTTTATGATGTTATGCTGACTTGGTATGATAAGCAGATCTGGTGGATAATCATAAGTGCTGGCGCTCGTGCAGGTATTCGCTGTCTTCTGAGTGCATCCTGGAATTTGCCAGTAATGCTACTTTTGTTGTTCCTACTTCTCTTATCTGCAGCTACTTTTTAAGTCTGCTATTAGAGTTTTTTTTTTTTTCGTGGAGAAAACAGTTGACATTCTGCCGATTTTTCTGAGTTGAGACAATTTTTTTTTTCTTTTTTTATTGTCTTTCTTCTTTTCTTCAGCATGACCTAAGCACGGACAATGGGTTGCATGTCCAGACGGACTCTATATTATAAACTCAATTTTCTTATACTTTCTTCAACTAAATTTATTCAATTTTATTACACATATATATAGTATCTATCTATATATCTATATGTGTGTATATATATATATTATATATATATATATATATATATATATATATATATATATATATATATATATATATATATATATATATATATTCTTCTCTCTTTGGTAATTCCTTTCAGCTACAAATGTTTCAACTTCGTATGATAATATTCCAATCATTTTCTGTATTGAAGGTAGCTCGTTATAACTCCTATATATCTATGATAGAGCGCCTCGTTATTATAATTTTTGTTTCTCTACGGCAGTGTTTGTCATTGATCCCGTTTCTCTACCACTATTTCAGTCCCAAGTCTCCTGGGACACTAGTTTCCTAGAAGAGATTACAAGGGCAACGATGCATCTCCTTTAGTCACAGTAATAACGGGAAGCGAACGTGTTCCTTTTCTGAGCGGGCACCATATATAATTATACATATACATACATACACACACACACACACGCACACACACACACACACACATATATATATATATATATATATGATATATATATATATATATATGGATATATATATATTTACACCTATATGTTAAGTGTGTATAGACACAGCATTTGAAATGTATGAGGGAACTGTTTAGCCAACTCTCCTTATTGCGTTTTTCATCAATGCCCCACATTTCAATCTCAATTGTTTCCGTGAAATTTTAATGGTGTCTTCATGCCGCAATACCAGACAAGTAATAGTAGTTCATTGATATTCTCATAGTTGATTTTTTTTTAGTTGATATTCGGAAGATGAAATAATGACGCAATTCTAAATGTTCATCGCAAAGCTGACTGATAGTTTTGTAAATGACAATCTGTTCCCTTTTTCGAATATTCAGTGATGCCTTATTGACGCAATAGTCAATGGCAATTCCACGGTAATAATATTTTCCTTAAATCGAAATTTTTACAGAAGAATTTCAGTAAAGCTTTAATGACAAAACAGTGAACACTAATGGTGCATGTCATAGATATATTTTTGCTCGTTATCTTTCCTCTGGAACTTTTTGGAAATCCCAAAGGCGTGGATAAGCTATATATATATATATATATATATATATATATATATATATATATATATATATATATATATATATATATATATATATATATATATATATATATATATCCTCCTCTCTACTGAAAATGGTTGTTATACCTTTTACCCTTTTCTTTTGACTAAAAACTAAATTTCACTCCAATTTTCACAGACATTGTGCACAGCTGATTGTACCAAAACTGTGAAATGCCCTTCCTGAACTTCACATTTCAAAAGACTGTCACTCATTATGTTTTTTCTTTATTCCTGAGGATATCAAATGCTCTGATTAACATCGTTATAAATAATTATTTGGAGATTATTTCTTACCGCAAAATGATCAATTTTTGAGACAGATATGATCCAAAACATCGAATCCTTCATACATATAAAGAGAGTGACGATGCCGTACCTCGAAACTAATCATTACCTGTATTAGATCTGTATACATAGCTAACTTCATCATGGTCTGTAATAATTTTCGTTAACGGCTTTCGTCCCTCCTTTTTTTATTTTATAAACCCACAAGAAAAAGGAAGAATTTGAGAATTATTTTGATCCTAAAATAAAGAACAGTCAAAATGTATATATATATATATATATATATATAAGTGTGTGTGTGTGTGTGTGTACTGTACACACAAATATAAGTTAAGTACATCTTAGTTTTACCAGACCACTGAGCTGATTAACAGCTCTCCTAGGGCTGGCCCGAAGGATTATATATTTTTACGTGGCTAGGAACCAATTGGTCACCTAGCAACGGGACCTACAACTTATTGTGGGATCCGAACCACATTATATCGAGAAGTGAATTTCCATCACCAGGAATAAATTCCTCTGATTCCGCGTTGGCCGAACCGGGAATCGAACCTCGGACCACCGGATTGGCAGCCGAGCGCGAAACCACTCGTCCAGCGAAGAACTACACACAAAATAGAAACATACATACATACGTATATACATACATACACAACAACAATATATATAAATATATATACAATCGGGAGTTCATGGAATGTTCTATTTTCATACATTTATTTAAGAGCCGACGTTTCATATCGCTTGATGCTGAAAAAACGGTCAAAAACAATAAACACTTGTATATATAATGGGAAAGGTATATACAGGGCTCGATAGTTTGTTTCAAGTACTGCAGCTGACAGAACTGGAAGCAAACTATGCTGCCCTGATCAATCCAACATAAGGAATCATGATAAAATCTGTAAAACACATATAATAGACGCCAACGACTTCAAAATTGTGGGAAAAGTGCTAAGTGATGAGGAACTAACTACTTTGAAATCCATAATGATCAAACTATCTATTCTAACACTCATCAACTAATAATCGTCAACACAGCTGTTTACTGGTTAATGTTTTTGTTTTTTAACCCCGTGTGACCTTTTCATCTATTATTCTTGACTTTAGTTTAGCCTTCGCTCCCAATGTGGATAGGTGTTCTGTGCTCCTTTGCAGTTACTTGCCTTCCGCCCTGTTTGTTCATTTTTGCTTTCTGTTCTGTATGAAAAAAATTTTGTATATGCCTTTCACATTAAACGCTTTTTCAGTTTAGAAAATGCATCAAGCGATGCGAAACGTCGACTCTTCTGTTATATATATGTATATTATATATATCTAATTCTACTTATTATATTATATATATATATATATATTATATAATGGATAATAGTATATTTATCTATATATGATATATATATATATATATATATATAGTGGATATATAACTATATATATATATATATATATATATATATATATATTTTCTATCTATCTATCATATATATATATATATATATTATATATATATATATGTATGTATATATATAATGTAGAATCTACTGGTCCTTTTTACTAGATACATATAAGATTGTAATAGGCAAGGTTAACGGCTATTACAATTACACACACACACACACACGCTGCCTTGCTCGAGTCTGCCCCCTGCAGCAATATCCAGTGTTGAGTACGCATCCGAAGTATAACATCTTATTCGCCTTTCATATTGCTCCCTGGAGTCTGAATCTTTTCATAAGACATCGGGAACCCGAGAATATATTGTCGTCGGATAATCCTCCCAGCCACGTGGCAGTTACGAGCGAGTGTTGTGAAAGATTCTACGATGCGAGATGATATTTATAAAGGCCCGTTTACACGAGGATAGTTTACTGGCGTCAGCAAACTTTCCCCGTGCAAAGGCAAAGTTAGTAAAGTGTCCTGGAGAGTTCTGTCCAGGATAGTGGCAAGTAGAGTAGAAATCCCGGCTACTTTACTGGCCACTATCCGGACACTTGAGCTACTGCCTCCAGTAACTATGCCCGTGCAAAAGCAAACTTTCCTAGTTGTCTCTTGCCTTCAGAAGGATCATCATGTTAGAGATGTGAAATATCGAGGATATAATGAAATTTTTGGATAAATACGAGGAATTTGAATGTTTGGGGAACATTAGACATAACGATTACATGAATCGTAATAAGCGGGATGTAGCTCTTCTAGATATAAGAGAAGCTTTGATTGAATTGGAAGTAAACATTCCTCATCGTGGTATCCTTCTTAGATATGGTAGGCTCTACTAGACGTAGCAGTTCCTCAAATTTATGTTGGTTCATTCTCATATGCTTCCTATATTCTGAAGGATCTTCGATTCCTAATTCACGAACGAAAGTACTACAGCCTCCTAATATATCCCTCCTTTGAATCCATTTTCTCGCCCACATTTTGGGCTTCTTCCTTTTCTTTTTGATGAACAACTGTACTTCTCTATTGCTTCATCTCCGTCAGAAGACATCTTGCTCGCTACTGGCGGCAACTTCTACCCAAAACACTGTCCTCGTGCAAACGCTTACTATCCTGCAAAGTTTACTTGCTGCTAGTTACTGGCGCCAGTGAACTATCCCCGTGTAAACGGGCCTTAAGGGAACCTTTATGAATTCAATAATGAGGATTTGAAGTTTCAGTTTACTTTGCCATCAGATTTCACGCAATAATACTGATGTCAAGCAGGAATAAAGACGAACAAAGGTTAAATCCTTTGTCTTATACAATACTAAAAAAAAAATGTTAGAACTCGAAACATACCTTATGGGTTAATGCTGATAACAATGCGTCAAAAAAGTTTTTTCAACACAGACACACACACACGCACGCACACAACACACAACCACACCACACCACACACACACACACATATATATATATATCTATATTTTCTATATATATATATATATATATTATGCATACATATATACATACTATTTTCATATATATATATATATATATATATATATATATATATATATATATATAATATATATAATCATTTATCGTCCGTGAGAGCATACTCAAACTGATTTAGGATATAAATTACAAGAAGGTAGTGGAACAACTGCAAAATAATAATAATAATAATAATAATAATAATAATAATAATAATAATAATAATAATAATAATAATAATATACAATTCCTATAGTCCGAGCTAAATACTTTTCGTCGTAAAATATTAGTTTTTAATTTTACCGGTCTTTGTTATCTTTCCAAATACCTGCATATATAATCATCGCCGAATTACCATTTGAAAAACTCGTTTGCTCTCTCGCTCTCTTTCTCTCTCTTTCTCTTTGTGTATTCAAGTCATGCCAACGTAAATGCGGGTTTATATGAGCTTTTTAATAAGTGTTCTTTGGTATGTGAATCGGTATACGTGCTACACATCTGTATTTTTGTCACGATTATAAATGAAAGAATATTTGTATACATATAGTATATATATATATATATATATATATATATATATATATATATATATATATATATATATATATATATATATATATATATAGATATATGCGTATGCACTAGTTTGGTAAAATTTATATCCATGACTGTGCTTGTGAGTTTCAGTATTAGCTATTTTTCGCACTATATATATATATATATATATATATATATATATATATATATATATATATATATATATATATATATATAAAGTTCGCAGAATCTGAAATTCCCTTCACAGTTTCTATTTTCCTATTTTCTATCTAAGCCTGTTGACTAGAATATCTGCAGCTTTTTTTAATTACATTGATATATATATCTAGTCGTTGCCTTCATAGTTTATTCACAGTTGGTGAACTAAGCAGTTACATAAAAAAAACTGCCACGATGTAACTGCCACTAACGCTGGATGTTATAGTAAAAGCATTAAGCACACACATTACATAAGGGTAGAATGCGTTGCGTTTTCATCGTTCAGGAGGATGCTTATTTCACATAGAAGCGAGTAGTTATTCAAGGGTTTAAACAGATCCACGTCGTAGGTAGGGTCTTTCCTTATTACCCACTTTGAAATATGAGCTGCCACCGTTTACGTACGCTGCCTCTTAGGGGAGTCGGCTGGATTCGAGACTGAAATACGTTAAGTACAAACCTTGACTTGGAAAGACTATGTGAGAGTCCCTTTTATAGTGTTTTGATGACGACATTGATGCGCTATAGTTTATGAGGTGTGTTGACTATGGCCCTCTTCACCATCTCTTAAGAACAGAACACCATTTCCTGTTTTCACCATTTTCTTTCATTGGCCAACGAGTGCATGGCAAGGTGTTTTCCTCACTTCCGCCTTTGTGCTTGGCAATGCTGTCTTCCGATTCTCGTTACCCGGTTAAAAAAAACCATTAAATCTTTTAGTTTATCTTAACCCTTGATCAACACTACCCATTAACTCTCTCTCTCTCTCTCTCTCTCTCTCTCTCTCTCTCTCTCTCTCTCTCTCATCATTATATATGTATAAATACATATTCAATATATATATAAATATATATATATATATATATATATATATATATATATATATATATATATGTGTGTGTGTGTGTGTGTGTGTGTGTGTGTGTGTGTGTGTGTGTCTGTGTAAGCACAAAACCGTCTACCCCCTTTCAAAGATTTAAGGGTTGTTCTTGAGCAGCAGAAGTAAAGGAAAAGTCATTACAATTTTGCACAATGTCCTACAGACCGGACAGATAACATGATCAGTGCCTCAGAGAAGACCAAAAAGAATATTAAATGATTAAATCATAGATTTTACTCATGTTGTAGGTGAAATCTATAAACAAGTACAAAATAATGCGAAGCTAAGCAAGTTTTCTGCACAGCGTATAATGTTGTATGAAACTCTGTCACAGCCCATGAAACTCTCAGCCACGGCTCGCTGGTGGCCTATGTTGTTAGGCCCTGTTGCGGTGCAAACGCACGGTCAATGCTAACGTTAACCTCAAAAAAAAAAAAAAAATTACATAGGCTAGAGAGCTGCAATTTGGTATATTAATGATTGGAGAGTGGATGATCAACATACCAATTTGCAGCCCTCTAGCCTCAGTAGTTTTTAAGACCTGAGGGCGGACAAAAAAAAAAAAAGTGCGGACAGGACAGACAAACAGTCATCTCAAAATGTTGCTTTTACAGAAAACTAAAAAGAGCAGCGGTTGAAACTGGGACCACCACACAGTCGAGCTAGGGCAGAACCGCTGATTGATCTCCCATGATCTCCAGTGAACTGAAAGTCTATTATGGTATATTAATTAATGCAGCAGTGTGTTACGCTTCCGGTTACCAGCAACTATATTTCAGATGAAGTTGCCTGCCGACGCTCGTGCCCATAGATGAACAAGGGCCGTTAGAAGACTAGATAACTAAGGAACAAGGTGATATCCAAAGTCATAGTGCTTTTTCTTGTAGTAACAAATGCCACCTATACAGTAAACGTAGGGAAAGACATTAAGGACAGCCATGTGGCAACAAAGAATGACGTTTACTCTAATACGCATTTCAAGTTTTAATTTATTACCTTTCCTATTCTCTTCAGATTAGGGAAGTGTTGACGTACCTCGATTGTTAACAATTTCTTGCGATGTGTCAGAGATGAGAATGGGAAATTCAAAACTATAATTTCACCTTAAATTTCGACTGTTTGCTAAGAATTGCAGCAAAAGTTAACTAAAATATTTAATCTGCCAACCTTCCAAGGCTACAGAACATTAACGCAGGTAGATATCGTGGCACATGTGAGGATGAAAGATTCAAATGGGTGATTTTAATATACAACGCAATGGTATTGGTGAACATGATACGTCAGTAAACAAACAATTCTGTTATCGGCAATAACTTGATGAATAAAACGCTTGGTTCATTTCTCTGATTGATAAGGTCATATATATTTCCTTTGTTTATGTGTCATGTTTTCATTTTCGTTCTTATTTTTCTTTTGCTCGTGTTATTTCTTTTCATTTATAGCTATTCTATCTGTCTGGCTTATTTGAAAAGAATTCGTCTTCCCATAATAATAATAATAATAATAATAATAATAATGGACCTCCTGCATCGTTACGTCAACCCGCACGGAGATCGAGCAAAATTGCAGCCAGGGATATTAACAGAGGAGAGTAAATCACCTAGTTAGAATAACTTCCCTCTTTCTTCATCACCTCGTCTATTTACGAGCTAACTACCAATGTCAACGATGTTCAGTAATTTTGGATTTTGATTTTTATATTTACCTCGGTACATTTTAAGTTACGACAATTCCCAACTAAAATTGTCCACGTAAACTAATAATAATAATTGCGATGATTGTATATTGTAACTCTGCACTCCTATGATAGCAAATGACGCAGTCATTCGTCTATCGAACCCATAGCAACGTCTGATGACAAAGGAGACTACCAGCTGCTCAGTCAGACACTTCACATAATTAATAAGGGATTTCTTCGGTCAAAAACAAATTCATAAACTAGCAGGAAAATATGAATACTGAAATCATTTTATCAGGATATCCACAAATTATCATTTTATGTCTTTTAATTCTATTATTGAAATATAAAATCAATAAAAATCAGATGTCCGTTATTGGGTACAGATACAGATAGGGGTATGGGTATGGGAATCGGCATAGGTGTGATTATGGTGCGGACATGGATGTTGTATATGGGTATGGAACGGATAAGGGCATGGGTATGATTCAGATATGATTATAGGGATTTATTTACTATGGTTCGGATATGGGAACTAGCAAATGCGAGCGATAGCAAGCATCTGCTAGTCATTATTAATGCAGCATCTGCTAGTCATTATTAATGCAGTCTGTGAACGTTAAGTTATTTATATACTGATTGTAATAAGAGTGCGTAAGAGCTGGCAGGTTTGGCCACCAAATTTTAAAATAAAAAATGCATGTTTATATATAAAAAAAACTGCTGAATCACAAAATTAACAAGTGCAAGGATTAAATAACCTAAAAACTGTTCAGGGTTACAAATGGATAACGACTGATGCAGCTATTCCTCACTATTTCACACACACACACACACACAAACACACGCACACACACACACACACACACACACACACACACACACATATATATATATATATATATATATATATATATATATATATATATATATATATATATAATCATCAATGAAGGGAAGAGGACATACACAGATGTAGCATGCTGTCTTTATTGCGACGTTTCATAATTATCAAATTAATTACATCATCAGGCTGTTAAAATGAAAAAAAAAAAATTCCTATTAAAATTGTAAAAACAAAACTAAAAATTAAAAATTCAGAAATGCAAAAGCTAAAAATTATCTTACTAAGTGTACAAAATATACACGTTAAAATTAAGGAAATTAAGTTATTTAAAAGGACATACATTAAAATGAAAGATAAATGAACATAAAATAAACAGAAATTGACAAAAATTTAAAGCAGCCGTGAACAGTTACAGAACAAGAAGTTAAGGACCGACTAGAGGAGTGCAGCGTTAAACTAAACCTAAAATACAGAAGTCTTTATTATCAATATATATTTTACACAATTTCAATGTCCCAAAAGACTATTTTATGTCACGATCCCTTCTATATCTGACTTGAAATTTACATACAGCCTTACACGAATCATTGAACATGAGATACCATACCTTAAAGTTAAACTCATATCTAGCAATCCCTGCACAATTGGTTCCTTTTTTAACTATAAAGATCGCCTTCAGCCTTTTATTCGATCCAACGTTATATATAAATTTATATGCCCTGGATGTCCGGGCTCTTACGTCGGATCAACTCGAAGGCTGTAAGGGTCAGATATTGCTCTCACTTGGGCTTCAGCTTTCGCACTGGCCAGAGAATAAAACAACCTGAATTTTCCAACATCAGAAATCGTGCCTCTCATTGCAAAATTGAAGTACAAAAAGAAGAGTTTTCCATAATAGACCATGTCAAACATCCTGACCATTTAACTACCCTTGAGTCTTTTTATGTCAAGAGGCTTGTTCCCTCCCTCAACAGTAATATGTCCTCAGCAACTCTGTACCTGGCATAGATGAAGTCGTTACTTTTAACGTGTCTTAGTTCATTCCATCTTCTCTTCTCACAATGAACGGTTGGTGTCTATGCAGTCTCTTTTAACCTGTTTTTACTTTGTTCTTGTATGTAATTTTAAGACTATTTTTAATATATGTGAATTACTGTTTTTGCACTTTTATTGTATTTTATTTATAAATGTGTCTTTATGTTCTTTCAGACTGATGATGCACAGAGAATTTCATGTGCGAAACGTTTCTTAGAATAAATTGTCATTTTTACATCTTGTATCATGGACATCCACTAGAGGCTTTATAGTGTACTTGCTGAACTGCATATATATATATATATATATATATATATATATATATATATATATATATATATATATATATATATATATATATATATATATGTGTGTGTGTGTGTGTGTGTGTGTAGAATCTACTGGTCACTTTTTTACCAGATACATACATATGTAATTGTAATAGCCGCAATGCCCTCTTAACTTCTTGTATTCTTTGCTCTTTTTTGGATAGGCTTGTCTCTACAAAGCCTGAAGATCCAACGTGGCCTCTTTGTGATTATTAGACCTGGGTTCGTTTCCCAGTACCGGACATCCCAATTTCTTCTTCATATTTCTTTGAACTTGGATTTCGGGTTTTGTAGTGACAAGCGTACCCAAAAAAGAGGAAAGAATTCAAGAAGAGGGTACTGTGGCTAAACAAAGCAATTCCCAACTGTCTGAAAGATAGAGAAAGACGTCGAGCGTTTACATTTCATCAACGGAAGGTCATGTGCTATTTGTGCAAAGTTCAACAGGACATTATTGCCAGCTGTTACCCGAGATTTAAACGCCCCATCATTTCATGAACTTGGTCTCTAACCAAATCCTTTACTGTGCTTTTACAGGAAAATGGCAGTGTTGAAAGTGTATTCACTAAATGGATAACACTTGCGCGGTAACAACATTTCTCGTAATTAGCGTTAAGTTCGCACTCGCACATCCTGTAATTCCGGCGACGATAAGAGCTAGATAGAAGAAGAAGGCAATGCGAAGGGGAGGGTGAATTATCTGAATTATTGTGCTAAAAAGAAGTTTATGCCCCAAATGTGGCTGTTATTTACAAGTGGGCCAATTTAATAATTGAATATGACAGAGCTGCCAACGGGAAAAGAATGACGTCATCTGTGATATTTCTTGTGCGACTTAGTGTAACTTTACAATTATCCACTCCGGAGAGTAAGTGAGCTAAAGCATTACTAGATTAGCTTTAAGCGATAATATATTCTACGGATCTCTGCATTTCGAAATTACAGTAGAAAATCTAGACGCTTTGAAAATAGATTTTCAAGTTATCAAGTCAAAATTATTCCTGAAAGCAAACTTTTATTATATAATATATTATGTATATATATTATATATATATATATAATATATATAGATATATATAATAAAACAATTATATATATATATCTTATATCGATAGGTAAGTTGATACAAAAAAATACCTTATAAGATTCTCCTGGCAAATACATTCAATAAATTTGTCAATGGAACGACACAACAGAAACCAACACAACGTGTCATATTAATGAATAGGTTTTCGACAGGAGACGACGTTCTTTTTGTGATAAATAGACGTTCAGCAAATTCCTAAGGATTGAAATTCTGGGATGAGATAGGGATTCATCCATAGATTTATCCACTGAGGAAAATTGTTTTTATCGTATATGAAATTATTTTCTGAAGTAGCCGTTATAGACAGACGCGTAACAGTGGCGTTATAATATATTCAGTTTATTTATATTCAGTTCATCTATTACTGTTCGTAAACATCAAAGAAAGACCGGGTTCTAAGCATAGCCTCAGTTGGTTGGAGAGTAATGAGGTATACAACAGGCCTTTTTATACCTACATAGTAACATATCACAATATTACGGACTGCTCGAAGGTACACGAGTGCCTGAGCTGGCATAAGGCCAGCTGATCTGAAACCAAACAAACCATCTCATTTCAAGACTTCTCAATCACATGGATTTTCATTTTAAACGGGATTGAATTCCCAATGAAAAATAAAAGAAAGAAAATAACGCTAAAAATATTCCGCCGTCAGTATCATAGGTTCCGTGTGTTCCGACACCCTTTGCAACTACTAATACCAAGCCAAAACCTGCAGCAACCATTCCCCCTCCCCCCGTTCCATTAGTTCAGGAAAAAAATGTGTAAAAGGCAAAGCAAAACATATAGCCGATGGCGGCAATATTGTAACACCCAATGTATGAGATTTCGAAATTGGTTCCGAAGTGAATTTCGTTCCCCAAATCTGTGTTCATTTTGAGCAGAAAATTCACAGGTATAACATCGTTTCGTTAAACATTTCGTCTGCAAAAGAAATTTATTATGGCACTGGTTTACATACGAATTCAGACAGATCTCCCTCAGTCAGTCGATTAGAGGCAAGAGGTCTACACCAGGCCACTTATTCTCTTTTAACCACATTTGTCATAAAAATGCTTAACTGGAAATCTTGATGAAAAAGAGGATTCCAAGACAACGGTGAGAGGAATCTTTTTAGAATTAATTCTAAAATGACCTCTCTACGTGAATCGTTACCTATCCATTCTTTCACTATACGGAAAATGCTCTAAATTGAATGAAAAAGTTATCCGCTAGCCCCGTGTGTGTGTGTGTGTGTAAAATTACTGCAAAAACCATATTTTATAAATTAATACATATATATACATACACAAACACACACACAACACACCACACACACCACAACACACCACACAATATATATTCTAGATATATATTATATTCTATATACCTAATATATATCATTATATATATGTGTGTGTGTGTGTGTGTGTGCTGTGTCTGTTGTGTATGTATATATAGTATTAATTTATAAAATATGGTTTTTGCAGTAATTTTACACACACACACACACACCACACACACACACACACGGGGCTAGTAGCGGATAACATTTTCATTCAATTAGAGCAATTTTCCGTATAGTGGAAAGAATGGATAGGTAAACGATCCACGTAGAAAGAGGTCATTTTAGAATTAATTCTAAAAAGATTCCTTCTCATCCGCGCCGTTGGTCTTGGAATCTCCTCTTTTTTCAATCAAGATTTCCAGTTAAGCATTCCAGTTAACAGGACAATTTACATTACTACTTTACATTTAAGAACCCTCCAAATCAGTTTATCTATGTAACTTTACTATATCATTAATTATAAGATAATATATATATTAATATATATTAGTTATATATTAATATATATGTATAATAAATAAACAAACTGATTGTTGGGTATAAATGAAAGAGTAGATAAATTGTCCTTAAGCTACAGAATGGCTTTGAATTTCTTAATTAAAACCAGTTGTCGGAAGTCTCTAAGCGGAAAGCCTCCATGACTATCAAATGTCAGCCATCGGCAAGTGATATTTCTCTTTCTACAAATACAGAAAATCAACTGGAGTAAAAAGGTCCCACTCACCAGCCATTAACAGGGGGATTAGAGATTACGCCCAATGATAACATCACACGTTCTTCAGGTAAAGCTATTTTTTTTTATTTTGAGGGCACTGGCTATCCCCACCCCCTCCCCCGTCCGCTTTCTTTTGGGGTCTGGTGCTACTACAATAGTATTAGCTATTATTCGCTCCTTCTAACCATTACAACAGAAATGTCCTGAATAACAACTAAAATGAATTAATATCGTATATAATTTTCTTTTTAAGTGTCAAAGCTTGGATTTCCCCTTTCACCTTCTGGGAATTGATCAATACATGTTCATTAAATGTCATAAAACAGAAAATGAAACTGGCAATCCAAACACGACGTCTCTCTGAAGGTTACAGAAAACTCGTGATAGCTTGATTAAAATACCACAGCCCGCTCGAGTGATCGATTTTCATCGAGTAGAGAATGTAATCTGCGGTCTCGTTTCGTTCTCTGAATTCTCTATTAAGCAGAAAAACTTACACGTGGAAAAGATGAGGTAAACTGCAAATTCAATATCCTTTGCATCCACCTCGTCTTCCCACATTCGCTCAATAGGTTGGGTGGTTCGACCAGATTAACCCTAGTAGACTGTTATGGGTCATTTTTGACCCATTGCTACTTTACTGGAACTTATTATTCTTATCGTTGGGGACAGATTTCATACTTCATGACTTTTCCTAATTTTGTGTGTGTTTCTTATGATCAACTGAAAAAATAAACATTTCTATTAGTTTTTATTTTGTAGTAGAAAAAGTACCATCCAGTATGCTCCAGTCAATTTTGACCCTATGTGCTACAAGCATATAATGATGAGAAATGTTTTGCCCCATTAATGGTTAATGGAAATGGAAAAATGTGTAAGGTAATGTCAAAATTTTACGTTTACTTTTCTGATGTTCTGCTCCCTATAGTTGTTTACATACCACAGGAAAGCAACATACTTGATCAGAATTGTTCTCATCATGACTAAACAGTGCAACACACTTGATCATAAGTGTTCTCATCATGACTAAGTGATTTTAAAGCCTAGAGCTTGTACCATAGTAATCTTAAAGTACTGTAGAATTAGAGGAACATAATTTGTAAGAGCTCTTACATAAAATAATCCATTTTAGCATAACGTTTATCATAAGTGCTTGTTAGCACAATATTAATAATTAAAATATTTTTTGCATCACTGTTCTCCTTCTAATTTATATTTCAGCAAAACTTCTCCGTTATCAGTGAGGAGGTTTTATAACATTGCCTAACAGGATGAAGAAAGTGATCATTTATTCTCAGACAGTGAGGAAGGTGAAAGTGATTATGTTTCAATGAATAGTGAGTTCAACAGATGATTATCAGAGCCTGATGATGCAAATCGCCAGGTATTACAGAACAATCCCAACCAACATTCTAATTCTAAAACATTTCTTCCAAAAAATGGAGACATTGTGGGGCAGATTCTTCAGCAGGTGGCCGAAGTGCTAAGAATTTGATTGATCAGAATCCTGGCATTACACCCTATGCAACAACAACAATTACAGATGATGTAACCTCTGCATTTGACCTCTACATAACTACAGATATAATCAGTAATCTTGTAAATGACAAACAAAGAAGCAAGCAGAGTACTAGGCACTGGAGACATCACAAATATGACAGAACTGAGGGCATTCTATGGACTGATCACCCTAGCTGGTATGCGACTTATGGACGACCAATATTTCGGTCAACTATGTCTCTAGAAAAATTCTTCTAAATATCTAACATGTTCAAATTGATGACAAAGAGGCTCGAAACTCAAGAAGACATAATGACAAACTGCCTGCCATCAGAGACATCTGGGATACTTGGGTTGAAAGACTTCCCCTCATGTTAAATGTGTCAAAGACTGTCACAGTAGATGAAATGTTAGTCTCCGTCAGTGGAAAATGCCCATTCAGAGAGTATAATCTATCTAAATCAGACAGCTATGTGATTTAGAAACTAGTTATCTATGGAATGCTGGAGAGTACCTTGGTCGCAAGGAAGGTGAACGACCCGAACGAGAACAAGGTAAGCGTGTGGTGCTTCGGCTAACCGAAGGACTGAAAGGAGGAGACGATTTTTTCTGCAGTTTACCCTTGAGCAAAGAATTGGCTGTGAGCAAGCAAACAATTGTTGGAAACAACCAGAAGAATCGAAAGGAACTTCCGGCAGAAAGTGTTAACTCCAAAAAGAGAGCAATATTTTCAGCTCTGATGGGACACCATAATGAAAACAAAACATACTCATCTTATACTGTGCCAAATAAAGGAAAGACCGAGTATTGCTTACCAGCATGCATGACTCTATCACTTACAGTGAACGAAAGGATAAGAAACCAAGCATAATTGTATTCTACATTTTAACCAAAGGTGGTGTAGACAATCTTTACAAATTAGTAGCAACATAACTGTGAGATGGCCCAAGGTCTTGTCTGTTAATATGCAGACATCTCAGCAAACAATGGATTTGTGCTATGGATGCAGGTTAACCCAGATTGGAAGAAAAATCCTAGCTTCAAAAGGAGACTATTTCTGCAAGAAATTGGACTTGCAAAGGTTCACCAACACTTAGCATCACGACCATGGTTGCCCTGGGCTCCAAATGCTAGACAAAGCAGTGTAGCTGGAAGACGCATGATGGATGACAGCCCTACTCAAGAAGGAACAAGACTCGCAAAATGATGGCAAAGGTGACAACAAGGTGTCCACAGTTTGCAGTTCATGTCAGAAACATGCCTACAAAAATGTGGAACAGATACATTCAAATGAAATAAATGCATCTAAAACTCAAATGTATGGGTGGGTCAGGTGCGGGTTCTGATTGACACCCACTTCCATGTAGTAGACCCTAGGCATACATTATATGTACTAGTACTATGTATGGGGAAGAACTGTCAGTTTCTCAGCACGGGTCAAATTTGACACGGACAGAATGGATGTTGGTATAATCTGGGCAGACTGTAAGGGTTAAACCAGGACGAATCATTGCACAATGATGGGTCTTAATTAACGACAAGGTGTTGAAGTGAATAAAAGGCCTGATGTGGACCTGTGGAATCGACCTACCAACCAAGACTTTTACTCAAAATAAATCCGTAACAATGATCTCACGATGCAATGAAATTTTCCTTTTCACTAAGTCTTTCTTAAAAGTCTCTCTCTTAAAATTTCCATTTCTTTTTTAGAAGTATCACTTTCTTTCTGAGTTCACCCCTGATGTTAGTAAAAACAATTTTACTGCCAACAACCCCAGCAGTTTTCTTACACCTACGCAAAGTTCCATTATCATAACGTCGAAGGTTCCATATCTAGCGATAATATTACTATTCATATATGTATATACGTATACACGCGCGCGCGCGCGCGCGCACACACACACACACACACATATTCACCAACAGCAGTTTCTTACACCTACGTAAAGTTCCGTTATCTTAACGTCCAAGGTTTCATATCTAACGATAAAAATTAATATCTATATACATATATGTATATGTGACACACACACACACACATACAGAACACACACACACATATATATATATATATATATATATAATATATATATATATCTATATCTATATATAAGATGGTAATATATGCGGGAGCCACCAAAAGATTGCTCAAGGTCAGTATAGCAGTGATTCTCAAACTGGGTGGCCGTGGCACCCATAGACAGCGCCTAGGGGTGCCGCAAATTGTCATGAGTTTTGTCTTGGCTAAATCGTCTTAATGAACATTTGAAAAAATAAAGTTTGCAAAGACTTCATATAATTATCAGTGTAGGTAGGAAGTTACATGCTCAAACATTTTTTTCAAATAGAGGTTGATATTTCCTTTTCTATACTTGTACAAATACAATACTAATACTACTACTACTACTACTACTATTGCTAATTGATATAATATAATATAATAATAATAATAATATTAACATAATAATATTAAAGTGTAAACAGTCGTCTATTCATACTACATTTTCTTTGTTATTACTCGTTATTCCCGTCCGATATGTGGTCGGTTCTCGTCGGCTTTGTATAACCCCAGTTTTCCACTCCCGAGTCAGTGAGGCATAATAGTCAAGCCATAAGTTCTTTGCTATTTCTGGGGTTATATACAGTTGTATCGAACAATATCGTGCTTCTAACATAGCGTACAATGGTAAGTTTGTGTTAGTGAAAAGGATTTGGCCACTCCAACAAGTAAATCAACTTCAAAAAAAGGCAAGAAAAATCGCTCCTACTCGGATAATTATTTAAGTTTCGGATTCTGTGGTGTGGTGATGAAGTTACTCCTATGCCATTGTGCGTTATTTTGTGGTGATAAAATTAGTTAATGAAGCAATGGTACCCAGCAAATTAAAAGAGGCATTTAACTCTGAAACATAATCTCTTGCTAACAACACTCGTCCTACTTGAAGGACTTTTAAGTGAAAGCAAAAACAACAGTGTGATGCTTTTCCAAAAAGAAAGTCAAAGTTTTGTGATAAAGTACAAGAGGCCAGTTACTTAGTTGCAGAGTTAGTTCTGTTTAAAACAGCATTGAAAACCTTAATACAATAGCAGAGACTCTGATTCTCCCTGAATGTAGTGCCATAGTAAATAAAATGTTTGGAAGTGAAGCAGAAAAAGAAGTGAGGAAAATTACTTTTTCACTCTTGAACAACAAGAGGAATTCAAGCACACACATCTCACTAAATTAGGTGTTATTTTTCTTTGCTTAAAGGTGATTACCATTTTTTTTAAATTCAGTCTGCATTCATAACTATTTACTTCCAATCTTCTAATTTGCTCTTTGTATATACTATCTATTTCTGCATGTACGGTGGTGCTGAATTTGGTTTGATTATGGATAATACAGTAATTATATTCATCAAAAAAGTTAATTCATGCGATATGGTGGGAGGGTGAAGAAGGGGTGCCCGGTAATGGTTTACATCAGTTTAGGGTGCCATCAATTAAAAAAAGATTGCGAAAAAATTACTGGTATAAGAGAACATACGATTTTCGAATCGTGTTACAAGCACCCAAAGACTAATCTCTCTCTCTATTTTGGAATCTCTAACAATTAGGCAGCTTGGGCCCTCATTAAATAGTAAGACTTTCTCCACTGTCTTGTTTATCGTATAGTTGACGTTCTGCCTTTCAAGAAGGAGAATGTTATTCAGTTTTTTAATTTCCTAGAGATAGGCACTAGTTTTAGAGTTCTTTTAACTTTTTATGCTTTTATTTAACTTTCTCCTAATGTATATCATTTAGCATTTGTATGATTTTAAATAACTTTTGTAATTGTCATATATATATATATATATATATATATATATATATATATATTATATATATATATATATCTATATATATATATATATATATATATATACATACATATACTATACATATTCAAATTTTTTACAAACAGAGGGTTACCTCAAAGTTGAAATAGTAATTTCATACGTGTAATAATTCTTCATTTTTAGTTAAATGAATTCCCAGAAAAATATATCTGATCCCGCTCCGCAACTGTGTTGTGAAGTGTTTTCGTTGCAATGGGAACATGAGAATCCGATCAAAAGGGGGAAATAATCGCTAATATTCGTTTATATTGGTTTTTTCCTTTCAGTCTTTATTTCTGTTGGTCGGCATTCCGGGGCAACATTCGTAAAATAAGATACGATTCCAATTCCTTTCGATTCCCATTCTGGTATGTTTTCAATGAGCCAGGATATGCAGAGTTAACATATAATGGAATACGCATTCAAAGACTATTTAAAATCAAAGCCTGGGACATTCACAAATATCTTTAAACTATGTGACTGTCGATCCCGCTTCCCCGTCAGAAGCTATGCTCCATAAACTATGAAAAGACAGTCTACAGAGGGCAATGTAAGACGTCACTCTCTTGGAGGTCTAAAGACACTCACTCCACTAAGCAATTCTTCTTAGTAAAATAATAAAATATCCTACCAAGAAGGAACACCAGCATATTCTCTAAACAACAGGAAGGACTTCATAATTGATTACAAAGAATGTCCTTAGTTAAAATTGTCTTTCTGCGGATAAAGAATAAGATAAACTTACTGATCACAAAAAAGAAAATAGGACGTTAATAAGAAAAGAAAGGAACAGAATAAAAAATATTTCCTTGTTCTGTCTCGATTATAAAATACCAGAAAATACAATATATCAGACAAAGATGGCAATAGAATTTTGAGCAAGAATGCAGGAACTAAAGAGATTTAGCTTTTTTACATAGAATAAGATGATTATCAGAGAGAGAGAGAGAGAGAGAGAGAGAGAGAGAGAGAGAGAGAGAGAGAGAGAGAGATAATAAGTAGTGATTTTACATTTCAATTTCGAAGCAGTGCTTATTCTTTTCTTTGAAATGAAAGAAATATACAAAACACCATAACATGCATTACATCGGCCTCATAATGATTACATATAAATATATATATATATATATATATATATATATATATATATATATATATATATATATATATATATATATATATATATGTTATGTATATATATATATATATATATATATATATATATATATATATATATTGTGTGTATGATATATATATGTATGTATATATATATATATATATATATATATATATATATATATATATATATAATATATATATATATATATATATATATATATATATATATAATATATAATGCAATAATCTGCAAATGTCCTTTAATATCCAATTTGCTCTACCTTGGAATTCTAATATATTTCATATATGTTAACCGAAGGTGAATTTTTTAGTTTGCCATCCCTTGGGCTCCAACCACGGAACAAGAACTCACGGCTGCAGTGACCGTGCCTCGGTTAACAATATGAAATATAATTAATTCCGAGATAGAGTGAATTGAATATTAAAGGACATTTGTAGCTTAATGCTTGTATATGAATCTCGGTGATGTGATAAAACTAATTTCATATATATAGATAAAGTATATAAATATATATGTGTGTGTGTGTGTGTGTGTGTGTGTGTGTGTGTGTATGTACACATATATGTATATATATATAATATATATATATATATATATATATATATATATATATATATATATATATATATATAACAGAAATAATTCTTCCATTCTGGTAAGGGTGACACCAAAACCCAGACGTGCTACCTATTTACAGATTGGTGGAAAGGTGGACGACGGTGAGCGCGCAGTTATCTACGGACCTAGCAAATGGGCATAGGAAATTGCTCTAATAATGTTATCTAGTGATTCAACCGGTAGATACTCCTGGTATCTACTGGTATACAAGTATTCGAGGGTTCAGGGAAGCGAGGTTTCCAGTGTTCTCAACTAGCCCACATCGGAGGGAGGCCAGAAATATACAGAAAAATAAGACTGACTTCAACCCAAAAGGAAGGACATCCCTGCCCCTTAATAGATGGACGTTTATAAGTCGGGGAAAAAGAAAACAAGAAAAGTTCCAAAGCCTGGTTTTTAATCTACTGATTCAGTATTTTTTCTCATATAGAAATACGGGAAAGTTTATAGTAAGAATTTTCTGATCAGATTTCCATTTTATATTCCATAACATATTTATTACAGATTTCTAAATGGCTATGTAGTACATACATATAGGGGAGTGGTCGGTGTAAACCAATTTTTGAGCAGATTAATGTTTCCGTTGTAGGTTGTATTTGGTTACACTTTGTAACAATATGATCCTTTGTGAATCAAATGTTATCACAATTCCACTCCAGGGCTGAGTTTCTCTCCTATTAAAAAATGCAATGTAATATTTGCAACTCTATGCCTTTACATTCTAGGTAACCTGACACGTAAAACTTTTTGACCATTTGTAATACCGCTACTGTCTCGTAGAGAGAAAAATGTTAACAAACACGAGTGATATGTTTTTGTTTTATAAAATTCTATTACACTCATTCAATTACGAACCATATCTCTACTTATTTTTTCATATGTCCTCTATTCATCCTATAACACCTCTGAGCTGCTGCCCCTGAAATAAACGATAAACCATACAAGACCTTTTCCCTCGCCCTTATGCACTTACATTTAGCTGCCTAATGTTTATATAAAGCTGACGGATTTCAAATACTTACATCTGTGGCATTATAAAAATTAATATTAATTTCTAAAATCTGCGTGCTTACTTATATTAGTTAATTTTTGACTGCGTATAATCTGCGATATCTTGTATTAACATTTATTTTTTTTATTTATGAATTTAGCTTATTTTCATTTGCGTGCTTACTCACAGGTTATCAGTTAATTTTTTACTGCCTATAATCTGCGGTATCTTGTATTAACATTTATTCTATTATTTATGAATTTAGCTTCTTTTCATCGGTGAATTGGCCGTCGTAGTCCCGTGGAACGTGCTCCCCTTTCACCTGATCTCACACCATGTGATTTTTTTCTTATGAGGTTACATCAAGTCGGAATCCACGGAACAAGTCATGGGGACCTACCAACGCTTGAAGAACGCATCAGAAACGCATGTGCATAATTGACTCCCGAAATGTTGTCAGATGCTGGTCAGGCATGCGTGAAACGGTAGCTTGACTGCTATGAAAAAGGTGGTGCATTCCAAATCATGCTACGAAAAAGGTGGTGCATTCCAAATCATGCTACGAAAAAGGTGGTGCATTCCAAATCATGTTACGAAAAAGGTGGTGCATTCCAAATCATGCTACGAAAAAGGTGGTGCATTCCAAATCGTGCTACGAAAAAGGTGGTGCATTCCAAATCATGCTACGAAAAAGGTGGTGCATTCCAAATCATGCTACGAAAAAGGTGGTGCATTCCAAATCATGCTACGAAAAAGGTGGTGCATTCCAAATCATGCTACGAAAAAGGTGGTGCATTCCAAATCGTGCTACGAAAAAGGTGGTGCATTCCAAATCAAAGATGATACCACAGATATTCTCAAGTAATGTAGATTTATCATGTGAATTTCATCCACTTTACGTTTCAATTAAATTTCCAATAAACAATAAAAAGCCAAGAGTGACTTTTGAAACACCCTATTATGATATTTTGTTTATGCATTAAGGTCGATTTTCCTCTTTTCAGTATCCATCCTTCTATTTATTTAGATTTTTTGTTGCACGCGTGACTTTTCCATAAATATTGAACCACAAATATAATACAGAATTCATTAAACTTGGGAATAACTTACAACGCAGAAGAATTATATATAACTGATAAGTGCATCTTTTAGGGCTGTTGCCTTGTATAATAAGGCGCCCTATGAGGTAATGTTAGACTTGCGATAATCTTACGCTAAGTCGGTTGGTATTGCACTTCCATATTCATTGGAGTGTCTTGGGTTTGTAGATCACTTACGAAGTCGGTATTATCTTCTTGTTATGACGACGATGTGTTTAAACTCATGATGATTCGGTTATGAGGTGAGGTTCTAGTAGAAACCACGAAGTACAAAAATACTTATATTCTCTGAATTTACATGGTGAAGATCAGGTATGATTGTACAAGTCTTCTAATGACGATAGCTTGATCGCTTCTGCCAATGATGATGGCTAATTCTATTCTCTCTACATGATAAAGCTTAGGTAAAGAGGTACAGGTCTTCTAATGACGATAGCTAACTCTATTCTGCCCCGTTCTACATCTCGGTTACAAGTCATAAAGGAGCAGACAGTAGCTCGAACATATGAACATACATACAATGACATAGTTACATACGAACATACAATCAGATGACATAGTTACTAATCACGTAGGCCGCTTGAGCTATAGGTCGTGGTGTTTGTCTCAAGCAGGAAGCTTGGACTAAAGTTTATAAACAATTGAATGAACACAAGTGACGGCATGTCAACTTAGCCTACATACTTATTGTATACGTCATCTTTAGCGTCTCTAGTCTGATCACATTCCTGCAAGCAATCTGGTTGACCTCTTTAGTTTTAGTCTTTTATATATATGGACTAACATTCCATATTTTTATTATGTAAACACTTACACATCTACCCGAGCCAGGATTCGGACCTGGACCAATAACAGAAAGTCGGCTTTCACTATTCGGTTATCAAGAGATTCGATACTAAATGATATTTGAAACTTACTATTTAAGATCGTAATTTTTTTTGGTTAAATCTTGTATAAAATGACAAACTTCATGTTGGAAATTGGTTCCTGTCGATGACAAGTATAGAACCTCAATTCGACAGCAATATGAACAGCACAGTCGAAATAGGCATCTCTCTCGTTTGAAAGCCAAATGGCCAAGGTTGGCTGTCTATTACTGTATCTAAAACAAAGCCCCACTAATCATAATTCCGCTTGGGGCAAGTTATTCCCAAGGTATAGTGAAAACCATTCACATAACGGATTAAGTATTGCGCTCTGATTGGTCTGATTATTAAATTTAAGAGTTGGGAAAAAAACAATTTAATGATGGAATAATGAGCAATATTCTCCCAATGTCTCCTCAGAGGGTTAGGGAACCAACTCTCTGAAACTTGCAATGCCTACGAGAAACTTGTTACTATAAAGGATACTATTTAATAGGTTCTCCAGCCCAGTGAACTAAAATACTAAATTCTTAAGGGGTTGGCCCAAATAATATGGTTTTAGTTATGAAATAAGAATTTCATATAAATTTTATGTAATAATTCACAGCTAAAAAAATGTAATAAATGAAAAATTATGAATATTCTGACAGACATTCAAGAGGATTCTTAATGGACCACTAAGTTCGCCGAAAATCCAACAGCGTATGACTGACGTTTTTCTTTCCTAACGTGAATGTCTTTTTACGAAGGTAGGCATTGGACATTTGGGTATAGTCAAAGATACATTCATTATAACCTGCGAATGTTTTCTTACATAAATACACATACAAATTTCGCACTGGCTGTAATACAGAGAAAGGCGGTTCTATTTCATCAACGGTGGGTCGTGTGCTATTTGTACAAAGTTCAAATGACAGCTCTGTTCTATTCCAAGATTTATACCCTTGATCATTTTAGGGACTCGCTCTCTCAACAAACGCCTCATCCCGCTCGAGAAGGAAAAGGTTGAGAAAGTATTTACTTAACTGAATAACACAGGCGAGATAATAATATAGCCCGTAATGAGTGCAAAGTTCCCAGTTGCAATGGTGTGAGAGAGGTAGAAGGAGGCGGGGAAGGGGGTGGGGGTAGAGTGAATTGTCTGAATTACTGTTCTAACCAGGAGTTGATGCCTCTAATGTTGTTGCTAGTACAAGAGTAAATTTAATAATGAAATATAACAGAGCTGTCAACTGATTATGTATGAAATTATCCCCATATTGCCTCCTGAACGACTTGGTGTCCGACTTGACAGTTATACACAACGACAATGAGTCAATTAAAACATGACTGCAAAATATTAGCTTTAAGCGAAGATAAACATCTCTCTGCAGTGCAATAATACTCTTTGCAAATAAAACATCAATTACATATCAATACTTGTGACAGCAGCACATACAACATGAACTGACATAAAAAAAATAACCTAACATTATTTTAGTGGCAACGCATTCATTAAACCTATGAATGGAGCGACACAAATGAGCAACATATCGTGTCATGATACTTGAAGTGATTTCAGTGCGAGACAGTGAGTGTTTTGGGATGCATATGGAAAACCTTATTTAGCGCCCTTTGCTTGCTCTGTAAGGTCCTCCTTTATTATATGCTTTTCTTTGATGCTAGATGGTATCATATATATGCATAAATAAATATAAATATATAAAATATATATATATATATATATATATATATATATATATATATATATATACATAATATAAATATATATACATATATTTAGTGTATATAAATATTTGTTAATTATATGCCCGAGACTTTTTTTAATTTCACAAATATTAAGAAACAAATATCGTTTAATATCCAATTTACTATACCTTGAGCATAACTTACAACCAAGAGGAATTATACTCTATAACCGAACGGGCCTAGCCAGGATTCAAATGTGGGACTGTGTTACAGCTATAAACTTTCACTTGGCCATTTGGCTCGGTCCATCATAACAAAAATATGCACAAGATATAGTAACTTCGATATTAAGTTATAATTGTAGCTTAATAATTGTGAATATCAAAAGTAACTAGTATGTACTAAAATAACGTTTGTACTCAAACACACGCATATATATATATATATATATATATATATATATATATATATATATATATATTATATATATATATATATATAATACGCTAATTGGCAGTCTTTTCTTGCTTTTCTTCAAATGCGGGGTTTGTTATATCAAAAGATCAGATTCTTTTAATGTTTGAAAGAAAAATTTTACGTTTTAGGCACATTCCATTAGGCTGTATCTGTTTCTGTAAGCAATGCGATAACGTCGTACTTGACCTTAACTGTAAACACATGGAATTTGACACTGATATCTCCCCAAGTGAAAATTGCTGCATTATTTCGAAATAAAAATAGCACCCACCTACAAAAGAATCGCATAACACTACCTGGTGTTTCATACATTTGTTCACTAATAAATGTATCAGAACGCTACGTGTTGCTAATTATGATAAAAAAACACATGACAGCCACCATTTGTGATGTTAGTCTCGTTTAAATAATTCCAAAAGGTTTTAAAAATAGGAACCCAAAAAATGCACTGAAACATCTATATCTACAAGTCTAAATGGCACACCTGAACCAGTTCCTTATCTTGTTACGAGTAGCTCCACTAGCGGGATGCTTATTTTTATCAAGTTACGAAGCATTCGCAGCTTCAGTGCTATATAAAGTATGCGAACTCTATCTGAATTTAATAGTTAATAGGAAGAGTGACACATTCTGCTAAACTTTACAAATCTTGCGACTTCACCTGGATTAAGGTTACACAACCTATCAAGATGTATGACGTTAATTAAGCTGCTTCTGATCACAGGGTTGGTCTTGGTGTAGGTATTCGTTCTCAGGGACCTTTCTGGTATTTGTGTCTACTTTTCATGACTGCTACTTCTTTTACGATTTTTCTACTTTTAGTTAATTTTCTTCGCCTGTTTTCTGTTTTCTTCGGCTGGCCTCTCATTTTTTGTACGCTTGCTTTACTTCAATCAATTTGATCTTATTCATTTATCTAATTATTAATCCAGCTATTTTTCCTTTTTGGTAATTCCCTTCAGTGAAATGTTTCCGATACTATCCATTTCTTATGATAATATCCCTCTCATCAATTTGTGACCTTATGGTCATTTCAACCTCCTGTGTCGACGGTAACTGCTTATCACTCTTGG
>NC_087203.1:74829904-74847404 GCF_015104395.2 Macrobrachium nipponense | reverse complement strand
GACCTGTGAGTCTAACATCACATATTATGAAAGTGTATGAAAGGGTAATGAACCGAAAAATATTATGAAACATTTAATAAAAAATAATTTGTTTAATATAGGACAACACGGGTTTCGTACCCGGAAAAAAAGTCACAAACCCAACTGTTAGTCCACCGTGAGAACATATTCAAAAATATGAAAAGCGGAAATGAAACAGATGTGGTTTATCTAGACTTTGCAAAAGCTTTTGACAAAGTAGACCATAATATATTAGCAAAGAAAATTAGAAAACACAATATCGTAGATAAAGTAGGAAGATGGTTAAAAGAATTTTTGTTTTTACACAACAGAAAAACAGATAGTTATTGCAAACGATGAGAAATCGGATGAAACCAGGTAATATCCGGTGTTGCCACAAGGTACGGTGTTAGCTGCAATACTGTTTGTTATTATGATTGAAGACATAGACAGTAATGTTTAAGGATTCGGTAGTGAGTAGTTTCGCTGATGACACAAGAATAAGTAGAGAATTACTTGTGATGAAGATAGGAACGCTCTACAAAGAGACCTTAACAAAGTATATGATTGGGCAGAGGAAAATAGGATGGTATTTAACTCTGATAAATTTGAATCAATAAATTATGGAGACAGAGAAGGAAAGCTATATGCATATAGGGGACCTAATAATGAGACAATCACAAATAAGGAAGCAGTTAAAGACCTTGGGTGTATGATGAATAGGAACATGTTATGCAATGAATCAAATAGCAATTCTTTTTGGCAAAATGTTAAAGCAAAAATGGGAATGTTGTTACGGCACTTCAAAACAAGAAAGCTGAACACATGATTATGCTTTATAAAATATATGTTCGTAGTCCACTTGAATATTGCAATATGATATGGTACCCACACTATCAAAAGGATATTGCACAAATAGAGAGTGTACAAAGGTCCTTTACAGCTAGAATAGAAGAAGTTAAGGACCTTGACTACTGGGAAAGACTACAATCCTTAAAATTATATAGTCTAGAAAGGAGAAGAGAACGCTACATGATAATTCAGGCATGGAAACAGATAGAAGGAATAACAGAAAATAATCATGGAACTTAAAATATCAGAGGTAGATTAATAGTGCCCAAAACTATACCAGGAAAATAAGGAAAGCACACAGGACATTAATCCACTACGCACCAGCATCGATAATGCAGCGTCTATTCAATGCGTTGCCAGCTCATCTGAGGAATATATCAGGAGTGAGCGTAGATGTGTTAAGAATAAGCTCGACAAATATCTAAACTGTATCCCAGACCATCCAAGATTGGAAGATGCAAAATATACCGGAAGATGTACTAGCAACTCTCTGGTAGACATTAGAGGTGCCTCACACTGAGACCTGGGGCAACCCAAACGAACTGTAAGGACTGTAAGGTAAGGTCTCTCTCTCTCTCTCTCTCTCTCTCTCGAGAGAGAGAGAGAGAGAGAGAGAGAGAGAGAGAGAGAGAGAGAGAGAGCTGTTGGGTATCAAGAGAGAGAGGGAGAGAGAGAGAGAGAGAGAATGTGTTACCAATTGCCTTTGCCCCTCACTTGGTCCATCACTACTTTTAAAGAAATGATAAGGTTGTTTTCAGAGTTTGGGTTGTGGGAATGTGTTAGTTTTCAGTTAGTAAGGGACAGTGAAGAGAATTTTTGAGCCGTTGATCAGGTACTGAGAAGGAAAATTCGATTAGGGTCAGCATTTTTCGTTCATCGCGAGACATTGCAAGCAAGGAGTTACTCAGTTGGGCTTTGTGAGCACGCGTTGCTAAGTGTCTTTCTCGCTCGAGTATCAAGTGTTGCTTACACTGCAAGTATGTGTGTATATATATATATATATATATATATATATGTATATATATATATATATATATATATATATATATATATTATACTGATATATGATATATATATGATATATATATATATATATATATATATATATATATATATATATATATATATATATATATATATATATATATATATATATATATATATATATATATATATATATATATATATATATATATATATATATATATATATATATATATATATATATATATATATATATATATATATATATATATATATATATATATATATATATATATATATATATATATATATTTATATATCACAAATTATATATAGAAAGTACCAGCTAAATTTCTCAGACAAATTCTGGAAAGCGCTGGAATTAAGGACACCAAGAAAGTGCAGTTTTCTAGTCCACTATATTTAGCTGTACTGTCATGCAGGATAGGCGGCATAAGAATCTTTCACAGAATAACTACTTAGAACTAACTAGACCAGCATTCGCATATTATTTGTTAAATAAATTTACCTAAATTTGCTATTTTCAAACATGGCAAAATCTGTTGTTTTTTTTTTTTTTTTTTTTTTTTTTACTTTCAACAATTTGTTGTCGTTTGATGCTTCTGGATGGATGGTCAAGTGTTTGATATCGGTAAACATCAAAGGCATTCTCAGATCCTATGAAAGTCTTTGAAGGACCTTCGCATCATTTAATGCTATATATATATATATATATATATATATATATATATATATATATATATATATATGTGTGTGTGTGTGTGTGTGTGTGTGTGTGTGTGTGTGTGTGTGTGTGTGTGCGAGAGAGAGAGAGAGAATAACTTTAAGGAATCCTTTCAAGGAATCCTATTAATGAATCACTTTGTGAATGTTTATAGATGAATAACTACGGTATTTATTGGTCACGCATTTTAATGATTTTATTCTTTTCACTCTAAGGTTGTGTAATCATTGTTTCCATGAAGCAATCAACATACCTTTCTCTACAGTGAACTCTCTCTCTCTCTCTCTCGTCCACCTGGCACTATTTGGATCTCCGAATCTGATGATCCTTTACATTTATTGCCTATCCGCTGACACCAAACTATTACCAGCGAAGGTATTTAACATTTTGGTATGTATTTAGCCATTGTGTTAAGGCGAATTGGTTACACTCAATCTCTCCCCCACCCCTCTCTCTCTCTCTCTCTCTCTCTCTCTCTCTCTCTCTCTCTCTCTCTCTCTCAAGGTGATCACTGGCATAGCCTTCTCTCTCTCTCTCTCCATTCCATCAGGTCATTAAATTAGAGTCGGAGTTATAAAAAATACATACGTTTATTTAAAGTAAAGCATTAGTTGAATAATTCAAGTTCTTACAAGCTCAACAATGGAAAGATAATAGTTCAAGTCTTACAGACAACTAACTCAGATAACTCCCCGGTATTTAAATGTCTTAATCAGTAATTAGTCACACCAATTGTCTCTTCTCCAAAACACAGTCCCCTCAGTAGGACACTCAGTCCCTAGGACACTCGGCCCCTCACTAGGAAACTCTGCCCCCTCACTAGAACCGCCTGTTTAAAAGACAGGAGAACACACTAGTGAGCACACACACAATTGTAAAGACAAAGTAAAAGAATGGAACATCTTCACAAGATATCAAACAAGCCATCCCTTTGGCTAAATTATAATAACTCACCCATTGCAGCCTGGAACTTCACACACTTAAATACAATAGATTTTTGCAGAACTATTCCAGCATTCTGCCTTTTCTCCTGTAGCTGTCTCCCTAGTTTTCAGCTAAGCCAAGTCATTATCAACGAACATAGTTAGTACACGTACATATGAACTCACACTCTTCGGTAACTGGTCAATTACTGGTCATAGCCAGTTTTCAAAGGCACCTTGAACAAGCCCTCGTGAACTCACATAACCACAGAACGAACATTGACCTGCTTAAATAAGCATCTTCGTATCACACCATCCCAGAAATGATTTATCAGCTTTCTCAGGTCATCGCTTTGGACTCTGTCTCTATGGGAAGTTAAAAGCGGTCCCGGCCACCCCCCTTGCGTTCCTGGACCTCTGTAAATTCATGTAAATATAGTGCTTTTAAAACTAGAGTCCAGCTTTTATGTAAATTACTCCCTCTTCAGTAAAATCGGCCTTATGCCTGAGAAGTTTAGTTTTTTTCTTGTTCTGACCCCTCGTCCTCCAGTCAAGGCCAAATTTTTCAGAGTTAATTGTATTTCCTGGGAGTGATCGAGGGTGAATTATGAATATTGGCAACCTATACCAGAATTTTGTAGTAGCGATTGTTAAGCTAAAATCACGAAAGAAACAAATTCCTTAATATTTTTATGAGCAAGCTAAAGCAAGGTTTCCCAATTCTCCACAACAGGAATAAGGTAAATTTTATTTCATTTTCTAGTATTTGTGTAGAACTAGGTATGCTAGTTAGGGATATATAAAATCTGACTGCCTTTATAGCGATAGGATATAGACCACATGTAGGCCGATAGACTAAAACTCGAGAGAAATTTTAATGTTATGTGCCATTGCATGAAGACTAGAGGTTAGGGAGTAAGTTTCAAAACGAAAATAAGTGCCATATTTCGTGAATTGCTAGTTAATCGCGAATCTCGCGTTGTAAAGATATTTCATGTTATTTTTTTTTATGTGAAACAATGTCCGCTAGCTCTCTCTCTCTCTCTCTCTCTCTCTCTCTCTCTCTCTGGCAAATCTCGCAGGTATAAATGGGATAGGATCTTTAAATTCCCCGGCCACATGGCTCAAAACCTATCCACGGCCCTATCCATTAACAAAGGAATAGATGAGTCAATAAGTAAGAAAAGGAAAAACAAAGTGTTAGCGTAAAACATTCTTAATGTTAGGATAAGCAAAATCAAAAGTAAACGTTTTCGTTCCGTTATTCTCTGTGCATTGAATTTCCCCCTCTAAAACATCCATTTGCTACCTTTTCACGTGGGGATTCCTTTGAATTTCGTGACCAGGTTCTTTTGTTTTATTTTACAAAAGTTATTACCGAATCCATTACCGGCGTTGAGTTCTCCGCCGCACTACACACCATTAGTAACTGTGTTTGCAGGGATTTTACGATCATCTCTCCAAGTCTGCGTCAAGCACTTCTGCATACCTCTGGAGACATTTGCCGTTTTGCAACTGCTTTCCACCCCATTATTCTCAGGCTAGTCTACTAGCGTTTTTACAGCTGAGGAGATGGCCAATAACGCCAGCACTGGAGGAGGCTAAGGCCTCACAAAAGCTGGAAGAGCCCTGGGGCTGGAAGGCACAGCTGATCAATTGGTGAATGATAAGCTGAAGGAAGCAGCCCAAGAGGAGAGCAACTGAACGGGAGAAGGAGAGGGAAGAACAAAGAAAGAAGAGAAGGAGCTGAAAGAGCATTCCAAGCTAAACTGAAAGGAAGACGTGCAAGAAAGAAGGAAGAAGTGGCTGAAAGAGAAGCCCGCAAGGAAAGGAGAGAAGGCGGCTGAAAAAGAGAAGCGCAAGAAAAGAAGAGGAAAGCGGCTGGAAAGAGAATTTCCAAGCCGCCGAAAGGGATGAAAGAAAGGGGCACATGAAACTGGACTACGGCACAGTCCAGACATGGCCCCTCTGGCACCCCCGAGTACCATGTCCTTCCTGCACCCTCTCTTCACCTCCAACATGGGCGGCCTCATTAGGGCTTGGGACGATAACGAAACCCGAACACCTGGCTTCGATCATGTCGAAGCATGGTGTTCGGGAACTATCAATCCAACCCCTCAGAAGGGAGCCCTCCTCCTTGGCAAGCATCCTCGCTGGCAAATGGCGCGTACTTGCATTCGAGACCCTTCCCCTGAATGAGCGACCAAGATCTCGCTCTCGGTCCGGAGAGGCAATCCATTGGGGCTTCGAAATTGACCCCAGGGACCGGTGGAGGCAGAAAGAAATGGAGGTGAGTATGCCCAAGGAGGCTAAACCAGAGTTTGGAAAGACGATGGGACAGCACAGAAGACCCAGCCAGAACTCCATTGGTAGACGAAGGCCTCCAACGGCAACATCTGTGCGGCGGGTTGGTCTTAGAACTCCTTTCAATTATAGAGGACTTTCTTGCCACCCACTTTGGTAGACAAGGGCTCCTATGACTCTTTTGAAGTTGCTTGTAAATGGGCAGACGCCTATGACCACCCACCATTCCATTGCAGAGGGTTTTCTTTAAAGAAGGAAAATACGTCCTGCTCTCCCCCTCACTCCTGCTGCCCACCTATCAGTCTAACCCAGCGCCCCAAAATAACCACCTTCTTGAGGAAACCTGGTGTGGGTGTGGCATTAGCCAACAAACCAGGTCACACCAACGGAGCAGTGTCCTCTCAAAGGGGTGGCCATCCATCCTCAGCAAGGCTGCTGACCACCCCTCCAGATGGAATACCCAATCATAATAACAAAAAACCAATATCAATTCGAACCATTGGAAAAGAAACAAAGGCCCAGGACCCCGATTTTTACGGCAAGAGTTTCTGTGACCCTCCTGCAGACGTTTGCAATGGGCATAACTGCTGCCCTGGGCAGGAGATGCCCCAAGAAAGCTCCTGTTTCTTGCCATTGCTATGCCGTGATGAATCCATCCTACTCTAGGACCCGTCCCCTATCCAGGATCCCATATTGTGTCGCAACCTCCCAGAGGTTAGAGGGGGCTATCCTGCCCAACAGGTTGAGCTTGGTTGACGACACTGCGTTGTTTCAAGTCCCTCCATCATCCAAGGGGATAAAAATTGCCTCACTGAGCTCAAGGTTGATAGGCCACCAGTTCATAAAACGATTAGAGAAGCCTCAACCATTGTCAAGATGGTTCCTACCTACTGTACAGATGAGGGTCACACAAACCTCACCGTTCCAAGAATATGTACCATGGCAGTTGCAAAACCATATACCAGGAGGGTTATGATGTCTTGCTAGGACAATATTTTAAGGGCTTCCCTCTAACTTTCTACCGTTATTTCAGGGCCCCCGCCCTCACAATAGCTCCAGACCCGTTCCACATGGCCTCCAAGGACTACCTCTGCAAACGCCAGTTGCCACGTTGAAGGTGTCAGGCAGTGCCAGGCTCCATCTCTCAATGGATGTT
Organism: Macrobrachium nipponense; assembly: GCF_015104395.2. Taxonomy (NCBI): domain Eukaryota; kingdom Metazoa; phylum Arthropoda; class Malacostraca; order Decapoda; family Palaemonidae; genus Macrobrachium; species Macrobrachium nipponense. Next base: position 74,840,440 of record NC_087203.1, on the reverse strand, counting down.
GAGCACGTTCGAGTCCCTTCCACTAAGTCAGGAATGGCCTTAGTGCCAGTGGGCCAAGGCTAGACTCGAGTCTTCCTCCCGGACGCTCTAACAGTCCCCTGGTCGCCTCTCCCTCCCCTGGCTTGGCCCAACTACCCTCATGTCGGCAGTCAAGGAAGAGGCCAGTTCCAATAGGAATCCTCCAGGGGGAAAACCCATCATGACCATAGTGGACCACTCCCCCAATGGGTGCGACCTCGCAGGCCAGCCCCAGAGTCGGTCATCCCAACAATGGGTAAAGCCCATCCCTCCGAATCACCATTACCATCATCCAAACCCCCCTACCGTCAGCAAGCTAACCGGTCCCGGAGTAATGACATTTGTCGAATCCAATTTGGGCCTGAAGAAACCTCAGGGAACTGAGTCCACGCTAGCCATTAGGCACGGGGACGAGGTGACCAAGGCCCCAGTTGTGTAGCAGGCTAGCTGGAAGCAGATGCCCCTTTCAGAAATCTTCAAAGGGCTTGGATTCATCCAAGGGCCCGCCATGGCATCATCAAACCAACCTCGGAGATGTCGAAAGAAGAAGGGCGGAAAGGGCGTTGAGGTTTCCCAAAACCTTATATGAGAGCCAAATAGCCTATCTATGCCACTAGTTGCCATGGCACGAGTGCCACCCTCTATAGAAGAATTCTGACCCTCTCAATCCCAGAAGAGAGGTGCCAGATCCCTGCTACCTCTACTTTTCTTCTGACCCTTTGGTAACTTTTCTTTTCTTTTTTGTACCTGTCTGTATCTTATTTTCTTTGGTTTCCTTTCCTCTTATTTACTGCCGTTCGAGGCATTTATTGTATATTGTATGCTTATGACTTAGGCAAGAGCCAAACTGCCAGCTACTCTGTTGTATTAAAGTTAGCCCATTTGCTTCAGGAACTACTGTCGTAAAAGTGCCACAACTGGCACCCGTTGCCCTATTCTAGGAGTACTGACAAATTATTCCATTTGAACTGGGAAAAATTTTAGCCAGCAAAACGTTGCTCTAGCTTAGAGATAAATTTCGAAGCCTGGCTCGTTTATACATTGATTGGATTAGCTTTTGTTGATTTAGGGTTTATTCCCAAGTCTTTATATTTTGTGAGAAGATTTGCCATTCATTGTTCTTGATAAATGTAAATTTGTGTGTGTGTGTGGTTATCTATTTAATTCCCTACAAAGAATTACTCCATTAAATTTTCCCTTTGTTAGCTGCAACTAAATGTTAGCGACTGGATGTAATTAATACTGTTAGGGCATTCGTCTTGTTATGAGGACAAAGTTACTTAACAAAACCGCTTAGGGCCTTACCATTAAAACCCTGAACGCATCAATCACTCCATTCAGAGTAAAACAAAAAAGGATAGTTGTGGTTGCTGAACAAGTGAGAGGGTAGGTATTTATTATATTATATAGGATGCAAATTTTTTTTTACCTGTAGGTTTAAGTCCATATATTAACCAATTAATGCTATTCAATTGTTATTCTCAGTGTGCCGTTATATCTTAAGAATATTCTTTATTGGAAATATAGCAAAGTTTTAATCTTTGAACTTAATTCTCTTGCCTGTCAATTTTGTAAGACTTCATGAATAATTTATGATCGTCAAGAGTTTGAATAGGGTAGACTTATATTATAAGTCCAACTCAAGGGCGAGAATGGGAATAGGCTCAGGTTATTCTATATTCTGCAATTCGGTCCTTGTTTCTAGCTTGTCTTGTTCCTTCCAACCCGTCCAGGGCTTTTTGAAAATGTCCTGTAAGAATGCAAAGTTTTAATGCATCTTATGTCTTATATACAAAGTTGGCCCTTCCACTTGGGAAGAAGAACCCATTCTCTCCATTGCTCTCTTTTCCTCTCAAAAAAAGCTATTCTCTTCTCACCATTGGGTGCTTGGAATTACCCCCTGCAGAGCCACCACTTCAAAAAAGGGCCTGGAAGCCCACTCTCAGAAGAACCCACCTGGACCTCGGAGAGGCCAGCTCTCTTCGCCCCTGACCAGAAGATGCTCCCCCCTCCCCCTTGGCCTGCTTTTCCCATGCTTTGGGAAAGTCCCCCCAAGTATAGTTTTAAAGTCCATAGTGCCGGACGACATCAAGGAGAAGACTACCAGCCTCATTAAACCCTCCTTAACGCCGAAGCCCGATTAAAAATCCCCCAAAAACCTCTCCTGTATGCCGGGCGCCGGTTTTGGATGTTAGTGAGGCGGAAACGGAACCCGGAAAAAATAAATTTTTTCAAAAAAATCAAACAGCGCGCTTAGTTTTGAAGATTAAGAGTTCATTTTGGCTCATTTTTTTTTCATTGCCTGAAGTTTAGTCTTGCAAATCATCAAAAATGAAAAATTAATATCACTTATCATATGTAAATAATGCGATAATATGGTAGCGAAAAAAAAAAAAATTCAAATAGATAATTGTAATTTCAAATTCCCGCTGGTGCCAAAAAACGGTCAAAGCTAAACGAGTTACTTTTTTTTTCGTTGTATTGTACACTAAATTTGCAATCCTTCGTGATATATAAATAAACATAGTAAAACAATTTAAAAAGCAACAGCGGAAAAATATTATCACAAAAATGATGTGTACGAACATTCGTAAACGCGGCGGCACACGTTTTAAAAAATGTTATTTAAAAAATTCACCATAATTCTAAATAATGTTCTCAGAGACTTCCAATTTGTTTTCCAAAATTAAGACAAATGATTGAATAATACGATACTGTAAGAGTTTTAGAGTTAGAATTGCAGATTTCGACCATTTCAGACGAGTTAAATTTGACCGGAATGTCGAAATTTTCAATATATTATTTTTTCTTTTTTTATACGCAAATATTTCGAAAGATGGAAAAAGCTACAACCTTAAATTCTTTTTTGTTTTATTGTATTCTTCAATATTTATTGCGCACATTTTGAATATAAAATAAAACTCTATAAAAAGGCTAATATGAAAAGGAGCAAATATTGTAGGATAATGCGATGTACGTATTTCGGATGAGACCTTCGCATGGCCGCGAATCGGTGCGCGGTTGAGGTGAAGGTAAAATATATTTTTTCAAAAATTACCCATTAAAATCAGCAATATTGTTTTAGGAGGACTTCAAAATTTGTTTCCAAAATTTTGAAGAAAAAATGACGGATATTATTACTAGGACCGTAAGAGTTTTAGCGTTACAATTGCGTTTTTTCACCATATTTCGGTAGAGTCAAATTTCGGACCCGCAACGTGGTTTTTTTTTTCTATTTATCCGTGATTTATATGCAAATATTTCGAAAAAACGAGAAAAGCTACTAACCTTCAATCCATTTTTAGTTGTATTCTAACATGAAATTGCGCACATTTTCATATATAAAACTTTATGTAACAGCTAATTTTAAAAATGGTGCAAACCATTTCGACAATTCGCACAAAAAAAATTCTGATTTTTTCCGGAATGATGTTTACCGCGCGGAAACGTAATGGTTTTTTTTTTTCATAAAATTTGACCCATAAATCGAAATATTATTGCTAGGAGACTTCCAAAGTCCGTTGGCAAAATGAAGTAAATGATTGAATATTACTAGAAATAATAAGAGTTTTAGCTTACAATTGCGTTTTATCGAACCAATTTCGGTTAGAGTCAAAGCTTGACCGAAAGTTGAAATTTTGAATTTTTGCATTCTTAAACGTTAGTTTATATGAAAAATATTTCAAAAACTGATAAAAGCTACAACCATGGGTTGTTTTTTGTTGTATTGTGCATGAAATTGCGCACAGTTTCCATATATAAAACAAAATTTATGTAACGGCAAATTTAAAAAGGGTGCAAACAATTAGGACCAATCCGCTACGAAAAAAATTAATCGGAAGAGTTATCGCACGAACGTAAGGTGAAAAAAGTTTTTTCTTCATAAATTTCACCATAAATACGAAATATTGTACACTTAGAGACGTCCCAAGTTTTTGGTTGCAAAAATGAAGGCAAAATGATTTGAATATTACTATTAATATAGAATTTTAGCTTACAATTACGTTTCTCGACCCATTTCTTGTAGAGTCAAAGTTGACACGAAGGTTGAAATTTTTTGTTTGCACTTATCGTTATTTATATGAAAATATTTCAAAAACTGATAAAAGCTTACAACTCATGAGTATTTTTTTTGTTGTATTTTACATAGAAATTGCGCAACATTTTCCATATATAATAAGTTTCATTTGTGAAAGGATAAATTTAAAATGGTACTTGAAAAATTGCCAAAAATTGTTCAAAAAGTGACGAAAAGTTAATTTCCGAGATGTGTCACTGATACTTTTTAGGTGCGATAAGAAAGAAAATTCGGCGCTTGCGCGCCTGCGTGGGAGCGATTGGAAACAAAACAACACGCCCTTGATCCGTAAACTCCCAGCATCCCCCAACAAGGCGCCGTGATACAAAACGTTTTCGGCTTGGGTAGGCCTATAAGGATTTTTCCACGCAATTTTGTTAAAAAAACTTTTTTTGAAAGCCGGAACGTATGATACGTACAATCGGCATACGGGGAGGACATTTTCTTTGACTCGACGTTTTAATACGTCCAATCGGCGTAAGAGGGTTAATAATGGTACTATAAGGGAAGTTTCCATTTCAGCCAGGGAATTGTTTTTACCTTTTTGTCTGGTATTTCATTTCCTTTTTCCCAAGGCGATTGTGCAGTTTTCTTTCATTCCCCCACCATCTAAGCTCAATTCTGTAATTACTCCCCCTGTGAATACTTGAGTAAACATTCCCCCATAGTGAATTTAAGTCCATAAATTAAATTAGTTTTTCTTTGTGTTAAAATTTTCCCACAGTCATTCCATTTCCCCAATGAGTGACCTTTTGGGATTTGAAAGTAGTGAAGTAAACGTTTCCCCCTTCGGGATTGTGACCTCCCAGCCTTATAACCTGTGCCCTCTATTTGCAAGACAAAAAAAACGCTGATTCGCCTGGCTGTGGTAGGAATTGGAAATCCCTTTGCAGCTTGCAATCTTGATCCATTGTGCAAACATTTCTAAAACGCCGTGACAGCCAACATGGTTCGGGTGGATTGAAAAAGCCCCCCCCCACCCCCCCACCCCCACCCCCTCCCCCACCCCTCCTTGTGTTCCTGGCACCTTCTTGTAAATTTCATGTTGTAAATATAGTGCTTTTAAAACTAGGGTCCAGTTTTTGTGTTAGTAAAATTCCTCCCTCCTCAGAAAAATCGGCCTTATGCCTGATTTTTTGGAAGTTTAGTTTTTTTTCATTGTTTCTGACCCCTCGTCCTCCAGTTCAAGGCCTAATTTGTTTTCATAGTTGTTAATTGTATTTCCTGGGAGGTGTATCCCCCCCCGAGGGTTGAATCGTTGAATAATTATATATATTATATATATATTATCATGATATACATAACTATATAATATAATATATAATATATATATAATATATATATATATATCATATATATATAAAGCAGGGGATATCAAATTGTTTTCCCAACTCAGAATAATGGTGTTTGTTTGCCGGTTGGTGGGTTGGGGGTTTCTGCCTTCCAAAAACTGGGGAAACGGCGGCTTTAATACTAAGCGTTGCTCTGCATGAAAACATAGGCTCAAGATAACTGAAGTGAAAAAAGGCGTTAAGGAATCCGTGATTTTGCAGAATTTTCCCATTACATACTTTTTTGTCCCACGTCTTGTGTTCAAAATACCAGGAGGATGTACTCTCTCCTCTTCTCTCTCTCCTCCTCCTCTCTCTCTCTCTCTCCTCTCTCTTCTATATATATATATATTATATTAATATATATAAAATAATAAAAGGAGCCCATAAAAATTGAATTCTGCTTGTAATAGAACGTTATTACCAGTCACACACACACACACACACACACCACACACACAACACACACACCAACACAACATATATATAGATAATCTTATACTTCATTATCTATATTATTATAATATATATATATGTATATATATATAAAAAAGGCCGCCCATAAAAATTGAATTTTGCTGTAATAGAACGTTGTTACCAGTCATAGTATATATATATATCCCTATTATATATAATATATTATATATATATATATATATATATATATGGTATATATATATATAATTATTATTATATATACTATAATGATTATATATATAATATATATATATATATACACACACAAAACCGCATTTCCCCTTTTAAAGACCTTCTTAAAAGGTTGCCTCATGAGTGGCGAGGTTAGAGGTAAAGAAAACTGCATTTCACTATTAAACAACAAAAGTCATGCAGAACCGAACAGTATAATATGATCGGCAGCCAAGCTAAGAGAAAAAAAAAAAAAAAACTTTAGTGGCTACTACTGACGAAGCGGGGTTAGCCCGATGGGTTCCCAGCATGAAGAATGAGATAGAAAAAATTAAACCAATGAAAACTCAAACTGACCCATTCATTATTGCAGAGGTGTGGTTTGTCTCGTGTTTAACTAGATTTTTCTTTAAGAAGACCAACTGATCAAAAAATTACTTACTTAAATTTTACACGCAAGTCAGCCTGAAAAGTAATCTTGCTGGTAAACGAAAAATATTAAAGGCAAACGCTTTTCCAAAGAAAGTGTTGTACCCGAAACAACTTACTTATCTGTTGACTGAAAATTTATTTGTAAGGGTGTAGTTGCTGTAAATGTAACAACATATTGCTAACTGAACATTTCAGCCGAACCAAGGTTAGGACCAAACAGGACGGTGAACAAACAAGCAATTAGTGCCATTCGCGAAACATTTCCGGCGAGGAAAAAGGAAACCGGACCAATCTCTGAACCCTTTGACTTTTGGCTTTACCAATCAGAAAAAATCCATCTCCTATGAAAAAAAGAAATAAGTTCAGTTTGAGGGTTGCTTTGCTTCTAACTTGTAAATATCGTTATTTGTGTACCTATCTTTCTCATCCTCTTTTATTTGTTCCCTTCATTTCTTTTCGACTTTCAAACATTTATAGAATGAACAGTACGTAAATAAGCCAACTTGGAAAGGCGGAAAAAGAAAATTAAAAGACAAGGTCACCAAAGCGCCTTTCGTGTATTGCGTCTACACTTCGGGGCACAAAAGAATCGTGTACGCAATGCCACGGGAAAGCGCTTGGTACCATGGTCTTTAAATTTTTCACCTTTCTTCATGTGGGCTATTTACGTACATATTTGTCACGTGCTCGTTTGGTTAAACTTATTGCAGATTAGATATGAATCAGTATGTTTAAATTATTTTGATTTTAATATTTGAGTTTCTAAAGGAATTCTAATTATTTCTTAGCATTGTCTGGAACTTGATGGAGGTAAAAAAAATGATTTCACATAAACTTGTATTTAAACAGGAATTATATTCTGTTTAGATTGGCATCATGAACCGTACGAGCACACACATATAAAACATATAAACGAGTGTGGTGTGTGTTGTATGTATTTGTGTATATTTATATTATATAATAATATATATTAATATATATATATTATTACTATAATACATATATATATATATATATATATATCTATATATACACTGCTAGGCCTTTCGATTTTCTTTATTTATATATTCATCCACGTTCCAATATTTTCGTGATTTTCAGGTTACATTTATATTATACAAATGCATACTTTAATCAATACAATATATGTAAATGATGATGAAGTAAACCTAATAAAAACAGGATCAACTAATAAGATTATAGTTTAATCATAAACGAGTTAGGTGAAAATATGATGCATTTCTAAATGATTAAGTACGTTCTTCTGCCAATTAACTTGGTACGAAATTCAAATAAATAAATTCATTCAGAAACCTGAAAAAATACATTTCCCCCTAACTTCACAAATGATCTATTTTTATTTCTTACCCGGTTCAAACGGAGAGTATCACACAATTATAAAATCGCGGAATAAAATCGATCCCGCTTGAAGTTCTTTTTACACTGAAACGAAATCAAATCCTTTCTGACAATGTTGAAAAGTCCATCTTCTCCCTCACCACTGAATTGGACTCGACAGTTTAAAACAGCAAACTCTAAATTGTGAGATTGAGAGATAAATGAAGGGAGAGGTCAGTACCATTTTCGTTCTTTCGAGAATTAAAACAGAACCCAGTTGTTACTTTGCACAACAAAAGGGAAACGTTAAAGAAGATGATTAATTCCTCGTTGATTTCAATCGTAAAAATTTTAGTCATTGCATTTCCGGCAAAAACAAGAACCACCATACAAAGGAGGCGTGAAAATGTTATCGTCAAGAATTAGGACTCGAATGTACGCATTGTTCGGTCGTTAAAACGGGAACGAAAAAGAGCGAAAAATTCCAGTTTCAAAAATAAAACCTCTCTCTCCTCTCTCTCTCTTCATCTCTCTCTCTCTCCTTCGATCTCTCTCCTTCTCTCTCTCTCTTTCCTGAACCTCCAAGACCCACTATTTGAAGTAACTGTGGCACATAAAGGGGAAAAGGGGCCGATTTATTTTCTGAAAGACTTCTGCGTTCATTCAATCCTCCTCTTCTCTCCTCTCTCTCTTCTTGTCCTATCATTTATTATACCACCTGCTGTCCGCCGCCAAGACAAAAAAATAATAGCTGAACTGTTTCCGGGTCAATTAATTCTAGCTAGCACGATTCATCCTCTTACCAATTACCTTGGGAAGGAATCTCACTTGCGGCGAAAGAAACGTTCTCAGACTCGTGTTTCTCAGTAGATTACTAAAACTAAAATTCTTCTATTAATTCTGGCCACCTGGGTAACAAAGGAAACTGGAGCTCTCTACCTTGTTAAATTACAGTTTAGGCGAGCCGTCGCCTTAGTGAAACTGATTCCCGGGAAAAACATTCACCTTAAAGAAAGGTGTGTAATTCATTAGTATCAAATAATATATATATATATATATTAATATATGTACTTATCATATTATATTATAATATATATATATATAATCGTATATATATAATTATATTAATATATTCGAGCTACAATGTCCTTTAATAATCTAATTCCGTCTTACCTCGGAATTAATATATTTTGATCATAATGGCTTAAACCGAAGGGGAATTTTTTTCTCGATAATAGATTTCTACCTGTACTTGGGCGCGAACGCAGGTACATTATAAATTCAGGAACGTCAGTGGAAGCGATACCACCCAACCGCGGTGGTATCGCTTCCACTGACGTTCCTGGATTTTATAATAACCTGCGTTCGCGCCCAAGTACAGGTAAATCTATTATCGAGAAAAAAATTCCCCTTCGGTTAAGCATATATGAAAATATATTAATTCCGAGGTAGAGCGAATTAGATATTAAAGGACATTGTAGCTCGATATATGTATATGAATCACGGTAATGTGATATGACTTATATATATATATATATATATATATATATATATATACTTATATATATATATATATATATATATATATATATATATAATATATATGTGTGTGTGTGTGTGTGTGTGTGTGTATGTATATATATATATATATATATATATATATATATATATATATATATATATATATATATATATATGTATATATATTTATATATATATATATATATATATATATATATATATATATATATATATATATATATATATTATATCATTCTTCATTCTTAATTTTTTCTTTATTTCATTAGCGTTGTTTACTGGTTGAATGACTGGATAATCCATATGGCAACGGTATATAAATAAAATGTGATAGTTTTTTCGATAAATACTGTAGATTTATTAGATATTAAGGAATAGGCAACATCTAAAGTGAATTACATAGTATCAGTCCATTATATACGACTACATTTAGCTTAAATATAACACACACATAAATGTAAATATTTATCTATCTATAATGTAAATTTATAAGAAATGAAGGAATACGCAACATCCGAAGTGAATTACATAATATCAGTTCATTATATAGGGCTATATTTACCTTACATAATACATACACTAACACACATGTATCTATCTATCTATCTATCTACCTATCTATCTACATATCTATCTATATAAACTACACAAGCTTTATATAAAACTAGCCAACCAATCGAATTTCAAGACTGATTCTCAATTACTTTGAGTTTCATTTCAAACGGGATTGAATTCGCAATGAAAAACATAAAGTAACACTAAAAAAAATTCCACGGTCAGTAATATGTACAATCCACGAGTCCCAACACTCCCCGGCCCCCTTTGCAATCATTAATACCAGAACAAAATCTGCAACAACCATTCCCTGCCCCATTCCATTAGTTCAAGAAAAATATGTAAAAGGCAAAGCAAAACATACAGCCGATGGCGGCAATATAGTAACACCCAATATATGAGATTCGAAATTGCTTCCAAAGCGAATTTAAATCGCCAACTCTGAGTTTATTTTGAATAGAAAATTTCCCAGGTTATTATCGTTACGTAAAACATTTTGTTTGGGAAGGAAATCTTAAGGAAAGGCTTATATACCATTTCGGAAGGGGCTCACTCAATCGGTTAGTCAAAAGGTCTAAACCCGGCCATTCTCATAAG